>NC_041383.1:181964615-182038409 GCF_002162155.2 Triticum dicoccoides
GTAGCCGGGCGGCGACGAGGCGGCCGGCGTCGTGGGCGCAGGATCCGGGCCCGGGCGGGCCGGATCTGGGCCCCGCGGGCCTGCCGCGGAGGAGAGAGTGGGGGCTGGCGGCGGATGAGGTGGCGCTCTCTGATTCACCGAGGGACGGCGGCGGACGTGTCCGGCACCGGGCGGACGTGTCCGGCGCACGGAGGAAGAAGGCGGCTAGGGTTTCTTCCGTGATTTGGAAAGGGGAAAAGCATATATATAGGTAGAGGGAGCTAGGAGACTCCAAATGGGGAGCAGTTTTCGCTCACACGATCGTGATCGAACGACAAAGAGCATGGATGGGGTTTGGATGGGCTCATGGGCTGTGGTGAAGAGGGGCTGGGCTGCAAAGAGAGAGGGGTTTCGGGCTACGCGGTTAACCGTTGGGGCATCAAACGACCTCCAAATGGAACGAAATTTGACGGATGGTCTACCAGTGCTATACCAAGGCCACTCGTCAAATCTCGGCCCATTCCGAGAATGTTTTTCTCCCGCTCACGAAACAAGGACTGAGAGGGGCGACGGGCACGTGTTAGGGTGTCGGATCGCGAAACGGACAACGGGGAAAATTACCGGATGCATGTTTCGAAAAACATGCAGATGAAATGCAGATGGTGACATGGAAAAATGCTACACGCAAGAAAATGACATGGAAACAACGACGAATAACTGAAGGTCACCTGGCGCATAAGATCCGGGGCGTTACAGCCAGAGACGGTGCCACGTGGAAGGTCTTTTACAAAGAGGGCCCGGAGGCCATGAAGCAGAAAAAGAAGTTTTGTCAGGCGGACATTGACGAGAAGGTGAAGCTTGCGTTCGAGAAAAAAGAAGCTGAGGACGAGAAAAAAGCAGCCGAGGAGAAAAATGATTTGCTATAGCAGGCAGTCGCTGCAGCTGTGGATGCATGTAGAGCTGATTTCGCTACTAACTTGATCCCGGCTATCATCAACTGGACGAAGGAAAATCCAGACAAGACGGTACATGATTTCCCCATGCCCAATTTCATCGGGAGCAACTCGATGAACACACCACCGCACCATCACCTGCTCACACAACCGGGCCTGCTCCCGCACCGCACCCATACCCGCTCATAGCAGCCCGTCCTCAGTCTCTGGCGTGCTAGGCGGGCCTTTGTCTTTGGCTGAGCTCGACACCCTCACGGTAATTACATGTCGCACCAACATATATCTAAAGTATTCCATTTTTGTTGCCTTCCGGATGTTTTATGCCATAGACATGTGTTTGCAGGCCAACGAAACCCCGTGCACTGTACTCTACTTGATCAAAGGCCAGAAGGTGGACGTGGGAAAGGGGGTGATAACGAAGCCCTTGGAACTCACGTTCCACAGCCAGCCGATGCCCCGTGGGCACTTCAGGGTTACCTTGTCGAGTGTGAAACCGGGGCACAAGGATTTGGCTCCTCTAGTACGGCTAGGGGGAGAGGACGACGAGACCCCCCCCGTGAATTGGAAGCTGCAAAGGTTGGGTGCTGCTATGGCCGAAGAATCTTCTTCGTCTGGAACCGGCCGATGGCACACCAATAACCACACATCAACAAGCAGGTATGGACACCACCACCCCGCCTACGTAATTACCAGCGCCTGTAGTGCTGGGTGAGAGAGGTGGACGACATGATGATGGGGGTCCAATAGTGGCTGATGTAATCGCCCTTGTAGAACAAAGAATGGATGAGGAGATGGAGGAGGACCCTCTTCGGTTCCTCGATATAGGCGCGTATGACGATGACTTAGATATGATGAGTCAGCCATATGAAGACTCGGGCTATCAGCATGCTGATGAGGATATGGATGATCTGCTCGGGTAGGAACATCCTAGAAGGGATTGCAAGAAGTCTCTCTTCATGCAATCCTCACAGGACACGCCTGAAGATGCCACCTCAACACAGGCTCAACTAGCCGGGGGTCGTACAGTGCTTAGCCCGACAACACTGGGGCAGGGGTTAAGGAAGGGTCTGGAAGGTCAGCCCCAGAAAAAGGAGAAGAAGAGACCGGGGAAGAGAGGCTCTGCTGCCTACAAACAAGCCAGAGCACATAGCAGCCAGACGGCGGATTTTGAAGAGCGTGTACCTGTCAAAGGTGCGGCCATGTTCCATGTCATGGGCGAGCCGATGCTACCGCCAAAACCGCTGGAGGCAATATCAGGGGATCTCAGGAGATTGCACGACCATGTCACTACAAAAAATACACTTCTGTGATTATACGTATTTGTCATAGTAGGTAATGTTTTTTGTCATGCATGTACATCCATGACGATTTTATGACAGAATCAAGATAGTCATACCTGTGCTGTCGTAGAAGTGTTCCATGACATTACCAAAAGTATCATCACGGAAGTGTCCACTTCCATGATGATAAATCGCGTGTCATGGAAGTGCTTTTGTCAAGGGTGATCCACACGTGGCATCCACCATAACGGGTCGCCGTTAAGCTACCAGGTCCGGTTTTTGATCCGATAACCCATTAACAGCCTAGACGAATGGCGATTTTCCACGTATAAAATTCTCATTGGCCGAAGGAAACACGTGTCAGCTGGTCATTGGGTCAGATAGGCGCCTATGGTATGTCGACACGTGTGAAGGCCCAACACTGGCCCATTTAGCTTACAAAGGCCGATCCGTTTGACTTGGTCAAAAGTTAGCGGGCCGGCCCATGAAAAGCCTGTTAACGGTATGTTCACATATAGCCCATTTTACGGCCCGGTAACTCATAGCCCGTTAGGGCCTTCCCAAAATCGGCCCAACAACGTCATGTGGGCCATCGAATATAACACCAGCCCATTTCACTTTCGGCCCATGTATGGCCCATGACGTCTTTCGGCCCATATGAGGCCTTCTGTATCTTTAGGCTCTTCAGTGGCCCACGGTGACTCTGGCCCATAATGAATAATAAATCTCTTTGTACCCATTAATGACCCATGATTTCCATGGGCCGTTTCCAGCTCGTGTTAGCTTTCGGCCTACTGACGGCCCATACATTCTTGGGCTCCTTTCCGGCCCTCAATTACTTCCGGCCCATTAGTGGCATGTTCCCCTAATGGGCCAAATTCGGCCCGTGGTTAGAATCAGCCCATTTGTGGCATGTTAACCTATTGCGCCGTTTCCAGCCCATCCTATATTCTGGCCCATTAACGACCTGTTATGCCCGTGACAGAATTAAGCCTTTGTTGTCTTCCGTCCTGTTAATGACCCATTACCATGCTGGCTCGATACCAATTACGCCCGTTTACGACCCATGTGGACCCATTTATCTGATGGCCCGAGGCCCATCGATTCTATGGCCCGTTGGAGGCCCATTTATCCAACGGCCCGTAGGAGGCACATGGATCCTACGGCCTGTAGCAGGCTCAAGGTTACCACGATCTGTATATGGCCCATGGTTGTTGCAGCCACTAGCAAACCAGGGAAAAACAAGACTAGGAAATAAATAAGCCCAAAACTAACGCTGGGCTATTAAGGCGATTGCACAGATTACACCCACTGGGCATCAAAGTTCGCCACCAGTGCAAATATAGGGAACACCCTACTGAAGGAAATATGCCCTAGAGGCAATAATAAAGTTATTATTTATTTCCTCATATCATGATAAATGTTTATTATTCATGCTAGAATTGTACTAACCGGAAACATGATACATGTGTGAATACATAGACAAACATAACGTCACTAGTATGCCTCTACTTGACTAGCTCATTAATCAAAGATGGTTATGTTTCCTAACCATAGAAATGTGTTGTCATTTAATTAATGGGATCACATCATTAGGAGAATGATGTGATTGACATGACCCATTCCGTTAGCCTAGCACTTGATCGTTTAGTATGTTGCTATTGCTTTCTTCATGACTTATACATGTTCCTGTAACTATGAGATTATGCAACTCCCATTTACCGGAGGAACACTTTGTGTGCTACCAAACGTCACAACGTAACTGGGTGATTATAAAGGAGCTCTACAGGTGTCTCTGAAGGTACATGTTCGGTTGGCATATTTTGAGATTAGGTTTTGTCACTCTGATTGTCGGAGAGGTATCTCTGGGCCCTCTCGGTAATGCACATCGCTATAAGCCTTGCAAGCAATGTAGCTAATGAGTTAGTTACGGAATGATGCATTACATAACGAGTAAAGAGACTTGCCGGTAACGAGATTGAACTAGTTATTGGATACCGACGATCGAATCTCGGGCAAGTAACATACCGATGACAAAGGGAACAACATATGTTGTTATGCAGTTTGACCGATAAAGATCTTCGTAGAATATGTAGGAGCCAATATGAGCATCCAGGTTCCGCTATTGGTTATTGACCGAGAATAGTTCTAGGTCATGTCTACATAGTTCTCGAACCCATAGGGTCCGCACGCTTAACGTTACGATAACTGTTTTATTATGAGTTTATAATTTTTGATGTACCGAAGGTTGTTCGCAGTCCCGGATGTGATCACAGACATGACGAGGAGTCTCGAAATGGTCGAGACATAAAGATTGATATATTGGACGACTATATTCGGACACCGGAAGTGTTCCGGGTGATTTCGGAGAAAACCGGAGTGCCGGAGGGTTACCGGAACCCCCCCGGGAACTAATGGGCCTTGTTGGCCCCTAGTGGAGAAAGAGAGGGGCCGGCCAGGGCAAGAGGCGCGCCCCCTCCCCTTGAGTCTGAATAGGACAAGGAAGGGGGGGCGCCACCCTTGCCTTTCCCCTCTCCCACTCCTTCCTTCCCCCTCCCTCTTGGACTAGGAAAGGGAGGGGCAAACCTACTTGGAGTAGGTTTCCCCCTCCTAGGGCACGCCATCCCCTTGGCCGGCCCCCTCCTCCTCTCCCCCTTTATATACGAAGGAGGGGGGCACCTCTAGACACACAAGTTGATCTTCGTGATCATTCCTTAGCCGTGTGCGGTGCCCCCCTCCACCATATTCCACCTCGGTCATATCGTTGCGGTGCTTAGGCGAAGCCCTGCATCGGTAGAACATCATCATCGTCACCACGCCGTCGTGCTGAAGGAACTCATCCCCGAAACCCTGCTGGATCTAAGTCCGGGGATCGTCATCGAGCTGAACGTGTGCTGAACTCGGAGGTGCCGTACGTTCGGTGCTTGGATCGGTCGGATCGTGAAGACGTATGACTACATCAACCGCGTTGTCATAACGCTTCCACTTACGGTCTACGAGGGTACGCGGACAATACTCTCCCCTCTCGTTGCTATGCATCACCATGATCTTGCATGTGCGTAGGAATTTTTTTGAAATTACTACGTTCCCCAACAGTGGTATCAGAGCCTAGGTTTTATGCGTTGATGTTATTTGCACGAGTAGAACACAAGTGAGTTGTGGGCGATACAAGTCATACTGATTACCAGCATGTCATACTTTGGTTCAGCGGTATTGTTGGATGAAGCGGCCCGGACCGACATTACGTGTACGCTTACGCGAGACTGGTTTTACCGCCATGCTTTGCACACAGATGACTACCGGGTGTCTGTTTCTCCAACTTTAGTTGAACCGAGTGTGGCTACGCCCGGTCCTTGCGAAGGTTAAAACAGCACTAACTTGACGAACTATCGTTGTGGTTTTGATGCGTAGGTAAGAACGGTTCTTGCTCAGCCCGTAGCAGCCACGTAAAATTTGCAACAACAAAGTAGAGGACGTCTAACTTGTTTTTGCAGGGCATGTTGTGATGTGATATGGTCAAGACGTGATGCTATATTTTATTGTACGAGATGATCATGTTTTGTAACCGAAGTTATCGGCAACTGGCAGGAGCCATATGGTTATCGCTTTATTGTATGAAATGCAAACGCCCTGTAATTTGTTTACTTTATCACTAAGCGGTAGCGATAGTCGTAGAAGCAATAGATGGCGTAACGACAACGATGCTACGATGGAGATCAAGGTGTTGCGCCAGTGACGATGGTGATCACGACGGTGCTTCAGAGATGGAGATCACAAGCACAAGATGATGATGGCCATATCATATCACTTATATTGATTGCATCTGATGTTTATCCTTTATGCATCTTATCTTGCTTTGATTGACAGTAGCATTTTAAGATGATCTCTCAATAAAAATTATCAAGAAGTGTTCTCCCTGAGTATACACCATTGCGAAAGTTCTTCGTGCTGAGACACCATGTGATGATCGGGTGTGATAGGCTCTACGTTCAAATACAACGGGTGCAAAACAGTTGCACACGCGGAATACTCAGGTTAAACTTGACGAGCCTAGCATATAACAGATATGGCCTTGGAACACGGAGACCGAAAGGTCGAATGTGAATCATATAGTAGATATGATCAACATAGTGATGTTCACCATTGAAACTACTCCATCTCACGTGATGATCGGACATGGTTCAGTTGATTTGCTTCACGTGATAACTTAGATGACTAGAGAGATGTCTGTCTAAGTGGGAGTTCTTAAGTAATATGATTAATTGAACTTAAATTTATCATGAACTTAGTACCTGATACTATTTTGCTTGTCTATGTTTGTTGTAGATAGATGGCTCGTGCTGTTGTTCCGTTGAATCTTAATGCGTTCCTTGAGAAAGCAAAGTTGAAAGATGATGGTAGCAATTACACGGACTGGGTCCGTAACCTGAGGATTATCCTCATTGCTGCATAGAAGAATTACGTCCTGGAAGCACCGCTAGGTGCCAGGCCTGCTGCTGATGCAACTGGCGATGTTAAGAACGTCTGGCAGAGCAAAGCTGATGACTACTCAATAGTTCAGTGTGCCATGCTTTACGGCTTAGAACCGTGTCTTCAACGACGTTTTGAATGTCATGGAGCATAGGAGATGTTCCAGGAGTTGAAGTTAATATTTCAAGCAAATGCCCGGATTGAGAGATATGAAGTCTCCAATAAGTTCTATAGCTGCAAGATGGAGGAGAATAGTTCTTACAGTGAACACATACTCAAAATGTCTGGGTATAATAATCACTTGATTCAACTGGGAGTTAATCTTCCTGATGATAGTCTCATTGACAGAATTCTTCAATCATTGCCACCAAGCTAAGAGAGCTTCGTGATGAACTATAATATGCAAGGGATGGACAATACTATTCCCGAGCTCTTCGCAATGCTAAAAGCTATGGAGGTAGAAATCAAGAAGGAGCATCAAGTGTTGATGGTCAACAAGACCACCAGTTTCAAGAAAAAGGGCAAAGGGAAGAAGAAGGGGAACTTCAAGAAGAATAGCAAACAAATTGCCGCTCAAGAGAAGAAACCCAAGTCTGGACCTAAGCCTGAGACTGAGTGCTTCTACTGCAAGCAGACTGGACACTGGAAGCGGAACTACCCCAAGTATTTGGCGGATAAGAAGGATGGCAAAGTGAACAAAGGTATATGTGATATACATGTTATTGATGTGTACCTTACTAATACTCGCAGTAGTACCTGGGTATTTGATACTGGTTCTGTTGCTAATATTTGCAACTCGAAACAGGGACTATGGATTAAGCGAAGATTGGATAAGGACGAGGTGACGATGCGCGTGGGAAATGGTTCCAAAGTCGATGTGATCGCGGTCGGCACGCTACCTCTACATCTACTATCGGGATTAGCTTTAGACCTAAATAATTGTTATTTGGTGCCAGCGTTGAGCATGAACATTATATCTGGATCTTGTTTGATGCAAGACGGTTATTCATTTAAATCAGAGAATAATGGTTGTTCTATTTATATGAGTAATATCTTTTATGGTCATGCACCCTTGAAGAGTGGTCTATTTTTATTGAATCTCGATAGTAGTGATACACATATTCATAGTGTTGAAACCAAAAGATGCAGAGTTGATAATGATAGTGCAACTTATTTGTGGCACTGCCGTTTAGGTCATATCGGTATAAAGCGCATGAAGAAACTCCATACTGATGGACTTTTCGAATCACTTGATTATGAATCACTTGGTACTTGCGAACCGTGCCTCATGGGCAAGATGACTAAAACGCCGTTCTCCGGAACTATGGAGCGATCAACTGATTTGTTGGAAATCAAACATACTGATGTTTGTGGTCCAATGAATATTGAGGCTCGCGGCGGGTATCGTTATTTTCTCTCCTTCACAGATGATTTGAGCAGATATGGGTATATCTACTTAATGAAACATAAGTCTGAAACATTTGAAAAGTTCAAAGAATTTCAGAGTGAAGCGGAAAATCATCGTAACAAGAAAATAAAATTTCTACGATCTGATCGTGGAGGAGAATATTTGAGTTACGAGTTTGGTTTACATTTTAAACAATGCGGAATAGTTTCGCAACTCACGCCACCCGGAACACCACAATGAAATGGTGTGTCCGAACGTCGTAATCATACTTTACTAGATATGGTGTGATCTATGATGTCTCTTACTGATTTACCGCTATCGTTTTGGGGTTATGCTTTAGAGATGGCCGCATTCACGTTAAATAGGGCACCATCAAAATCCGTTGAGACGACGCCTCATGAACTGTGGTTTGGCAAGAAACCAAAGTTGCCGTTTCTTAAAGTTTGGGGTTGCGATGCTTATGTTAAGAAACTTCAACCGGATAAGCTCAAACCCAAATCGGAGAAATGTGTCTTCATAGGATACCCAAAAGAGACTGTTGGGTACACCTTCTATCACAGATCTGAGGGCAAGATTTTTGTTGCTAAATTCGGATCCTTTCTAGAGAAGGAGTTTCTCTCGAAAGAAGTGAGTGGGAGGAAAGTAGAACTTGATGAGGTAACTGTACCTGCTCCCTTATTGGAAAGTAGTCCATCACAAGAACCGGTTCCTGTGACAACTACACAAATTAGTGAGGAAGCTAATGATATTGATCATGAAACTTCAGATCAAGTTTCTACTGAACCTTCTAGGTCTACCAGAGTAAGATCCGCACCAGAGTGGTACGGTAATCCTATTCTGGAAGTCATGTTACTTGACCTTGGCGAACCTACGAACTATGAGGAAGCAATGATGAGCCCAGATTCCGCAAAATGGCTAGAAGCCATGAAATCTGAGATGGGATCCATGTATGAGAACAAAGTATGGACTTTGCTTGACTTGCCCGATGATCGGCAAGCCATTGAGAATAAATGGATTTTTAAGTAGAAGACTGACGCTGATGGTAACGTAACTGTCTATAAAGCTCGACTTGTTGCGAAAGGTTTTCGACAAGTTCAAGGGGTTGACTATGATTAGACTTTCTCACCTGTAGCGATGCTTAAGTCTGTCCGAATCATGTTAGCAATTGCTGCATTTTATGATTATGAAATTTGGCAAATGGATGTCAAAACTGCATTCTTGAATGGATTTCTGGAAGAAGAGTTGTATATGATGCAACCAGAAGGTTTTGTCGATCCAAAAGGTGCTAACAAAGTGTGCAAGCTCGAGTAATCCATTTATGGACTGGTGCAAGCATCTCGGAGTTGGAATAAACGCTTTGATAGTGTGATCAAAGCATATGGTTTTATACAGACTTTTGGAGAAGCCTGTATTTACAAGAAAGTGAGTGGGAGCTCTGTAGCATTTCTGATATTATATGTAGATGACATATTATTAATTGGAAATGATATAGAATTTCTAGATAGCATAAAGGGATACTTGAATAAAAGTTTTTCAATGAAAGACCTCGGTGAAGCTGCTTACATATTGGGCATCAAGATCTATAGAGATAGATCAAGACGCTTGATTGGACTTTCACAAAGCACATACCTTTAAAAAGTTCAAAATCGATTAGGTGAAGAAAGGGTTCTTGCCTGTATTACAAGGTGTGAAATTGAGTTAGACTCAATACCCGACCACAGCAGAAGATAGAGAGAAAATGAAAGATGTTCCCTATGCTTCAGCCATAGGCTCTATCATGTATGCAATGTTGTGTACCAGACCTGATGTATGCTTAGCAATAAGCTTGGCAGGAAGGTACCAAAGTAATCCAGGAGTGGATCACTGGACAGCGGTCAAGAACATCCTGAAATACCTGAAAAGGACTAAGGATATGTTTCTCATATATGGAGGTGACAAAGAGCTAGTCGTAAATGGTTATGTCGATGCAAGCTTTGACAATGATCCGGACGATTCTAAATCGCAAACCGGATACGTGTTTTTATTAAACGGTGGAGCTGTAAGTTGGTGCAGTTCTAAACAAAGCGTCGTGGCGGGATCTACATGTGAAGCAGAGTACATAGCTGCTTCAGAAGTAGAAAATGAAGGAGTCTGGATGAAGGAGTTCATTTCTGATCTAGGTGTCATACCTAGTGCATCGGGACCAGTGAAGATCTTCTGTGACAATACTGGTGCAATTGCCTTGGCAAAGGAATCCAGATTTCACAAGAGGACCAAGCACATCAAGAGACGCTTCAATTCCATCCGGGACCAAGTCCAGGTGGGAGACATAGAGATTTGCAAGATACATACAGATCTGAATGTTGCAGACCCGTTGACTAAGCCTCTTCCACGAGCAAAACATGATCAGCACCAGGACTCCATGGGTGTTAGAATCATTACTGTGTAATCTAGATTATTGACTCTAGTGCAAGTGGGAGACTGAAGGAAATATGCCCTAGAGGCAATAATAAAGTTATTATTTATTTCCTCATATCATGATAAATGTTTATTATTCATGCTAGAATTGTATTAACCGGAAACATGATACATGTGTGAATACATAGACAAACATAACGTCACTAGTATGCCTCTACTTGACTAGCTCATTAAAAGTATGTCATCCACATATAATATGAGAAATGCTACAGAGCTCCCACTCACTTTCTTGTAAACGCAGGCTTCTCCATAAGTCTGCATAAACCCAAACTCTTTAATCATCTCATTAAAGCGAATGTTCCAACTCCGAGATGCTTGCACCAACCCATAGATGGAGCGCTGGAGCTTGCATACCTTGTTAGCATTCTTAGGGTCGACAAAACCTTCTGGCTGCATCATATACAATTCTTCCTTAAGGTGACCGTTAAGGAATGCCGTTTTGACGTCCATTTGCCATATCTCATAATCATAGTATGCAGCAATTGCTAACATGATTCGGACGGACTTCAGCTTCGCTACGGGAGAGAATGTCTCATCGTAGTCAATCCCTTGAACTTGTCGATAACCCTTAGCGACAAGTCGAGCTTTATATATGGTAACATTACCATCCGCGTCCGTCTTCTTATTAAAGATCCATTTGTTTTCTATTGCTCTCCGATCATCAGGCAAGTCTGTCAAAGTCCACACTTCGTTTTCATAGATGGATCCTATCTCGGATTGCATGGCTTCAAGCCATTTGTTGGAATCTGGGCCCACCATCGCTTCTTCATAGTTCGAAGGTTCACCGTTGTCTAACAACATGATTTCCAAGACAGGGTTGCCGTACCACTCTAGTGCGGAACGTGTCCTTGTGGACCTTCGAAGTTCAGTAGGAGCTTGATCCGAAGTATCTTGATGATCATCATTAACCTCCTCTCTTGTCGGTGCAGGCACCACAGGAACATCTTCCTGAGTTGCGCTACTCACCGTTTCAAGAGGTAGTACTTCATCAAGCTCTACTTTCCTCCCACTTAATTCTTTCGAGAGAAACTCTTTCTCCAGAAAGGACCCGTTCTTGGCAACAAAGATCTTGCCCTCGGATCTTAAGTAGAAGGATACCCAATGGTTTCCTTAGGGTATCCTATGAAGACGCATTTTTCGGACTTGGGTTCGAGCTTCTCAGGTTGAAGTTTCTTGACATAAGCATCGCATCCCCAAACTTTTAGAAACGACAGCTTAGGTTTCTTCCCAAACCATAATTCATACGGTGTCGTCTCAACGGATTTAGACGATGCCGTATTTAAAGTGAATGTAGCTGTCTCTAGAGCGTATCCCCAAAATGATAGCGGTAAATTGGTAAGTGACATCATAGATCGCAACATATCCAATAGAGTGCGATTACGACGTTTGGACACACCATTTCACTGAGGTGTTCCAGGAGGCGTGAGTTGTGAAACGATTCCACATTTCCTTAAGTGCGTACCAAATTCATGACTTAAATATTCACCCCCACGATCTGATCGTCAGAACTTTATCTTTCAGTCACGTTGATTCTCTACCTCATTCTGAAATTCCTTGAAGTTTTCAAAGGTCTCAGACTTGTGTTTCATCAAGTAGACATACCCATATCTACTCAAGTCATCAGTGAGAGTGAGAACATAACGATATCCTCCGCGAGCCTCAACGCTCATTGGACCACACACATCAGTATGTATGATTTCCAATAAGTTGGTTGCTCGCTCCATTGTTCCGGAGAACGGAGTCTTGGTCATCTTGCCCATGAGGCATGGCTCGCATGTGTCAAACGATTCATAATCTAGAGACTCTAAAAGTCCATCAGCATGGAACTTCTTCATGTGCTTGACACCAATGTGACCAAGGCAGCAGTGCCACAAGTATGTGGGACTATCGTTATCAACTTTACATCTTTTGGTATTCACACTATGAATATGTGTAACATTACGCTCGAGATTCATTAAGAATAAACCATTCACCAGCGGGGCATGACCATAAAACATATCACTCATACAAATAGAACAACCATTATTCTTGGATTTAAATGAGTAGCCATCTCGAATTAAACGAGATCCTGATACAATGTTCATGCTCAAAGCTGGTACTAAATAACAGTTATTGAGGTTTAAAACTAATCCCGTAGGTAAATGTAGGGGTAGCGTGCCGACAGCGATCACATCGACCTTGGAACCATTCCCAACGCGCATCGTCACCTCGTCCTTCGCCAGTCTCCGCTTATTCCGCAGCTCCTGCTTTGAGTTACAAATATGAGCAACCGCACCGGTATCAAATACCCAGGAGCTACTACGAGCACTGGTAAGGTACACATCAATTACATGTATATCACATATACCTTTGGTTTTGCCGGCCTTCTTGTCTGCTAAGTACTTGGGGCAGTTCCGCATCCAGTGACCACTTCCCTTGCAATAAAAACACTCAGTCTTAGGCTTGGGTCCATTGCTTGACTTCTTCCCGGCAACTGGCTTACCGGGCGCGGCAACTCCCTTGCCATCCTTCTTGAAGTTCTTCTTACCCTTGCCTTTCTTGAACTTAGTGGTTTTATTCACCATCAACACTTGATGTTCCTTTTTGATCTCTACCTCTGCTGATTTCAGCATTGAATATACCTCAGGAATGGTCTTTTCCATCCCCTGCATATTGAAGTTCATCACAAAGCTCTTGTAGGTTGGTGGGAGCGACTGGAGGATTCTGTCAATGACCGCGTCATCCGGGAGATTAACTCCCAGCTGAGTCAAGCGGTTGTGCAACCCAGACATCTTGAGTATGTGCTCACTAACAGAACTATTTTCCTCCATCTTACAGCTGAAGAACTTGTCAGAGACTTCATATCTCTCGACCCGGGCATGAGCTTGGAAAACCATTTTCAGCTCTTCGAACATCTCATATGCTCCGTGTTGCTCAAAACGCTTTTGGAGCCCCGGTTCTAAGCTGTAAAGCATGCTGCACTAAACGAGGGAGTAATCATCAGCACGAGACTACCAAGCATTCATAACGTCTTGGTTCTCTAGGATTGGTGCTTCACCTAGCGGTGCTTCTAGGACATAATCTTTCTTGGCAGCTATGAGGATGATCCTCAGGTTCCGGACCCAGTCCGTATAGTTGCTGCCATCATCTTTCAGCTTGGTTTTCTCTAGGAACGCGTTGAAGTTGAGGTGGACATGAGCATTGGCCATTTGATCTACAAGACATTTTGCAAAGGTTTTTAGACTAAGTTCATGATAATTAAGTTCATCTAATCAAATTATTCAATGAACTCCCACTTAGACAGACATCCCTCTAGTCATCTAAGTGAAACATGATCCGAGTCAACTAGGCCGTGTCCGATCATCACGTGAGACGGACTAGCTAACATCGGTGAACATCTTCATGTTGATCGTATCTACTATACGACTCATGCTCGACCTTTCGGTCTTCCGTGTTCCGAGGCCATGTCTGTACATGCTAGGCTCGTCAAGTCAACCTAAGTGTATTGCATGTGTAAATCTGGCTTACACCCGTTGTATTCAAACGTTAGGATCTATCACACCCGTTCATCACGTGGTGCTTCGAAACAACGAACCTTCGCAACGGTGCACAGTTAGGGGGAACACTTTTCTTAAAATTATTTCGAGGGATCATCTTATTTAAGCTACCGTCGTTCTAAGCAAATAAGATGTAAAACATGATAAACATCACATGCAATCAAATAGTGACATGATATGGCCAATATCATTTTGCTCCTTTGATCTCCATCTTCGGGGCACCATGATCATCTTCGTCACCAGCATGACACCATGATCTCCATCATCATGATCTCCATCATCGTGTCTTCATGAAGTTGTCACGCCAATGACTACTTCTACTTCTATGGCTAACGCGTTTAGCAATAAAGTAAAGTAATTTACATGGCGTTCTTCAATGACACGCAGGTCATACAAAAATAAAGACAACTCCTATGGCTCCTGCCGATTGTCATACTCATCGACATGCAAGTCGTGATTCCTATTACAAGAACATGATCATCTCATACATCACATATATCATTCATCACATCCTTTGGCCATATCACATCACAAAACACTTGCTGCAAAAACAAGTTAGACGTCCTCTAATTGTTGTTGCAAGTTTTTACGTGGCTTCTATAGGTGTTCTAGCAAGAACATTTTCTTACCTACGTAAAAGCCACAACGTGATTTGCCAACATCTATTTACCCTTCATAAGGACCCTTTTCATCGAATCTGCTCCAACTAAAGTGGGAGAGACAAACACCCGCTAGCCACCTTATGCAACTAGTGCATGTCAGTCGGTGGAACCTGTCTCACGTAAGCGTACGTGTAAGGTCGGTCCGGGCCGCTTCATCCCACAATACCTCTGAAGCAAAATAAGACTAGTAGTGGCAAGAAAGTTGACAACATCTATGCCCACAACAAATTGTGTTCTACTCATGCATAGTAACTACGCATAGACCTAGCTCATGATGACACTGTTGGGGAATGTTGCAAAAATAAAAAAATTCCTACGTTCACCAAGATCAATCTATGGAGTCATCTAGCAACGAGAGAGAGGAGTGCATCTACATACCCTTGTAGATCGCATGCGGAAGCGTTCAAGAGAACGGGGTTGACGGAGTCATACTCGTCGTGGAAATCACCGGAGATCCTAGCGCCAAACGGACGGCACCTCCGCGTTCAACACACGTAGGGTTGAGGAAGACGTCTCCTCCTTCCTGATCCAGCAAGGGGGAAGGAGAGGTTGACGGAGATCCAGCAGCACGACGGTGTGGTGGTGGATGCAGCAGTGATCTCGGCAGAGCTTCGCCGAGCTTCTACGAGAGGGAGAGGTGTAGCAAGGGAGAGGGAGGCGCCAAGACTTGGGGTTCCGCTGCCCTCCCTCCCCCCTCTTTATATAGGCACCCTAGGGGGGGCGCCGGCCTTAGGAGATGCCATCTCCAAAGGGGGGGCGGCGGCCAGGGGGAGGCTTGCCCCCCAAGGCAAGTGGAGGCGCCCCCCCACCCTAGGGTTTCCAACACTAGGCGCAGGGGGGGCCCAAGGAGGGCGCACCAGCCCATCAGGGGCTGGTTCCCCTCCCCACTTCAGCCCACGGGGCCCTTCGGGATAGGTGGCCCCACCCGATGGACCCCCGGGACCCTTCCGGTGGTGCCGGTACAATACTGGTGACCCCCGAAACTTTCCCGATGACCGAAACTGCACTTCCTATATATAATTCTTCACCTCCGGACCATTCCGGAACTCCTCGTGACATCCAGGATCTCATCCGGGACTCCGAACAACTTTCAGGTTACTGCATATTCATATCTCTACAACCCTAGCGTCACCGAACCTTAAGTGTCTAGACCCTACGGGTTCGGGAGACATGCAGACATGACCGAGACGCCTCTTCGGTCAATAACCAACAGCGGGATCTGGATACCCATGTTGGCTCCCACATGCTTCTCGATGATCTCATCAGATGAACCATGATGTTGAGGATTCAATCAATCCCGTATACAATTCCCTTTGTCAATCGGTACGTTACTTGCCCGAGACTCGATCGTCGGTATCCCAATACCTCATTCAATCTCGTTACTGGCAAGTCACTTTACTCGTACCGTAATGCATGATCCCGTGACCAGACACTTGGTCACATTGAGCTCATTATGATGATGCATTACCGAGTGGGCCCAGAGATACCTCTCCATCATACGGAGTGACAAATCCCAGTCTCGATTCGTGCCAACCCAACAGACACTTTCGGAGATACCCATAGTGCACCTTTATAGTCACCCAGTTACGTTGTGATGTTTGGCACACCCAAAGCACTCCTACGGTATCCGGGAGTTGCACAATCTCATGGTATAAGGAAATGATACTTGACATTTGGAAAAGCTCTAGCGAAACGAAGTACACGATCTTTGTGCTATGCTTAGGATTGGGTCTTGTCCATCACATCATTCTCCTAATGATGTGATCCCGTTATCAATGACATCTAATGTCCATAGTCAGGAAACCATGACTATCTGTTGATCAACGAGCTAGTCAACTAGAGGCTCACTAGGGACTTGTTGTGGTCTATGTATTCACACATGTATTAGGATTTCCGGATAATACAATTGTAGCATGAACAATAGACAATTATCATGAACAAAGAAATATAATAATAACCATTTTATTATTGCCTCTAGGGCATATTTCCAACAAAAGACAAGGAATTATAAGTAGAAATAGGGTATAACATGTTAGAAAGTATTTACTAAAGATTGATAACTCACTGCAGGGGTTGTGTTCTTCTTGCAGAAGGGAAGTAAGCCGAAAGCATTGCTGGTTACAGTGCCCTCCTTCAGCAGTGACTGGGTTGTAGCATCTACCACATCATCTGGTAAGTCGTCAGGACTATGACGCATTGGATCATCCTTCTTGCCTGTGTAAGTACACATTAAGCCGGAGCGGCGGCTTAATGGTAGTATTCGCTAGGTGACCCAGACTCGGACCAGATCGATGCCATTTAACCCGTTTCCTAAAAGAGCTTTGATCTTCTTGATGGTGGGATTGAGAGGGAGGTGTTCAACAGCGGTTAACTTATCCGCCAGCTGTTGGTTGGATTCAAGGCGCAGGGCGCGGAAGCCGGGCAGAGGCCTCTCATCAGCCGGTGAAGTGTCTTGACAGTAGAACCATGTCTGGTTCCAATCTTTGGGGTGACTCGGCAACTTAGCATAAGGAAAAAGACAATCTCTCTGCCGCTGGATTGAGATGCCGCCAAGCTCAAGACTAGGCCCGTTGGCACGTTCGTTCTGCTGGTTCAAGTAACAAAATTCTCTGAACAAAAGCAGACTTGGCTCCTGTCCCAGGTACACCTCGCAGAAGACTTGGAAATTGCAAAGATTTGACACGGAATTGGGTCCAATGTCTTGAGGTCTAAGATCAAAGAAATTCAAAACTTCCCTGAAGAATTTTGAGCCGGGAGGGGCAAATACCCGGTTCATGTGATCCGTGAAAACTATCACCTCCCCTTCTTTGGGTTGAGGCCTCTCTTCAGACGGGTCAGAGCCACGATAAGACATGACCTCCTTTTTTGGCAGATGGCCAGACTTCACAAACTTAGCCAGCTTACTCTTAGTGACTATGGATGGGACCCAATTGCAAGTCACATGAGCTTTGGCTGCCTTAGGTGCCATGACAACATTTGGCCTACGGCAAAATAAGAGGTTCCGGTTCAAATTTAACCCGGGGGAAATATCCAAAATTATTTAAGGTAGCGGCTTACGAAGGGGCCTAGGGATATAAGGATAACTGTGCAGCAATATTTAAGCCACTACAAGTATCAAAAGCAGTTCAAAATTCTGATAACCCGGAGAAGCAAGCAAGGCTCACAGATCAGTGTCATTCATTTAAGCCGGCTACCTAGACAGTTGTGTTTCAAAGCAGTTCACAGAAGCAGTTTTCCTGGTGATACAAAGAGGTTTCATAATTTGCTACTATTATTTTAGATCAGAAGGTGGTTCTGATAAGGAAATTTTCTAGACCTAATGCTGATGCAGATGTGTTCATAGGCTCGAATGAGGCTCTTATGTAGAGAAAGGGATCTGTCTTCTATCCAAAACAAGTGCAAAAACAACTACTGCAGCCATTTTATATCATTCTCAGATCAGAGGAGGCGTCTAAGAAAGAAAACTAACAAGAGTTTGGCGCTAATGGTGATGAACTCCGACGAACTCGAGGAAGCTTTAACACGGATCTAAGCAAGGAAGGGAAAGGAACTTACAGATCTGGATGGGCTGCGGAAGTGCATCGCGGTTTTCTGGTCCAACCAAGTCGATGCAGCGGCCTGGGACGGTGAAGACAGGAAGCTCGACAGTGGCGGCGGCGGAGCTCGAGAGGAGGCAGGAGGAAGAAGACGACTGAAAGAGGGAAGAATGGAAGACCTAGGTCGCACCTATTTATAAGGAGAGGATAACTGAGACAGCGCGGAAAACAAGGAGATAAGAGTTATTATCCAGCGGCCCTGACGCCTTGATTTTCGGAACAGTCAATAAAGTAGAGATCCGTTGAAGGATACAGTGGAATAGAAAAGGAATTTAAGAAAGGATGACATCATGCCGGGTTAACACGGATCCAAAAGATGACGTCATGGCGGGTTAAAGGAAACCTTTGGCACAGTCAGAAGAATGAAGATTTATTCTTTAAGGTATTTTAAAGATTGACATGAACAGGTTCAAATCAATCTGGGCCTAATGTTGGGGATATAACTATTTGTGTAAGCTTCCCAGGAGGGGCCGGGTTACGCAAAGAGGATTCACCAGAGAAAAGCCCAAGACCAAGCATGAAGATGGTGGTTCAATAAAGGGCTTAAAGCCCACAGGCGACTTAAGGCCCGTTGTAGTAAGCCGCTGTAATGGCATGACTTGTATCATAAGGTAGATTTAACTAGTCACCAAGCCGAACACTGTTATAAGCCGGCCGGGACTCTGTAAACCACAGGGCGTCAACCCGTGTATATAAGGGGACAACCTGTGGCGGCTTAGGGCAAGAAACAACTCATTGAGAGGCGGGCATAGTATATCTTGCTCCCTGGTCGTCGAAATGTCAATACCAAACCCAACTAGACGTAGGCCTTACCTTCACCGTAAGGGGCCGAACTAGTATAAACCCTCTCGTGTCCTTTGTCCCGATTTAACCTCTTCAAGCTTCCTAGTTGCGATGGCTCCACAACTAAGTCCTTTCACGAGGACATCTAACGTGACAATTCCACGACATACGTCACCTTCGAGTTCAGCACACGTTCAGCTCGATGATGTCCCATGACCTCTGATCCAGCAGAGATTTGCGGGAGAGTTCCGTCAGCACGACGGCGTGCTGACGGTGTTGATGATGCTACCGACACAGGGCTTCGCCTAAGCACCGCTACGATATTACCGAGGTGGAATATGGTGGAGGGGGCACCGCACATGACTGGGAGAGATCAATAAGATCAATTGGTGTGTCTAGAGGTGCCCCCCTGCCCCCTTATATAAAGGAGTGGAGGAGGGGGGAGGGCCGGCCCTCCTATGGCGCACCCTGGAGGAGTCCTACTCCCACCGGAAGTAGGATTCCCCCCTTCCAAGTAGTAGGAGTAGGAGTCAAGGAAAGGGAAAAGAGAAGAGAAGGAAGGAGGGGGCGCAACCCCTCCCCCTAGTCCAATTCAGACTAGGCCTTGGGGGGACGCAGCCTCCCCTCTCCCTTTACTCTAAAGCCCAATAAGACCCATATACTTCCCAGCGAATTCTCGTAACTCTCCGGTACTCCGATAAATACCCGAATCACTCAAAACCTTTTCGATGTCCAAATATAGTCGTCTAATATATCGATCTTTATGTATCGACCATTTCGAGACTCCTCGTCATGTCGCCGATCTCATCCGGGACTCCGACCTACCTTCGGTACATCAAAACACATAACTCATAATATAAATCGTCACCGAACGTTAAGCGTGCAGACCCTACGGGTTCGAGAAGTATGTAGACATGACTGAGACACATCTTTGGTCAATAACCAATAATGGAACCTAGATGCTCATATTGGCTCCCACATATTCTACGAAGATCTTTATCGCTCAGACCGCATAACAACATACGTTGTTCCCTTTGTCATCGGTATGTTACTTGCCCGAGATTCGATCGCCGGTATCTCAATACCTAGTTCAATCTTCTTACCGGCAAGTCTCTTTACTCGTTATGTAATGCATCATCCCGCAACTAACTCATTAGTCATATTGCTTGCAAGGCTTATAGTGATGTGCATTACCGAGAGGGCCCAGAGATACCTCTCCGACAATCGGAGTGACAAATCCTAATCTCGAAATACGCCAACTCAACAAGTACCTTTGGAGACACCTGTAGAGCACCTTTATAATCACCCAGTTACGTTGTGATGTTTGGTAGCACACAAAGTGTTCCTTCGGTAAACGGGAGTTGCATAATCTCATAGTCATAGGAACATGTATAAGTCATGAAGAAAGGAGTAGCAACATACAAAATGATCAAGTGCTAAGCTAACGGAATGGGTCAAGTCAATAACATCATTCTCCTAATGACGTGATCCCGTTAATCAAATGACAACTCATGTCTATGGTTAGGAAACTTAGCCATCTTTGATTAACGAGCTAGTCAAGTAGAGGCATACTAGTGACACTATGTTTGTCTATGTATTCACACATGTATTATGTTTCCGGTTTAATACAATTCTAGCATGAATAATAAACATTCATCATGAAATAAGGAAATAAATAATAACATTATCATTGCCTCTAGGGCATATTTCCTTTAGAAGGATCATATCGTCACACTCAAGAGCATTATCCGCAAATTGGAAGAGCTCCTATGCTCGATGTGCGACTATCCACAATCATCATCACCACCTTCATCACCTTCGAGGACATAATCACATGGGTATGGGCACTCCCCTTGGCAACTACCAAGCTTGGGGGAGACGCCCCGGTATCGTATCACCATCACACTCCTATCTTTACCATTTTTCTTAGTTTGATTCTTTTGGTAATATCTTGACCTGGTAGAATAAAGTTATGGTATGAATTAGTTCTGAGTTTTGCTTTATGATCCCTCTATGTAATCGAGTCCGTGAGCTATATATAATAAAGATTAGTGTTGAGTCAAGGGCTTTGCTATCTTTCTTTGATCTTGAGAAAATAGAATGAATAAAAAGAAATACTAGAGAGCATATTGACCTTAGGGAGAGTAATGACTTCACATAAAGAGTATGATGAACAAAAGTTGTTTAAAGTTGGCAAACATAGTTTTGGTCATCGTTGCAATTAATAGAAAGTAATAAATAAAGAGAGGTTTTCACATATAAATATACTATCTTGGACATCTTTTATGATTGTGAGCACTCATTAAAGTATGACATGCTAAAGAGTTGAGGTTGGACAAGGAAGACAATGTAATGGGTTATGTTTTCTCACGTCTTAATTAAAGTATATTGTCATGGATCATCCAACATGTTGAGCTTACCTTTCCCCCTCATGCTAGCCAAATTCCTCTCACCAAGTAGCCAAATTCCTCTCACCAAGTATAGATACTACTTGTGCTTCCAAATATCCTTAAACCAAATTTGCCATGAGAGTCCAACATATCTACCTATGGATTGAGTAAGATCCTTCAAGTAAGTTTTCATGTTGCATGCAATAAAAATTGCTCTCTAAATATGTATGACTTATTAGTGTGGAGAAAATAAGCTTTATATGATCTTGTGATATGGAAGAAATAAAAGCGATGGACTGCACAATAAAGGTTCATATCACAAGTGGCAATATAAAGTGACGTTCTTTTGCATTAAGATTTCATCCATCCAACCATAAAAGCACATGACAACCTCTGCTTCCCTCTGCGAAGGGCCTATCTTTTACCTTATGCAAGAGTCGAGGTGTGTCGGCTTTCTGGAAACGGGGGTCCCCAGACTTGCCTACCTGCGGCCTGCGGCATGGCTCAAGTGGGGCCCAACGCAACCTAGCTTCATCAACTCAAGCTCAAGACCCTCGCGAGGGGCCAAGCCTCACGGGGCGGACGACAGGAAGCTTCCTCAGGAGCAGCCTCCTCAGGCAGGCTCGCGAGGAGGCGGAGAGATCAAGGCAGGGTACCTCCCGAGGAGCCCGTGATGCAAGCCATGACGATCGAGACCAGGCGGGCGGCAGGCGGGCGTCGCCCTGCGCAGTGTCCTTGTTTCCCCTTAGGTGCAAAGGGGGCAAGCATAGACCAAGGCATCAGGCAAAGTTTACCGTTTCGGTGCAACAAGACCAAGACCAGCAGAACGGTAGGATGGAGGTCATCGTGGAACCCAGGGCGGCGTCATCGTCAGAGCCTTTGGGAGCCGAAGACCAACTTTAGTCAGGATAAGTGTACCAGATGTTCCCCTTCAAAATGGCCAATTGTTGGCACCCTTCCCGCTCATTATTTGGGAAGAGGCCCAGGCCTCCCTCTATAAATAGGACTAGCCACCACAGAGTAGAGGCATCGAGCATCTATCTCAAGAAGACGCATAGACTAGAGAGAAGCGACCGAACTCACCTTAGCAGTTCATTGCACCAGCTCAAGAACAGCCCCTCGCGAGGCTGTTCTCCCTTTGTATTGTCCATCATCAGCCCCTGAGGCAATCCACCACACCACACACTAGAGTAGGGTATTACACCACAATGGTGGCCTGAACCAGTATAAATATCGTGTCCCTTGTGTGTTCTTCTTTCTAGCCTGGATCCATTGCGAGACTTCGACGCGTGAGCTGGTAGGGGAAAGATCTTCGTGCGCACCCCAGTGTTCGAACCTCAAGGGTCTGCCGGAACCCGAAATCTGACATTTGGTGCGCCAGGTAGGGGTGCGCCGGAATCTTTCTTCCGCTAGTCCCGTGTGATCTTCCGCCGTGTCCATGACTGACGCTTGCCGAGCTCGCGCCGAGCGTCGGGCTACTCTCGCCACCCGCGTCACCCAGACGGCGCCCGTCGGCGGTCGCCCCCATCGTTCCCCGTTGCCTGCTGCCAACGCCGCCACCGGCCCGGTGGGGGACGAGCAGCAGGCCTCGTCCCTGCATCCTTCGGTGCGGCACGATGGCCGCACCGCCACCCCGTCACTGACTCCAGCCGGTTCGTCGTCCCACGCCCGTCGCGCCCCCATAGACGCGCACGCCACGCTGCTCCTGGCGCGTGAGCTCCTGCACTACCGTCCCGTCGACGACCTCTACGAGGACTAGCTCGCCCGCATCACCGAGCTCATCAGCGCCGCCGGGGGCTCTCCCATGCCATCCCTCTCGCTGCCGCGCCCTCCATCCTGCGTAGGAGGCGAGGAGCAGGAGGTGCCTCCACCACCTCCTGCCCAAGAAGGCGCCCTGGCCCCAAGGCGCACGGCCCCAGGATGAGACCCTCTGCGTCCGGCGCCTGCACGACAAGAAAGGAGCTGCCAACAGATCCCTCATCCCCAAGAAGGTGCTCACGTGCTCCCGGCACCGGTGCGCCATGACCGCGCCCCTGCGCCACCACGTCAAGACCCCACGCTGCTCCAGGTAGCGGTGCACGGGAATCCCCAGGAGCAAGCCCCGCATCAGCAGAGAGCTCCGGTGGCCACTGCAGGCTGCCGCGCCTTCACCTCCGAGCTGCGCAGCGTCGCATGGCCCGGCAAGTTCAAGCCGGACCTGCCTCCTCGCTACGACGGCACTGTAGACCCCGTGGAGTTCCTCCAGCTCTATGAGTTGGGCATCGAAGCCGCCAACAGGGACGAAAAGGTCATGGCAAATTGGTTTCCCATGGCGCTCAAAGACGATGCCCACACCTGGCTCCTGAACCTGGCTCCTGGCACGATCTCCTCCTGGGACGAGATGCGCACCCGCTTCATCGCCAACTTCCAAGGCACTCGCGACCAGCCCCCGGCCATGAGTGACCTGCGCCGCATCAAGCAACAGCCAGGAGAGACCCTGCAGAAGTACATCTAGCGCTTCAACAACGCCCACCTCAAGATTCCCAGGGTGATTGAGGAGGCCATCATCTCAGCCTTCTCCGATCGCGTGCATGACATCAAGATGAAAGAGGAGCTAGCAATCCATGAAGACCTGTGCACATCACTGGAAGTGTTCAACTTGGCGACCAAGTGCGCCAGGGATGAGGAAGGGCGCCTCTCCCTCAGCTTCCGGCTGCCGACACAGAAGAGAAGAAGCCCAAGGTCAAGGGATCAGCCTGATTCATCCAAGGTCAGCCGGTACTGCGTGTACCACGACCTCCACACCCACAATACCAATGAATGTCAAGAGCTCAGGGCCGTGCGAGATGGGCGTATTGTCCGACGTCCCGACCGCAACGACCGGGGCTACGGCCAAGGAGGAGGAAGAGGTGGAGGACGATGGGAAGACCGTGGCCCTCGCCAGGGGTGGCGTGACCGACCTCGCGAGGACCGCTGGTTGGACCAGCCTCGCGAGGGAGGTTGGAGGGATCAGCCTCGTGAGGACCACCATCAAGGCAACGCAGGCCTCCCTCCTCTGCCACCACCGCCAAGGAGGAATGAAGACCACCTCGAGGACGAGGGGGTTGGGGCCTTCCAGGAGCCGCGTGCAATCGCTTGGATCCTGGGCGATGCTCAGGCCCCAGCCTCTCAGCGCATCTTCAAGCAGTTTGCTCGCGAGGTGAATGCGGTCCTCCCCAAGCTTGAGGCCACGCGCCCTCTTAGGTGGTCAATGTGCGCTATCACGTTCAGCTCAGCGGATCAGCTCAAGTGCGCAGCAATGGCGGGAGTCCTCCCAATGCTTTGTTCCCCAGTCATCAGCAATGTGCAAGTCACCAGGACCCTCATCGATGGCGGAGCAGGACTCAATGTCCTATCCGTCGAGACGTTCAACAATCTCCAAGTTCCATACGATCAGCTCCAGCCGACCAAGCCTTTCTCAGGAGTCACCGATGGTTCCACTGTTCCGATAGGGCAAGTTCGCCTTCCTGTCACCTTTGGGCAGCGCAACAACTACTGCACCGAGCTCATTGACTTCGACATCGCCCACATTCGCCTACCATACAATGCCATCCTCGGGTACCCAGCTCTGGCCAAGTTCTTGGCAGTGACTCACCATGGCTACAATGTCCTCAAGATGCCAGGAAGCGGTGGAATCATCACAGTGCCTTGTGAGGAAAGGGATGCAGTGTGTTCTCTTGAGCGTGCCTTCCAAGCCGCAGCAATCGAAGACCCAGATCACAGGAGCGGGAGGCTCCCAGAGGCGGTCCCTAAGAAGAAGAAGGCTTCACTTGGCTCGAACACTCACGAGGCAGGCCCCTCTGGAGGCGTTGCGTCAGGATCCGCGCCCGTCCAAGGGGCGCCACCCTCTGTCGCATAGGAAGGCGCGCCCGGCGCCCTCCTCGGGCAGGGCTCGGGGGCTCTTTCTTGAAGAGCCACTGACCTCGCCAAGGTCACGAGGGAGGCGCTCGGGCACCACTTGGAGGCGTGCTTCAAGGCACATTTCCCTCAGGAAGGCATGAGGCAAGGAGGGCCAAACCCTCAGGAGTTCATCGCGAGGAACATTCAGGAGCTACAAGAGTCAAGAGTCATGCGCGGCAGCCGCCGCCTACCCGCCGTAGCCCCACATCCCAGCAAGGATGGTGGGCTGCGTGTCTGCATCGACGTACCAGGGCTCAACCGAGCCGCGTCTTAGAAGCGCCTCTGGCCTTCTCGCGTGGGGCGTTGTGAGGGTCCACCTCACAGCTACATTTGCATGCCCTTCGGCCTGCCAAACGCGGCTGTTGCCCACCAGCGCCTGATGAGGAGCATCCTAGAAGCTCAGGTGGCCAGGCACCGCGCGTTCCTGGAGGAGGCTCAGGGCTCCAAAGGCTTGTGAGGGGTGGCTTCTTCACCACGCGTCGTCAGCTACTCCGACACTCACTTTGCAACGGTATCAGGTGACGTCTTTCCAAGTTCCGTTTTTAGCTGGGAGCGCCTGCATGACTGCATCATTCCCAGGTCGCGTGGGTCCGTCCCTGCGGCATGTATCCGTTTTGCTTATGTTCTTTATCTACCTTGTTGGGGGCGCCCCTCAGGATGCATTATCCCCAAGCTTCTTCGGCCAGACCAAGTGGCATTTACTTCTTCCGCATCTATCTGAAATGGATTTGCTCCTCCGAGCTTAACCTGGTCCCCATGGTTATCATCTGCTGCTTATCTCGGACCTCTCCGCTCGCATGCAAAGCGCTTGCACGTTAAAAGGGGGGCGCCTGAGCATCACGACTCATAGGCTCTTACTGGCTCTCCAGCCCTCACCCCCTGGCCTTGACCCACGGCATCGCGACCTGTCATACCAGCGGTGGCTGAGCTCGCTCGAGGGCCGGGACCTGAGGACGTAGAGCATTTGCATTCTAACCACCCTGCAGGAGCACACCATTGATAAAGGCCTAGAGCCAGGCGCAACCCGCCTCGAGGTAGGGCCTCGTGAGTCCCGTGCTAGCTCACGGGTGCCCAGATACACCACTCCTAGCCCTACCGTGCTAGCCACGTGTCAGGGCGGGGCTGTACATGCCCCGGGGGCTCCTCCCGGAGGGGAGCCCCCTCCCACGTACCAGTGGAAGCACCATGCTCCGCGCCGGCTAACGACACTGCCGAGGAGCGGCTATGCCCATACACATACGGAAGCGCTATGCTCCGCGCTGGTGATAAACAACTGAGCGCGGCTCATGGCCGTACCAACCTTAGGGAGCCCAGAGCTCAGTGTCTGGCACCATTGCAACGCCTCCCCTCGGGACTGCCGTGCGAGGGGGCTAGACACGGGGGCTGCGCCCGGGCCACGCCCGAACGCACGCCACCCAGCCAGGTCCCTCGGACCTGGTCGTCGTGCGCCCCTCCCTGAGCGGAGCCAAGGTACGAAAGCTCGTTTGCATGTCAAGGGGGACTCCTGAGCATCGCGACTCGGGAGCCTAACTGGTCACATAGCCCCTCACTCCTCAATCCCGTCCTGGTTTCCGGTAGGGGCTGGCGGCGGCTGAGGTATGCGCGGGGCCGGGCCCTGCCGACGTAGAACGACAAATGCACTCCTATGCCTACCTTCCCTACTTGTTGTTTGCGCGTCAAGGGGGACTCCTGAGCATCGCGACTCAGGAGTCTAACTTGCCACGTAGCCCCTCACTCCTTAGTCCCGTCTTGATTTCCGGTTGGGGCTAACGGCGGCTGAGGTATGCGCGGGGTCGGGCCCTGCCGACGTAGAACACAAGCAAATAGGAGGGGAAAATGCAAATTCTAGGGAATTCAAAAGCAAATATTACAAGCCATAGATTGTTTCACGACGCCAAACACGAGTTTAAACGCCTCCACGAGGCATGGTGCATGTTGCAGGAATTAAAGCAGGACAGAAGCTGCAAAGGGATCACTTTCCAGTGGCGGTTCCACCGCGTGAGGCCGCGGAGCTGGAGGTGTCGTGCTTGGGCACGGTGCTGAAGGCGCGGAACCTCCCCAGCAAAGCCTCGGCTCGGCCCTTCACGGCCTCAGCAGCAACGGCGGCAAGGTCACCGCTCACAGGGTCCAACAGACTGTCGAGGTCGACGTTGGAGTCGCGAAGGTAGACGTGGCTAAGGACGCGCGTCAGCGCTGCAGACGACAGGGCACGCGCCACAGCCTCGGCCGTAGGGCCAAGGCCGTCCGCGACATCTTCAAGCGCACGGACCAGGAAGGGAAGCAGCTCGGCAGGGTCGTCCTCTTCGCCAGCCAACGGCTTCTCTAGGCCGCCCTCATAGAGCGTCTTCAGCACAGCACGAGCCTTCTCCTCCAGCTTGGCGAAGGCCACTCGATCCTCAGCCAGGACCTTTGCCCTGCGGTCTAGCTCGGTCCTCTCCACCTTCAGCGCCTGCTCCAGCGTCTCCAACCGGCCATGGCGGTCATCAAGCTCGGCGTCCCGGTCCTTGACAGCAGCCTCCCGAGCCTTCATCCCCTCCTCCTTCTCCTGGCGGACGTGGACCTCCTTCACGAGCTCGTCACGCAGGTCTTGCAGCTCGACCTCCAGCGCCTTGCAGCGGCCCCGGGCATCCGCAGCGTCGCCTTGGGCAGCATCACGAGCGGCCTTGGCCTGGCGGGCGGCTTGCTTCTCCTTGTTGGAGGCAGACGCGGCCTGGCTCAGCGCCACTCGGACAGAGGCGGCAGAGCGGGCCCAGCCAGAAGCTAGCTCCAGGCGCCCGACCACCAGGCGGGGGTCCACGCTCTGGAGATCCTCCCGCAGCCGGCTCAGTTCGTTGGCGGCCTGGTCCAAGACGGCAGAGGGATCAGAAGAGACGGGAGCCGGTGGGTCAGGCGCAGAGGACGGCAGTGTGATCACGGCTTGGGAGGAAGGCGCCTCCTGGGCCTTGGGCATCTTAGCAGCGGCATTAAGCCCAGGCACCTCTAGGGTCAGTGGGGCCACAGGGGCTGACTCCTCGCCAGAGTGTCCCTGCTGGGCTCGCGAGGACGACCGGGTGGGGGAGGCACGAGGCTCGATGCCTCCTTTCCCCGCTGATGAAAGCACTACCTCGGCAGACGAACTCGCCTCAAGCAGGGTCGCAGAAGCCCCTTTCAACTTATTCGCTGCAGGTGCCGTCCTGGCCAAAAGAATGCAGGCGTCAATCCTCGGCGGCAGAAACAAAACAAAGCGCGGTTCAAGCACTTACTGGTCGTTGTTCGCGGACTCAAGCAGCCTCCGGCCAAACTTGAAGCCCGAGAGCCTGCAGCTGGGGTCAACCTTGGGAGGCACGAAAGCAGAGGGCGCGTTGGGAAGGCCGGAGCTGCCCTCAGACCGCCCCGGAGCCAGAGCAGATCCTGGGGGAACCAGCCCCGATCTGCCCTTCCTCGAGACCAGGGGAGAATCCTCCCCTCCTTGCTTGGCGCCGGCCTCCTCGTCGTCTAGCATGGAGCAGAGGGTGCGGGACCTGCATCGAGGGAAGGAATCCCCCGACTCCTCGCCATTCGCCTCGAAGTCAGACTCTTCTTCCTCCTCCTCCTCTTCTTCCTCCTCACTCCCGCCGGAGTCGCCGGAGGACACATTCACCGTCGGCAATGCCGCCAGATCCCCAAGAGCCACTGCGGGCACCAGCCCCTCACCGTTGAAGGTGGGCATGGCGTTCACCACCTGCTCCCAATCGCCGCGAAGAAACAGGGGGACAGGAGCACTGTCGGTGTTAAAACCGGCGCATCTCGGGTAGGGGGTCCCGAACTGTGTGTCTAGGCGGATGGTCACAGGAGACAAGGGACACGATGTTTTTACCCAGGTTCGGGCCCTCTCGATGGAAGTAAAACCCTACTCCTGCTTGATTGATATTGATGATATGGGTAGTACAAGAGTGGATCTACCACGAGATCAAGGAGGCTAAACCCTAGAAGCTAGCCTATGGTATGATTGTTGTTCGTCCTATGGACTAAAACCCTCCGGTTTATATAGACACCGGAGAGGGCTAGGGTTACACAGAGTCGGTTACAATGGTAGGAGATCTACATATCCGTATTGCCAAGCTTGCCTTCCACGCCAAGGAAAGTCCCATCCGGACACGGGACGAAGTCTTCAATCTTGTATCTTCATAGTCTTGGAGTCCGGCCGATGATGATAGTTCGGCCATCCGGACACCCCCTAGTCCAGGACTCCCTTAGTAGCCCCCGAACCAGGCTTCAATGACGACGAGTCCGGCGTGTATATTGTCTTCGGCGTTGCAAGGTGGGTACTCCTCCAAATTCCATGTGCTTGCCGAATAGTGTCCGGCTTCCTAATAAATGTTGCGCTCCTTGGCTTCCACGCCCAATAATGGTCCTCTTCCACGTGTCGTACGAATGCGAAAGGCCAGGGTATTTTTACCTTTTACCCCCCAGCTGCGCGAATAAGCTGCCTATAAGAGAGGCAAGAATCCAGATCCAAATCAAGCCATCCTCCTTCCGCGAGTACTCATTGGAACGCTTTTGACAAAGATCCATTCCACCATGGACCATCGACGAGGCTCCTCCTCTCACGCTCCCAGCCCTTAGCCAGGAGATTGGGGGAGATGTTCAGTCCCGCACAGTGAGCTGGTGACGCTCCAAGCGGAGGGATACCTTCCTCCGGCCTTTATCGTCCCGGTTCGAGCCGGGATTACAAAGGTGGAAAGCAAGCGGAGACCACCCCTAGTCCCTCCAAAGGAGAGCGGGTGTGCTTCGTCCTTTATCTAATAAGGGGGCTCGGATTTCCCATACATCCATCTCTCCAGGGGCTTCTGGAGTTCTACGGGCTCCAGCTTCATCACCTCACGCCCGCCTCCATCCTGCACATTGCGGGTTTCGTAGCTCTTTGTGAGCTGTTCTTGGGCATCGAGCCCCATTTCGCACTGTGGAAGAGATTGTTTTGCCTCGTACCCCGTTCTCACGAGGGGTCGATATATCAAGTGGGCGGAGCCGAAATATGGCGCATCGCCGGGACCGGATATCTATCCGGAACCCCAAAGAAGGCGTCCGAAGACTGGCCTTCGGAATGGTTTTATGTGGAAGATGCTCCACTGCCGGACCCAGTTCGGGTCGGCCTCCCGGAGTTCAGCAACGCTCCTCTGAAGAAACACCTAAGTTGGCACCCGCGGAGCCCTCAACTAGAGGATGACAAGAGCGTCCATTATCTGATGGGCCGGATAAGGTTGCTGGCTCATTCCGGATTGACCATGATTGGAGTCATGGCCACGTGCATTATGCGAGGGGTGCAGCCACTCCAATATAGGGGCCACCCCATGTGGGATTTCAACGGGGAGAATGACGCCACCCGTCATGGCCGCAAGGGGCCGGGATCGGCTGCAGATCTGGTGAAGATCCTGTCCGGCTTGTACAAGGGGGAGAAGGAGGACCTCCTCCAAACGAGTCCATTGAATGGATTCTCCATGAATAACCCTCGGAGCTGGGTAAGTGAATATTTACCTATCCGATCCGTGCTTTTGAAGTTAAGTGTCTTACTTTATGATTTTGATGCAGGATCTGCGTCGGGATGTGGAGGGCATACATAGTCCGGCTCCACAACCCGGGGATCCGGGAAGATCCCTTGATCTGGCCTCCGAAGAGGATCCAGACATAAAGGTGGAGCTGATTGATGGGGTGTTCCATCAACTTAGCATGGACAATGCTCTAGTCGCCATTACGGCTGACTACCCCGGTTTATCTCCGGCTTCTCAGGTAACTATGACCGGAGCCCTGACACCATTTTTTCGCCCGTGCTTATTTCTGACCACCATATACCAACGGTGTCTCGCAGGAGGTGCCTTCAGCGCGGGAAGCTAATCCTGCGGTGGCTGACCAACCAGGGTCAGTTCGGCCCAGCAGGCGGAAGAGGGGCGCGGTGCAAATTGAAACGTCGCTGCAAAGGTACGTCACGCCACCGTTGTTAAGGAAAAGACTCCTATGAAGTATGTTAATGCTCATGACTCTTCTAGGAGAAAGAGCGCTCACCGGACTGTGCCCGGAGAGGTTGCCAACCAAGCCTCCGCCAGCCAGGCCCCAACACCTGGTCCGAGGGGGAGGCGAGCGCAAGGCGCGAGCCTGATGCTCCTCCAACAGAGGATGCCGACAGGCTGTCCGCCACCAGGTCTGAGGTGGAGAGCGCCATGAATCACAGGCGCCGCTGGACAGTTCTTCGTGACGCGTGTTTCTCCCCGGGGGCGTTGAATGCCTTTAACGCGGGAGACGCGCACCTCCGTGCCGCTCAAGATGGTTTAACCAGAGCCACGAAGCAGTATGTGAAAGACATACGGGTAAGGGATTTTAATAGTTGCATATGCCAGTAGCCCCCGAGACTTAAAGTAGTTAAAATAACTGATTTAAGGATCATTTGATATGCAGGATCTTACGGACAAGAATACCCAATTGTCCCAGGAGCTACAAGAGTGCAAGGCCCAACTTGAGGCCGCACTAGCCGCCGCAGGAGGAGACACAGAGACCCCCTCCGGTGACACATTATTTCAAAAATATAAGCGGTGTGCGGTGTGCGTATAAATCTGACAATGATATTGCAGATGTTGCCGGACTGGATCCGGACAAGCAACAGCTACTGCGCCAGCTGAAGGCCGGCGAGAGGGTGCTTATGAAGGTGCAACAGGAGAGGAACAAACTCCAAGATGCCCACACCCAGCTTGGAGAAGAGCTAAAGGGTGTTCGGCCTAGCTGTCTGGCTCCGTGAAGGAGAATCAGCGGCTTCATCGCGGCATCTACAGTAAGTGCTTGAGCAAACTCTTTTGAAAAGAAGAGTTCGGCGAGGAAGTCGATTGATAGAAATGTGTCTGTAGGTGTGCTCACGGGTCGCCCTGCGGAGGAAATGCCTGGTTCAACGGGTGACCAACTTCCCGAGCTGCTGCAACTGCACGAACGTGTTCGGCAGGCAATGAGTGGTGTCGCCCAGGCCTTATGGCTGTCCGTCTCCCTACCCGAGGGTCTTGGAGGGCTTGCGGAGAAGCTTTAGGGAGCACGACAGCGCTTTCGTCTATGGAAGATATCGTCCTGTCGTCAAGGCGCCAGGGAGGCCTGGGCCATGGTGAAGACGCGGTACAAGAAGGCGGATCCGAACCACATGGACGAGGTCGGACCTGTGGGGCCCGATGGGAAGGAGATCCCTGTGAGCTTAGTGTACGGCCAAGTAGAATTGGCCGCTAAGTATTCCCAACGGGACTATAAATTAGACAGCCTGTTAGATGGGGTTGAAGAGGAGTACAATCAGTCAATGTGACGATGTATATTTTTTAAAATGACATGTATAATGCCTTCTAGCCGGATTGTAGATCGTTTGTCTTTGCGGACCTTTTCGCTTCAACCTCGGGACCCTAGAGTCCGGAGTGTGTCCGAATACCCTCACGGTTATGAAAAACCGGGGCATGCATGGAGACCAGGCGTAGGGGTCATTAGTGCTTTATCAGACAAGTGCCCAACTAGTTATGTTATATTACATGGTTAGTAAGAAACATCTTCCAGGGAGAATAGTTCCGTTAGGGGTTCCTTTCCCAGGGAGGCATGCCCTAAAGTGCATGTCCGGACTGCGAAAAGAGCAGAAAAGCATCTGGGGGCAGATAAATGAATAAATAAGAAATCATCTTTCAAGTCACCGATCGAATATTCCCTTAAGAACTCTAGCTTTCGGCTTCACCCAGTCTGAGGTACACATCTGGTTGACCCGACAGTAACAATCGCAGAGGTGCTCCCTTTACCTCCTAGCCGAACAATCGGGAACGTAGGGGTAAGCACAGGAGCCAGGCAACCCAGCTTGGCCAAAACTTAAGTCATATCGATGCATATAATGGTGAATAAAAGGTACATGCGGAAGTTTGACACATGTGTTGGGCATGAAGCCCGTATAAATAAGCTTCTGTTAAAGAAGCCCCCAGGTATAATGAGTGCGAGTGGCACGTCAAGTGTGTGCGAACAATGCGCAGATCAGCCCTCAAAGGCTTTATGAAAAGGTGGGGAGAAAAGAGAGAAACAAAAGACAACTGAAGTATAAAATGTGGATGGAGGAAGGTGACAAACTCTGAGTCCGGCGCTAGGCGTAGAATCTTCGGAGGCGGGCTGCGTTCCATGGGTTCGGCTCGAGTTGGTTGTCCGATGCGTTTCGCAGATGGTATGCTCCGCCGGTCAGGACTTGGTCGATGATGAAGGGACCTTCCCATTTGGGCTTGAGTTTGTCCTTTTTCTTGTCCGGCAGGCATAAAACTAGTTCGCCAACATTGTAAGTTTTAGCCCGTACTTCTCTGCTTTGATATCTTCGAGCCTGCTGCTGATAGAATGCAGAACGAGCCATTGCCACGTCACGCTCCTCCTCCAATGCGTCCAAGCTGTCCTGCCAATCCAACTCGGCTTCTCTTTCTTCGTACATGCACACTCGAGGTGAGTCATGAATTATATCGCAGGGCAAAACTGCCTCTGCGCCGTATACCATGAAGAATGGTGTGAATCCGGTAGTACGGTTTGGCGTGGTCCGCAGCCCCCAGAGTACGGAGTCGAGCTCCTCTACCCAGTGTGTGTTAGATTCCATAAGGGACCGCACTAATCTGGGTTTGATGCTGCTCATGATTAGACCATTTGCTCGTACAACCTAACCGTTGGTTTGAGGGTGATAGACTGAAGCATAGTCGAGCTTAATGCCCATATTTTTTGCACCAGAGTTTAACATCGTCGGCCGTAAAGTTCGTGCCGTTATCGGCGATTATGCTGTGGGGGACACCGTAACGGTGTACTACCCCGGATATGAAGTCTATCATAGGTCCGGATTCGACCGTTTTAACTGGCTTGGCCTCTATCCATTTGGTGAATTTGTCCACCATGACCAATAGGTATTTTTGCTTGTGGGTTCCCCCTTTAAGGGGTCCAAGCATGTCAAGCCCCCAGACCGCAAACGGCCAGGTGATGGGTATAGTTTTGAGGGCGGTGGGTGGCATATGGCTCTGATTAGCAAAGAGCTGACAACCGACGCATCGTTGGACTAAGTCCTGAGCATCTGCCCGGGCCGTCGGACAATAAAATCCTGTACAGAAGGCCTTACCTACAAGGGCCCGGGCTGCAGCGTGGTGTCCGCCTAGTCCGGCATGAATTTCAGCCAGAAGATTTCGCCCTTCCTCTTCGGAGATGCACCTTTGAAGGACTCCGGTTGTGCTTTTCTTATAAAGTTCTCCCTCATGGACCTTGTAGGCTTTAGATCGCCGAACTATGCAGCGGGCCTCATTTTGGTCTTCGGGAAGTTCCTGCCTAATTAAGTAGGCTAGGAATGGTTCCGTCCACGGGGCAATGACTGCCATTATTTCATGGGCTGAAGGTGTTATGTCATTGGCTGAGCCACCGGTTGTGTCAGAATGTTCGGTGTTGGGCGGTGCGGTTGGTTCCGGATTGCTATTTCTGGACTCCTCTTCCCATAATACGGATGGCTTAAAGAGCCGCTCCAGGAAGATGTTTGGAGGGACGGCGTCGTGCTTTGCGCCGATGCGCGCCAACACGTCGGCCGCCTGGTTATTATCCCGGGCTACATGGTGGAATTCGAGTCCTTCGAACCGAGCTGACATTTTTAAGACGGCGTTACGGTAGGCTGCCATTTTCGGATCTTTGGCATCAAAGTCTCCATTTACTTGTGATATTGCGAGGTTTGAATCCCCGCGGACCTCGAGGCGTTGAATGCCCATGGAGATTGCCATCCGGAGACCATGCAGAAGGGCCTCGTATTCGGCTGCGTTGTTGGAGTCTGTGTACATTATTTGAAGTACGTATTGGACTGTGTTTCCGGTTGGGGGCATCAAAACGACGCCAGCCCCCAAGCCGGCCAACATTTTAGAGTCGTCGAAATGCATGATCCAATTGGAGTATGCGTCGTACTCTTTAGGGAGTTCGGCTTCGGTCCATTCAGCGATGAAGTCAGCCAAGACTTGCGACTTTATAGCTCGCCGTGGTTTGTAGGTTATGTCGAATGGTAAGAGCTCGATGGACCATTTTGCAATCCTGCCCGTCGCGTCGCGGTTGTTTATGATGTCGTTGAGGGGTACTTCGGAGGCCACTGTTATCAAACACTCTAGAAAGTAGTGTCGCAGCTTCCGGGATGCCATGAACACCGCGTATGCTATCTTTTGATAATGCGGGTACCGGGACTTGCATGGAGTTAAGACAGTGGATACGTAGTACACTGGTTTTTGAAGAGGGAATTTATGCCCTTCTGTTTCTCGTTCGACGACGAGCACCGCGCTTACAACTTGATGTGTTGCCGCGATATATAACAACATTGGTTCGCACAAATTGGGCGCGGCCAGGACCGGATTAGTTGCCAATATGGCCTTTATTTCTTCGAGTCCGGCCATGGCAGCATCCGTCCATTCAAGGTGTTCGGTGCGCTTGAGGCGGCGATAGAGGGGCAATGCCTTTTCTCCCAAACGGGAGATGAAGCGGCTTAGAGCCGCCACGCATCCGGTCAATTTTTGTATTTGTTTGAGGTCTTTTGGAATATCCAGCTGTGACAGAGCTCAGATCTTGGCTGGGTTTGCTTCAATTCCTCTACCGGATACAATGAATCCCAGGAGATTTCCGGCTGGTACGCTGAAAATGCATTTTTCGGGGTTGAGCTTAATGTCATATGCTCGTAGGTTATCGAACGTGAGCCTCAAGTCGTCTACTAGAGTTTCGACGTGTTTGGTCTTGACGACCACGTCGTCTACGTATGCCTCCACTGTTTTGCCGATCTGGGTAGCCAGACATGTCTGAATCATGCGCTGATATGTTGCGCCGGTGTTTTTGAGTCCGAAGGGCATTGTGTTGAAGCAGAATGGTCCGTATGGACTAATGAATGCCGTTGCGGCTTGGTCTGCCTTCGCCATGTTGATTTGATGGTAGCCGGAGTATGCATCGAGGAAGCACAATGAATCGTGTCCTGTGGTAGCATCGATGATTTGATCGATGCGGGGAAGGGGGAAAGCATCCTTTGGACAGGCCTTGTTAAGGTCTTTAAAGTCGACATACAGGCGCTAGGATTTGTCCTTTTTTGGTACCATTACCAGGTTTGCTAGCCAGTCCGGATGTTTAATGTCTCTGATAAATCTGGCTTCCAATAGTTTGGCTAGCTCCTCTCCCATTGCCTGTCTTTTGGGTTCGGAAAATCGCCGAAGAGCCTGTTTGACTGGCTTGAATCCTTTTAGGATGTTTAGGCTGTGTTCTGCCAATCTGCGTGGGATTCCTGGTATATCTGAAGGATGCCAGGCAAAGATGTCCCAATTCTCCAGAAGGAATTCTCATAGTGCGGCATCTACATCAGGGTTTAACTGGGCCCCAATGGAGGCCGTCTTTGTGGGGTCCGTTGGATGGACCTGGAATTTGAATATTTCGTCTGCTGGTTTAAAAGAGGTGGACTTGGATCTCTTATCGAGTATCACATCGTCCCTGTTCATCGTAGAGCACAGCGCAGTGAGTTCCTCCGCCGCTAGGGCTTCGGATAGTGCCTCTAGGGCTAATGTGGCTGTCTTGTTTTCGGCGCGGAGTGCTATGTCCGGATCACTGGCAAGGGTGATGGTTCCATTGGGCCCGGGCATTTTAAGCTTCATGTACCCGTAATGGGGTATGGCTTGGAAAATTGTAAATGCCTCTCGTCCTAATAAAGCGTGATATCCTCTACTGAACGGGGCCACTTGGAACGTGACCTCCTCGGACCTGTAATTGTCCGGCAAGCCGAACACCACATCAAGTGTGATTTTTCCTGTGCTGCGTGCTTCCCGACTGGGGATTATTCCTCTAAAGGTTGTGCTGCTTCACTCAATGCGGCTCCAGTCTATTTCCATTTTTCGAAGGGTTTCCTCGTAGATGAGGTTTAATCCGCTGCCGCCATCCATGAGTACCTTGGTAAGACGAAAGCCGTCCACTATTGGACTGAGGACCAATGCGGCTGGTGCTCGGGCTGTTCGGAATTTAGGTTCGTCGCTGGCGTTGAAGGTGATAGCCGTGTCGCTCCATGGATTTGTTGTTGCTACTTGGTAGACTTCGGCGAGGCTGCGGATTGTTCGTTTCCGCATATTATTTGAAGCGAAAGTCTCGAAGACTGTTAATACCGTACTGGTGCTGTTGGGGTGGTTCTCCGGGGCTAGAAGCTCTTCGCCACTTTTGGCCACCTGCCGCAGTATCCAACATGCTCGAAGGCTATGTGTTGGAGTGGCGCCCTCTGTACTATGAATTTTACAGGGTCCGCTGAGCCATCCCTCCAGTACGGTTCCGTGCCCTTTATGGGGTTTTTGCTTTTTGGTTTTTGTCCTGGGTGCCTGAGCATGATGCACCCTTTTGTTTCGGACTAGGGTTGTGTTCGGAGCCGGATTGTCCCAAAACTTAGTTTCGGTTTTCCGGACACTCTCCATTGCACAGTACTTTCGTACTATGGACGCCAGGTTGGCGAAGCGTGTAATTTCGCGACGACTTACGGCGTTCAAGATTCCCTTGTCCGTGCAATTGTTGCAGAAAATCGAAATTGCATTTTCCTCACGGTAGTCCTTTATCCTGTCCCTAACCAGGAGGAATCTGGCCCAGTAATGATGTACTGTTTCAGCGGGCTCTTGCCGGATTTGAGATAGATCGCATATGTTTGGGTGGGTGGGTGGAATTGAGTCCGGAACCCTACCCAACTTGAGGCTCAAGGGCCGAAAAGTTTCTGAATTTGGAAGCTTGGATTGATGGACGTTGTCCAGCGAGTCTGGTCCGCTGCCTGACTTTAGGTTTAGTACTTGATCGACCCCCGTCCCTTCGCGGGAATCCGGCATGGAGGGATCAGGAGTTCGGACATAACTGGTCTTTTAATATAGAAGAAGAGTCGCTGCATTGTTCCTCTACCACCGCAACGTGGTGGGTAACCTGGGGGGACTTAATCTCTCTTAGATCGGTTTTAAGCCCAATCTGATCGTAGTCTGTAAAGACCCCCAGGGCGGCGATGCGATCCAAGAGCTCATTTACAGAAGAGAGCTCAATCGGATCCAGCTACTCGGTAAATTCCGAGCTGACACGAAGATCGCTTTTGATGACCCGAGAGGTCATCGTCGAAGCGGCATCCGAACAGGCGGTCATAAGAAAACCACCTAGCCAGATAGTTTGGCCGGCGGCCAAAGCTCCTTTGGCAATGGTACCGTCTTTAAAGATGGGAAGAGGCATCCTTCCTGATCGTGATGGCACAGAGGAACTCTCAATGAAAGCACCAATGTCGGTGTCAAAACCGGCGGATCTCGGGTAGGGGGTCCCGAACTGTGCATCTAGGCGGATGGTAACAGGAGACAAGGGACACGATGTTTTTACCCAGGTTCGGGCCCTCTCGATGGAGGTAAAACCCTACTCATGCTTGATTGATATTGATGATATGGGTAGTACAAGAGTGGATCTACCACGAGATCAAGGAGGCTAAACCCTAGAAGCTAGCCTATGGTATGATTGGTGTTCGTCCTATGGACTAAAACCCTCTGGTTTATATAGACACCGGAGAGGGCTAGGGTTACACAGAGTCGGTTACAATGGTAGGAGATCTACATATCTGTATTGCCAAGCTTGCCTTCCACGCCAAGGAAAGTCCCATCCGGACACGGGACGAAGTCTTCAATCTTGTATCTTCATAGTCTTGGAGTCCAGCCGATGATGATAGTTCGGCCATCCGGACACCCCCTAGTCAAGGACTCGCTCAAGCACCCTCCGGCCTCACCACATCTCCCCCGACCAAGGAGTGGAGGGCCGTGACCAGATCTTCGTCGGCCAGGGCTGCAGAGCTCAAGCAAAGGGCAGCGTCCGCTTCCCCAAGCCTCCAAAATGGGAGCGAGTGCTCCCAGAGTGGAGCCACCTGGTGCTCCAGGAACTCCCTCAGGAGCGTGGCCCCGGTCAGCTTCGCCGCCCCCAGGTTGCTTGGCCTCAGGTCCTCGTTCATCCTCTTCAGCATCGCCCTCGCGCGGGTGTCGACAAGCTCCGTGCAAGACCACGCATCAACGGCCTTGGGCTGCCCCGTAGGCAGCACCAGTCGGGGGTGGATGCGCCCGGCGTCCACCATGACCCACTTGCTCCAGAAGCCTTCGATCCTCTTCCCCGGCTTCGAGATGGCATTGGAGCTGGAGTATGCGATGAGGCTCGCGCATGCGGTGACTGGGCCGCAATAAACCCGGAGGTAAAAGTAATGACGCAGCAAGGCCACTGAGGGCTTCACCCCAACGCGAGCCTCACAATAGTAGGCGAAAATTGCCAGGAGAAGAACAGAGTTGGGGTGGAGGTGCAGAGCTTGCAAGTTGTATAGGCAAAGAACAACAAGGAAGAACTCGGAGAAAGGGGGCACCAGATCGGCAATGATGGCGCTCACAAAGAGCGGATAGAAGGTTCTCCCCTTTCCTTCAAGCTGGCCGAAGCCGGCCTTGAGCACAGTCGCTCCCACGTTGCCTGTGCCACCGTCCTCAGGCGCACGGGGGCGAGATTCTTCTCTGACACATTCGGGGGATCCAGAGCCGGCGAGTACCAGGCCTCGGTCGGGGTCTTGCGAGGCGCCATGGCTTGCCGGATGGGAAGGATTGAAGCAGATCTGGAGGATTTTAGAAGCAGGAAGGAGAAGAGCGAGAAAGGGGATCTGGAGCAAGGCAAGCGAGAACAAAGCAGGTAAGTCTGGCCCGGGCACCTCTTTTTGTCAGATGGGCAGTTGCCGAGGCGTCGTGGGGAAGTGGAGACGCCCACATCCAATTAATCGCCATGCGGCGCCCGAGGCCGTAGGATGTTGGGGCCCGCGGCGCTTCGCACTTGCCCCTTCACTTCTGTGCTAAGCCAAGTCCGGGCGTGCCTTGGGCCCGGGGGCTATTTTCGGTGTTCTGGGAACGGGGGTCCCCAGACTTGCCTGCCTGCGGCCTATGGAGTGGCTCAAGTGGGGGCCCAATGCAGCCCAGCTTCATCAGCTCAAGCTCACGACCCTCGCGAGGTGCCAAGCCTCGTGGGGCGGACGACAGGAAGCTTCCTCAGGAGCAGCCTCCTCAGGCAGGCTCGCGAGGAGGCGGAGAGATCAAGGCAGGGTACCTCCCGAGGAGCCCGTGACGCAAGCCATGACAATCGAGACCAGGCCGGCGCCAGGCGGGCGCCGGCCTGCGCAGTGTCCTTGTTTCCCCTTCGGTGCAAAGGGGGCAAGCACAGACCAAGGCATCAGGCAAAGGTTACCGTTTCGGTGCAACAAGACCAACACCAGCAGAACGGCAGGATGGAGGTCATCGTGGAGCCCAGGGCGGCATCATCGTCAGAGCCTTTGGTAGCCGAAGACCAACTTTAGTCAGGATAAGTGTACCAGATGTTCCCCTTCAAAATGGCCAATTGTTGGCGCCCTTCCCGCTCATTACTTGGGAAGAGGCCCAGGGCCTCCCTCTATAAATAGGACTAGCCACCACAGAGTAGAGGCATCGAGCATCTATCTCAAGAAGACGCATAGACTAGAGAGAAGCGACCGAACTCACCTTAGCAGTTCATCGCACCAGCTCAAGAACAGCCCCTCGCGAGGCTATTCTCCCTTTGTATTGTCCATCATCAGCCCCTGAGGCAATCCACCACACCACACACTGGAGTAGGGTATTACACCACAATGGTGGCCTGAACTAGTATAAATCTCGTGTCCTTTGTGTGTTCTCCTTTCTAGCCTAGATCCATTGCGAGACTTCGACACGTGAGCTGGTAGAGGAAAGATCTTCATGCGCACCCCAGTGTTCAAACCTCAAGGGTCTGCCGGAACCCGAAATCCGACAAGGTGATCTTCACCTTTCCTTTTTACATTTTATCCTTTGGTAAGCACCTCGTGTTGGAAAGATCCTCATATATATATCCAATTGGATGTAAGTTAGCATGAACTATTATAGTTGACATTACCCTTGAGGTAAAAGGTTGGGAGGCAACACTATAAGCCCCTATCTTTGTTTGTGTCCGATTAAAACTCCATAACCATAAGTATTGCATGAGTGTTAGCAATTGTGAAAGACTAAATGATAGTTGAGTATATGGGCTTGCTGAAAAGCTCTTATATTGACTCTTTCCGATGTTATGATAAATTGCAATTGCTTCAATGACTGAGATCATAGTTTGTTAGTTTTCAATAAAGTTTCTGATTCATACTTGACATTATGAATAGATTGTTACTTGAGCATAAGAAATCATATGACAAAATATATATATGTTGTTGTTATAAGAATGATCATGATGCCCTCATGTCCGTATTTTATTTTATCGACACCTCTATCTCTAAACATGTGGACATATTTTTCGATATCGGCTTCTGCTTGAGGACAAGCGAGGTCTAAGCTTGGGGGAGTTGATACGTCCATTTTGCATCATGCTTTTAAATCGTCCATGTTACAATACTTATGGCTATTCTCTCTTATTTTACAAGGTTTACATAAAGAGGGAGAATGCCGGTAGCTGGGATTCTGGGCTGGAAAAGGAGCAAATATTGAAGCCTATTCTACACAGCTCCAAAAGTCCTGAAACTCCACGAAAGTCATTTTGGGAATTAATAAAAAATGTTGAGCGAAAGAAATACCTGAGGGGGGCACCCACCACCCACGAGGGTGGGGGGCGCGCCCACTGCCTCGTGGTCCACTTGGCAGCCCTCCGGTGACCATCTTCTGCTATATGAAGCCTTTTACCCTGGAAAAAATCATAAGCAAGCTTTCGGGACGAAACTCCGCCGCCATGAGGCGGAACCTTAGCGGAACCAATCTAGGGCTCCGACGGAGCTGTTCTGCCGGGGAAACTTCCCTCCGGGAGGGGGAAATCATCACCATCATCATGACCATCGATCCTCTCATCGGGAGGGGGTCAATATCCATCAACATCTTCACCAGTACCATCTCCTCTCAAACCCTAGTTCATCTCTTGTATCCAATCTTTGTACCAAAACCTTAGATTGGTACATGTGGGTTGCTAGTAGTATTGATAACTCCTTGTAGTTGATGCTAGTTGGTTTATTTGGTGGAAGATCATATGTTCAGATCCTTAATGCATATTAATACTCCTTGTAGTATTGCTATTAGTAGTCATGTGAATTTGGTATTCGTTCCATATTTTGATGAGATGTATGTTGTCTCTCCTCTAGTGGTGTTATGTGAATATCGACTACATGACACTTCACCATTATTTGGGCCTAGAGGAAGGCATTGGGAAGTAATAAGTAGATGATGGGTTGCTAGAGTGATAGAAGCTTAAACCCTAGTTTATGCGTTGCTTCGTAAGGAGCTGATTTGGATCCACTTGTTTCATGCTATGGTTAGGTTTACCTTAATACTTCTTTTGTAGTTGCGAATGCTTGCAATAGGGGTTAATCATAAGTGGGATGCTTGTCCAAGAAAGGGCGGTACCCAAGCACCGGTCCACCCACATATCAAATTATCAAAGTAACGAACGCGAATCATATGAGCATGATGAAAACTAGCTTGACGATAATTCGCATGTGTCCTTGGGAGCGCTTTTCTCTATATAAGAACTTGTCTAGGCTTGTCCTTTGCTACAAAAGGGATTGGGCCACCTTGCTGCACCTTATTTACTTTCATTGCTTGTTACCCGTTACAAATTACCTTATCACAAAACTATCTATTACCGATAATTTCATTGCTTGCAGAGAATACCTTACTGAAAACCGCTTGTCATTTCCTTCTACTCCTCGTTGGGTTGGACACTCTTACTTATCGAAAGGACTACGATAGATCCCCTACACTTGTGGGTCATCAGGTAACATCATGAATTTCCTTTCCCCTTACCTAAATGGTAATCTACTTACAATCTTGTCATGCATATCATCTTTTGCTTGTTCTTAGGAAAGATATACTCTTGATACTTGGGGTTAAACACATTTTCCTTTCTATTGGTCTGATTAATATACTAATCATATTTTCCTTTCCATTCTTTTGTTTAAACTTTCCAGTATACTAACTTATCTCAGTAGAGATAATTTCCTGCTTCGGTAAACACCTCGATGTACAACTCTGTTAGTAAGACCCTGTTGAGGGAGTCCTGGATTAAGGGGTCCTCGGACAGCCGGACTATATACTTCGGCCGGACTGTTGGACTATGAAGATACAAGATTGAAGACTTTGTCTCGTGTCCGGGTGGGACTCTCCTTTGCGTGGAAGGCAAGCTTGGCAATCCGGATATGTAGATCTCCTTCTCTATAACTGACGCTGTGTAACCCTAGCCCCCTCCGGTGTCTATATAAACCGAAGGGTTTAGTCCGTAGGACAACAACAATCATAATCAAAGGCTAGCTTCTAGGGTTTAGCCTCTATGATCTCTTGGTTGATCAACTCTTGTAATACTCATATCATCAAGATCAATCAAGTAGGAAGTAGCGTATTACCTCCATCGAGAGGGCCTGAACCTGAGTAAACATTGTGTCCCCCGTCTCCTGTTACCATTAGCCTTAGACGCACAGTTCGGGACCCCTTGCTCGAGATCCGCCGGTTTTGACACCCGACATTGGTGCTTTCATTGAGAGTTCCACTGTGTCGTCACGATAAGGCTTGATGGCTCCTTCAATCATCTGCAATGATGCGGTCCAGGGTGAGGTTTTCCTCCCCGGACAGATCTTTGTATTCGGCGGCTTCGTATTGTGGGCCAACTCGCTTGGCAATCTAGAGCAGATCGACAGCTACGCCCCTGGCCATCAGGTCAGGTTTGGAAACTTGAATTACATTGCTGACGTCCGTGGAGACTTGATCTTTGACGGATTCGAGCCCATGTCAGGAGCGCCGAACAGCCACAACGGGCATGACTTAGATCTGCCATCGGACGATGTTCGGGAGATCGCACCTGCGACTGCCCCGGCCCTTAATCTGGAGCAGATCACGCCATCCGAGGACGGGTGGATGGACCCCGCCATGGAGGCCGCACATTCATCGGCGCTGGAGCCGAACACAAACTTCACCTCCAAAGAGATCCGTGTCATCGGACCCTCGGACTCGTCTCCGGCCATAGGTTCCGAACCGCGTGCGTCCGTGCCTATCGAATCTGATTGGGCATCGATCATGGAGTTTACCTCCGCGGATATCTTTCAGCACTCAACCTTGGGCGACTTGCTAAATTCATTAAGGTCTCTCTCTCTATCAAGAGACTCTTGGCCGAACTATGTCCGCCTTGAGTGGGAAGCGGACGATGAAGAAATTCGTTCCCCACCCACCACCCACTTAATAGCCACTGTCGATGACTTAATCGACATGCTTGACTTCGACTCCGAAGACATCGACGGTATGGACGACGATGCTGGAGAGGAATAGGAACCATCGCCCACAGGGCGCTGGACATCCACCTCATCATATGATATATATATATATGGTGGACACCCCCAAAGAAAGCAATGGCGATGAGGCAACGGAGGATAATCCCCGTGAGAAGCAATCTAAGCACCGGCGTCATCGGCGCCGCTCTAAGCCCCACCATAGCAAAAATAGCGATACTGGCACAAGAGACTATAGCAATCCGGATGGTGCCGAAGACAAAAACAATCCCGCCCAGCCAGGCTTCGAGTAGGCCAAGCGGGAAGATGGGTAAGCTAGCCCTAAGGAACAGGCAACAGATGGAGAATCAGAGGATGACAATTACATGCCCCTCTCCGAAGACGAAGTAAGCCTTGGCAACGAAGAATTCATCGTGCCTGAGGATCCCGTCGAGAAGGAGCGCTTCAAGCGCCGGCTTATAGCCACTGCAAAAAGCTTGAAGAAGCAGCAGTAGTAGCTTCAAGATGATCAAGACCTGCTACTGACAGATGGACCGAGGTCCTGGCTGCTGAGGAATACAGACTCGAGCGCACAACCAAAAGTTACCCAAAGAGAAGGTTGCTACCTCAACTCGAGGAGGAGGCATCAAAACCTACACTACCAGCACACGATGCGGCTGACCAGCCACCTCGTGGCCGAGACAAAGCGGCGTATCAGCCTGAAGTCCAGCCCGCACCCCGCCGCCAAAAAAGCAAAAACACGAAGGCCCGGGGCTCCACGAATGACCTGCAAGACAAATTGAAAAACAAAGTAGGACAGTCAAGATCGATCTACGGATCACGGGGGCGTGCCCCAACACGTGATGATGACTGTCACGCCAGATATACTAAAAACAAATCCGGCCGGGCCAAATACAATAGACCAGACTCATTTGAGTTGTGTCATGATGTAGTCCGGCATAGAGGTGCCGCACACCCCCTATGCTTCACTGATGAAGTAATGGATCATGAATTCCCAGAAGGGTTTAAACCCGTGAACATTGAATCATATGATGGTACTACAGACCCCACGGTATGGATAGAAGATTTCTTCCTCCACATTCACATGGCCTGCGGGGATGACCTACGCGCCATCAAGTACCTCCCACTAAAACTCAAGGGACCGGCTCGGCATTGGCTGAATAGCTTGGCGGCAAACTCCATCGGAAGTTGGGAGAACCTGGCAGACGCATTCCTGGATAACTTCCCGGGCACTTATGTGCGACCACCGGAAGCTGATGATTTAAGTCACATAACCCAGCAGCCCGGAGAGTCAGCTAGGAAATTATGGACTCGGTTCCTAACTAAAAAGAACCAAATTGTCGACTATCCGGATGCCGAAGCCCTAGCGGCCTTTAAGCATAATATCCGTAACAAGTGGCTTACCCGACATCTCGGCCAAGAAAAACCGAAGTCCATGGCAGCCATCACGACACTCATGACCCGCTTTTGCACGGGCGAGGATAGCTGGTTGGCTCGTAGCAACAACACAGCAAGCAATCCTGGCACATCAGAGGCCAGGGATAGCAACGGCAAGCCCCGACGCAACAAACACAAGCGTCGCAACAATAGAGACAACACCAAAGACACGGCAGTCAACGCAGGATTCAGTGGCACTAAGTCCTGTCAGTGGAAAAATCCATTCCAAAAGAACAATTCAGGCCCGTCGAGTCTGGATTGCATCCTCGATCGTCCATGCCAAATTCATGGCACCCCAAGAACACCAGCCAATCATACCAACAGAGAATGTTGGGCCTTCAAACAAGCCGGCTGGTCAGGTGCCGAAAACAAGGAGAAGGGGTCTCAAAGCAATGAAGATGATGAGGAGCCCCGATCACCAAACAAAGGAGGGCAAAATAGATTTCCCTCGCAAATCAAAATGGTGAATATGATAAACGCCATCCACATCCCCAAATGGGAACGGGCGTGCACTCTTAGGGATGTCGACTTAATGGAGCCAGTCGCCCCACAATATAAGCTATGGCCGATCATACGGATCGTCCGGCCAATACCAATCAGGGTAATTCAGCCGCACTCGTCCTCGACCCAATAATTGACAGTTCCACCTCACACGAGTCCTTATGGACGAACGCAGCAGTCTAAACCTGCTGTATCAGGACATAGTGCGCAAGATGGGTATCGATCATTCGATAATCAAGCCCACTAAAACTACCTTTAAAGGTATTATACCAGGTATGGAGGCCCGTTGTACAGGCTCCATCACTCTGGAGGTAGTCTTCGGATCACCGAACAATTACCGTACTGAAGAGTTAGTCTTCGACATCGTCCCTTTTCGCAGTAATTATCATGCACTGCTTGGACGAACTGTGTTTGCTCGATTCAACAAGGTGCCACACTATGCCTACCATAATCTCAAGATGCCCGGTCCGCATGGCACCATAACGATTAATGGCAAGGCCAAACTCCACCTCTGTGCCGAAGAGTGTACAGCCGCCTGGACAGTAGAAGCAACGAAAGGCGTCTTTCAATCGAACCTCGAGTCGACGGCCAAGCTCCCGGACATTGTCAAGGGAGTCCGAACTACTCTGCGGCGGGATAGCCCGGCTCGTCCAGAGCTCAATTAAAACAGTCCGGCAGTAAACGGAGGCACAGCTAGGATAAGCCACACAATGTGGCTTAACCGACGTAGCACATGAATATATTTTTACACTATCTTTGCAGGCTTACTTTTGCGTATGCCAGGACTGGTGGCATGGAAGCAGCTCGAATGCATAAGGGAATCCTTAGAGATGCCTCTTGACGACCATCCGACTACACTCCGGATCCACACACAGCTTCTTCCCGCCTGGTCCCAGCAAGTTCCGCGGTCATATTTCTTTTTTATCACATTACTTGTACCCATACGCTTCAACGTATTACTCAAATACAACATGTAGATTTATATGACGCTTATCTGCTATTGTTTATTACTGACACCCTTTGTCAAAACGGCATCCGTACATCGAGATGTGCCTTAATATGCCAGGGGCTTCGTTGTACCCACAATACGGCAACAAAGTCTGAAAACCTTCAGGGTAGTTCGGCACCCCGAACTTATAGCATTATATGCATCAGCTCCGAATCATGTTTGGGGTCAATAGTTGGGTTTGCCCGGCTCCCATGTTTTGTTACCTTACGTTCCGCTATATCGGCTAAGGTAGCACAGGGAGAACTACTGCGATTGTGTCCCGGTTCTTTCGGACAAGCACCTCAGTAAAGAAAGCCAAAAACTGACTGTCATGATACGGCGAGAGCTGGTCAGCTGTTCGAGAGGTTGTACAATCTTTAAGGATTTCTTCTGCATAATTCCATAACTAATGCAGCGTGCGATGGATCGGCTTTTCTTCCGATCAGGTGCTTATAGAGCCCCTCGTGTGGTCTTCCGAACACCAGGGGCTGCGCCTACCTTCCTTTTGTCAAACTCCTATGGCTAAGTCAGACTGATAAAGCCCTATAGTCCGATTGCCTGGTTCGTTGTGCTGAACACCTCCTTCAAGGACCCAAAACTGGGGTGAAGAGTGCTCAGGTTTATCCTGAACACCCCCGTACTTCTTACGTGGGGGCAGAAGCCGGCGACTGGCCAACTCTCAGGATTAATATATAAAACGGCCGCACAGGAGGAAAAACTTTCAAATAACAGGCAATAAATAATAGAAATGCCCTTATTCAACATTACAAAGGACAGCATGACTGTATTCATGGAAATATAATGTCCTTGGTGCATTGCTCCGCTGCAAGGCGGGCTCCTTTCAGGACACTATCATAATATAATTCGGGCTTGCGGTGCTCCTTCCCCTCCGGCGGTCCCTCGGTCATCAGCTTTTCCACATCCATCTTCCCCAGTGCAACTTTGCGAGGGCGAAGTCCATTTGCGCACCCTCCATATAGAACGACCACTTGATGACTTCGAGTCGAGGGTAGGCACTCACAAGCCGCTTCACGAGCCCGAAGTAACTGCTTGGAATCGGCTCGGCGGGCCATAGCCGGATAATCAAATCCTTCATGGCTAGTTCGACCGCCTTATGCAGTTCGATCAGCTGCTTCAGCTGATCGTTAAATGGCACCGGATAATTCAACGCCAAATACTGCGACCAGAAGAGCTTATCCGTAGTGTTTCTTTCTTCGGCTCGGTAGAATTGGGCGGCATCAGATATGTTGTGTGGCAGCTCCGCAAATACACCTGGAGAAATCCGAACTCAAACTTAGAAACATGATTTTCTCCCCAAATACTTGCTTTACACGGAAAAAGCCTTACCCACCGCAACCTTCCTCGCCTCTTGGATCTATTGCAGGGCGCCTTGGGTTTCCCCCCGGGCATTGCGTGTGGCCTGATGAGCCTTGGTGATTTCGAATTCTTTCTCCGTTAAACTCTGCTCCAAGGTCTCGCATTTCTTCACGGCCTCTTGAAGCTCTTGCTCAGCTTCAATAACCCTGGCCTCGTGCTTCTCACGAAGAGCCCGCTCTGCGGCTGCCCTCTTTTCGGCCTCGTCCACAGCCTTCTTAAGAGCCTTGACTTCGGTCACCGCCCCTAGCGCAAATCAGGAAACATATTTTTATCATACTAAAAATTCGTTTGTACTGAACGCGAGCAAGGTTTGTGCATACCTTGTTTATCCTCCAATTGCCTTTTTAAATGGCCAAGTTCTTCTTTGGCCCGCTCCGTACTTTGATTCAGTCCGGAGACCTCCATAGTATGAGAGGCGGCAGTCGCTACAGATGCCTGCTTATCAAATAAGGGAGTCAGATGTCATCAAGTGAGTCTCCTGCGAACATAAATTTGATCCTCTGTCCGGTTCTTTCTTTCACCGAACAGTGTATCAGGGGCTACTATCTATACTATGACACTCTTCGAAACCTCATAAAACATACCTCAAAGCCTCTTATAAGGTTGATGCAGGCTTCATCCAGTCCACTCTAAGCGAACTGAATCTTCTCAATCACCACACCCATAAGGGCACGGTGTTCATCAACGATGGAGGCGCTTTTTAGCGCCGCCGATAAAGTATCCGGCCCCTCTGGTTGGATAGAGATTGCCGGGGGAGCAGGCACACCCCCTCCAGCCGATGGAGGCCACCTGACTGATTCTGGAGTCGTAGTGCTCTACGGGATTGCGTCCGGCTGGGGGCCGAATTCAGGATCGCCCCCTACGTTGACGTCCGTGGGAGCCTTCTCTCCCATGTGTCCGGCCCCTGAAGTTTGACCTCCTGGCGCCACCTTTACGATCTCCCCCCCCCCTCCTTGGTCTGGGTCCTTCTAGGATGAAACCTCAGTGTCATCCACATGGTTGGGGGTAGGGGCCTTCGGGGGTGTCCCACTCTCCATGGCATCCGAAGCCAGCAAATCCTCCGACGAGGATTGTTCGGTGCGGGACCTCGCCGGACTGCAAAAAACTATGTCTCAGATTAACATATTATGCCATGATGAGCCTGGACGCATAAGCATGTTCGTATTTTTCTCACAAGTTCACCAGGGGCTGGGCCCTGGGATCCCACTCTGGGCTGCAATCGGCGGCGGCGGCGGACTCCTCTGGAAGAGGAGTTTTTCCCCTCTTAGGCGACTCGGCCTCCAAGGATGTGGTGGCCGTCCTTTTCTTTCTCCCCCCCCCCCCACGGGGGATTCGTCTTCCTCCTCCTCCTCGTCTTCTTCGGAGGAAGAATGGGCATTGGAATCTTCGGATTTTGTGTCCGAAGCGCCGCGGTGACGGAGGCCGCCCCTGGTCTTCTTGGCCTCCTTCTCAGCCTTCTTCTTCGGTGCCTTGTAAGGCGCCGGGACCAGCATCTTTGTCAGAAGTGGGCCAGCCAGTTCTTCTGGCAGTGGGGCCGGACAGTAGATCCGCCCCGCCTTCTTCATCCAGCCCTAGGAGAGTTGTGGAAAACACATTAAGCCGTTTCCTCGGGATATGCAAATAAAGCGTACGAATTTCCAACATAACAGTGACTTACCGAACTTGCAGGGCGGGACAGTTGGTACCCGCGGTCCTCGGCGGAGTCCGGCCACGATTTGCCGGACTTAAAAAGCACCTTCCAGATGTCCTTGCACTACAAAAAAAAGACACATCCATGACATTTTGGGCCGAACAAAAAAAAATTCTGTCATACATATGACACTTCTATGACGATAATTGTGACAAAACCCGGTATCATCATAGATGTGGTGGGCTCCTACTTCTATGACAAAAAATCATGATAGAAAATGGGCTTTTCGTCCTGGGCGGGCCGGAGACGCAGATGCATGACATTCTTTGGGCCGTCCATGACGGAAAAAACCGTGGTAGAAGCAAGGGGGAGGAAAATTTCAGGGAGTTGCAGGTTACGGTGGGAGGTCGGGGGCCGAGCGATGCGCGTTTCTCTCGTACGTACGCACGCGTGTGCGAGGCGTTGGCTCTAACTGAACCTGAGCGAGGCGTTGGGCTCTAACTGAACCCGAGCGATTGCACTGCAGGCTACGCATTACTAAACCCGAGCGATCGATCGATGGCTGTTAACAGAACCCGATGGAGCGATTCCTTCGCTACTGCTGCTAACTGAAGCCGATCGATGTTGCCTCCGGGATGAACAGTGAGTGTTGCGGGGGGAGAGGGGTTGGATGAACAGTGAGCAGTGGCGTTGCCTCTGGATGAACAGGAACCCATGGTGTGGAGGGCTCGATGAACAGTAGACGGTGGAGGGGTGGTTGAACAGGACCCCGTGGTGTGGAAGTCTGGATGAACAGTAGACGGTGGAGGGGTTCCCGTGGAGGGGTGGTTGAACTGTAGCTGGTGGAGTAGCGCGCGGTGGAGGCTGGATGAACAGGAGCCCGTGGAGGCTGGAGGAGGTGGACGGTAGCCCGTGGAGGCTGGAGGAGGTCCACGGTGGAGATGAACAGTATCCCGTGGAGTCCCGTTATGCGGTACGCCACACCCCTCCCGATGAACAGGACCCCCGTTTCGACCGTAGCGCTCCCACACAAGTCCATTTCGTCCGTTTTGCGGTACGCCACACCCCTCCGGATCAACTGGACCTCCGTTTCGACCGTAGGAGGTCCGTTTCCTCCGTTTTGCGGTACACCACACCCCTCCCGATCAACAGGACCCCCGTTTCGACCGTAAGAGGTCTGTTTCCTCCGTTTTGCGGTACGCCACACCCCTCCCGATCAACAGGACCCTGTTCCAAATGTAGGGGGTTCGTTTCCTCCGTTGTGCGGTACGCCAGGCCTCGATTCCATCACCTGTTCCGTCCAAGCCCTCCCGATGAACACGACTATGCATTCCGTTCCGACCCAGCTAGTTGGCTCCCACGCATTCCGTTGCCTCCCGATGAACACGACGCATTCCGTTGCCTCCCCATGAACACGACGACAACGTTGTTTCTCCGTTCCGACCCAGCCATGTACGTATGCGCGAGTAGGCGTTCGAGACCCTGCCCGTATGTACGTACGTGGCCGTATTTTCTTTCTTGCACCCTCGCCGTTGTACATACGTGTACATGCTACGTGCGCACCTCTACTACGACACGTGCTCGCCTCTACATCCACCAGTATATATATATATATATACACGTTCAAGACCAGAATGACAATGCTACGTACGCTTCGACCAGGTGGGTCCCGACTGTCAGGCACTTCCTTGCCTGGGAAGCTGTAGCAAGTGGGTCCCAGCAGTCAGGGGGCGAATCGTTTTAGGGTTTTTTTTTGCCCGGACGCACTTCCTTGCGTGCAAAGGTGTAGCTGGTGGGTCCCAACAGTCAGGGGGGAATGTTTTTTCTGCGAAATACGGTGGCCCGTCCGATGGGTCCCCGCTGTCAGGTGGAGGAATAATTATTTTCCACATAATAAGGAGGCACTTCCTTGTTGCGGCCGTGGACCCAGCTGTCAGCCTCTCCACATACAGTCCACGTCCGATGGAAGTCGTTCCTTGACCATGTTGACCACGCCGCGCCGAGAGCACCAGGGCGGTGGACGACGGCGAGGCCTAGGAAGGGGATGACGGGGAGCCGGGGAAGACGCGGCAGTGGAAGCCCGCGCCAAGAGGAGTACGAGGGTTCACTGGTTCGGCTGCGGTGTGAGGCTGCCGTCGCCGCAGGGCCTGGCCAGCGGTGGGAATAGTAGGGGCGGTGAGGCCTCCGCGGCAGCACATCCAGTCATGGGAGGCAGGAGCATGCGGCACGACCGGCGCTGCTTTAGGCGGCTAGAGCAAGAAGACCAGAGGTTGAAGAAGCACTACGGTCGTTGGATGGACATCGTACGGTCACTGGAGCTAGAATCGTTTATATTGACTAAGTTGACAAAGCCCTCCGGCCCCGTCAACTTAGTAGGCCCACAAGTCAGCCTCCCACCAAGGTGGGTCCCAGCTAGCAGGGGGTATTCATTTTTTTGTGCGTAATAAGGAGGCACTTCCGGTAGGTCCGAGCTGACAGCAGGGGGAACGTTTTTTTCGCGAAATACGGTGGCCCGTCGGGTGGGTTCCAGCAGTCAGGGGAAAATGTTTGTTTCGCGAAATACTGGTGGCCCGTCCGGTGGATCCCTGCTGTCAGGTGGAGGAATAATTATTTTCCGCGTAATAAGGAGGCACTTCCTTGCGGTTGCCGTGGACCCAGCTGTCGGCCTCTCCACGTACAATATTCTTCCGATGGAATTCGGTCGTTGACCACATTGACCATGCCGCGCCGAGAGCACCACGGCGGTGGACGACGGCGAGGCGTAGGAAGGGGACAACGCGGAGCCGGTGAAGACGCGGCAGTGGATGCCCACATGGAGAGGGGTTCACTGGTTTGGCTGCACTGCCATCGCCGCAGAATAACAGGGGGTGTGGGTGAGTGGAGTGCAGGGATGGCCTGGCCACCGGTGGGAGTAGTATGGGGGCGGTGAGGCCTCCGTGGCAGCACAGCTAGCCACAGGAGGCAGGAGCAGGCGGCACGACCGGCGCTGATTTGGGCGGCTAGAGCAAGAAGACCAAAGGTTGAAGAAACACTGCGGCCGTTGGATGGACATCGTATGGTTAGTCGAGCTAGAATCGTGCATATTGACTAAGTTGACAAACCCTTCGTCCCGTCAACTTAGTAGGCCCACTATACTGGGTCCCAGCTAGCAGGGGGAGTATTCTTTTTTTGGGGCGTAATAAGGAGGCACTTCCTTGCGTCCGAACATATAGCTGGTGGGTCCGAGCTGTCAGCGGCGGTAACGTTTTTTTTCGCGAAATACAGAGGCCCTTTCGGTGGGTCCCAGATGTCAGGTGGAGGAATCATTATTTTGCGTGTAATAAGGAGGCATTTCCTTGCATGCGGCCATGGACCCAGCTGTCAGCCTCTCGACGTACAGTCCACTTCCGATGGATGTCGTTCATTGACCACGTTGACCAGGCCGCGCCAAGAGCACCAGGGCAGTGGACGACGGCGAGGCCTAGGAAGGGAACGACACGGAGCCAGGGAATACTCGGCAGTTGTTTCCCATGCTGAGGAGTACGAGGGTTTACTGGTTCGTCTGCCGTCGCCGGAGAATAACGGCATGTGTGGGACTGAGGGTGAGTAGAGGGATGGCTAGGCCAACGATGCGAGTACGGTGGGGCGGTGAGGCCTACGCGGCAGCACAGCCGGCCGCGGGGAGGAGGGAGCAGGCAGTCCCGCCGGCGCTTGTTTGAGCGGCTGGAGCAGGAAGAGCAGAGATTGAAGAAGCACGACAGCCGTTGGATGGACATCCAACAGTATACAGGCCATCTGTGGAAAGCCTCAAATCTGTGGAAAACAGCATACAGCCCATCTTCCAATATTTCAAATAGTTTACAGCCCATTTGCTAGTTCTTACGGGGTTTTTTGGAGCCCATATTCTTTTTGTTAGCATTACAGACCATATTGTGGCCACGGTTAAAAAATTATACGAAATTTTGCATATGTCGGTGCGGTCTGAACTGTTTTTAATCCCGAAATTTCGAGTCACATTCAGACTGATTTCAAAAATAAATGTATATCAATATAAAATCCAATAAATTGTGCACGCATAAAAATCAATGCAATTTAAAATCTCGAAATGAAAAAAAGATATTTGAAACTAATTGCCGGTTTGATGTGTTTTAAAAATGTATAGCCCATTTCTCATTACTGATAGGCCATTTTCTCGGCCAGCCGAATGAAGCTCTCCTCGTCTTGAAAGATTTGCAGCCTAACAGGCCTGTGACTTACTTGACAAATCACAAAAAAACTGGGCTAGCCATTTTCAAAAAGAAAAAAAACTACTAGGCTGGTCTGTGGTAAACATAAAAGAAAAGGCTGTCTAGACATGCCAGAGTGTCCTGCACAGCCCAGTTGACACCCTGCTTCCGTCTCAAAAACAAATTAGATAAATGCCACTCCAATTATGGCGATTCATAAAAATGCCACTGCAATTTCCAAACTTTGAAAAATGCCACTGCAATTTTTGCAAACTTTGAAAAACGCCACTGCAGTTTGCAAACTTTAAAAAACGCCACTCCAGACTTCAAAAAATGCCACTAGAAATGGCATGAAATGGCATTTTTCAAAGTTTGGAAATTGCAGTGGCATTTCTCGGAGGCATTTATCAAATTAACCCAAAACAAAAATAACTGGGCGAGTTGCTGGGTCCCTGGTTTCAGCCGCTCGTTGTGCAATTCTCTCGTTTATTGACTATGTTGACAATGGCATGGGACCCAGATGTCAGAAATCCACTAGGAGGAGCCATTTTTTTATTGGCTTGAAATAAGGAGGCACTTGCTTGCGTACTGCCATGACCTTGGCGGGTCCTTGGTGTCATCCTCTCCACGCACAATCATCCCCTGATTGTGTACGCGTCAACTTGCTAGGCCCACAAGTCAGCCTCTAAACCCGTGGAGGACAAATACAACCCATTTAAAAAAATAACAGCCCATTCCATACGTTCAAACGGAAAGTTCAACATTCAGAGCAAAGTAACAGGTCTGATCCACATATAGAGTACTGAACTTCCACGTTGACAACCATCATAGCCAAGTTAACTATGTACTCCCACTAGATAAGTACTAACTTACTCTTAGCTAATTAGACGATGCCGGCGGTACACGCTAAACGCCAGCACCGGTGTCCCACGCCTCGCCTCGGACTTGCCAGAGGTGCGATAGGGCGCATTGCTCACGCACGTTGGCCCTTTCCATGCCGGCGTGGTCCACCGAAGCTTCGGCTACCAAGCGGGAAACCCACTTGACGAGCTGGTAGTAAAAATCGGCATCGCGAACGCGTGCGTGCCCGACAGCCTCCAGGGCTATTTACCGGGCGCCGGCCTCCACGTAGTCGGCCCAGTTGCAGGCGCTCTGGTCGCGACTCAGAGCGTTGGTGCGCTGCTGCTCCATGTCCCGCTGGCGGCGCAAATCGGCGATACCCTGCTCCTCCGCCAGGCGATCGCGCTCCAAAAACTCCTGCTCCTCCGCCATGCGGTCGCGCTCCAACAACTCCTCGATCTGCGCATTGCCATCTAAAGACAGATAGAATGCCTCCTCCCTCCGTCTACCTTCCGATGAAAAACCGAACACTAGTTCCGGCGGTGACCGCCTCCGGCGTCGCCTACCACAGACGGGCGGGGGCATGGCGGATGTGGCGAGCGACGTCGGGCCGGTGGGGGCTTATGAGGATATGGCGAGTTGGGTCACGGTGGCACTGGAGAAGGCCGGGAAACAGTACTTATAAGGGGAAGGTAGCGAGACGGTCATCGGAATTTAATGCATAATGTCTTAGCGCGCCAGCTTGCCGTGGAAAACTAGGGAAACTGAAATTATGACTGTGCCGCCCCGTCCCATCTGGGTCGCACGCCGGCATGGCGGTCAAACGAGTGCACTCGAATCATCTCCCTCCTTGTCAATAATGATTTCACGGATTTAAAAAGCCCGCAACAATTAAAGCGTGCCTTTTTTCGCATCAGTTAGCTGCCTTAATTACGGCCGGCTGCATGCAGGCACTTAGAATCGCTCGTAGGCAGTACGCGAAGCAGCATGCAACGATTCACAGCCGAGGGCACGCATGCAGCCACTTAAATCGCTGGAATTAATTAGGCTTAAACTTCTGCATGCCGTTAATTATTGCCATGCCTTGGTCTTGCTGCTTTGCTCGCGGGACTAATAAACCCGAACGGAGGGAGTACCTTGGTTGGTGAGAGGTTTGAATTAAGCCCTACAAACCGGAAAGGAGGTACTAGTACGTGCGTGATCCGCTATTTATTCATGTAGGATCGAGTAGGTCGTTTCTTGAATTGAGCCCTGCAAACCGGAAAGGAGGTAGTACGTGCGTGATCCGCTATTTATCCGTGTAGGATCGATAGTGTAGCTTGTTAGTTTCTTCAGAGGTAGGCATTTTTATCCGTGTAGGATCGATAGTGTAGCTTGTCAGTTTCTTCAGAGGTAGGCATTTTTATTAAAAAACTACCACTTCGCATCTTGCGTCGCAAATAAAACTGCCAGGAAAGCATTTGTAGGCTAGCTAGTGATCGATCAGTAACTTGTAAACACTGAGCGAACAGAAATAAGTAACTATTAATGCATCTCAATGATTCACAGATCATATACAAATATGTAGCTCCAAAAGCAAAGATCAGTCACTTTGGATCTTGCGTCGCAACTAAAACTAACTAGTACGATTCCCATACATAAGATCAACATGTTAATGCATCTCAATGATTGACAGATCATATACAAATATGTAGCTCCGAAAGAAAAGATCTAGAAAAAACATTTGTTCTTCTTACTAACATGGATGCTTCTCTTGGCCAACATTCAGTATAGACTGAAAGACAAATTTGTTTGTGAAGTCTACAATTCCTCTTGCAAACATAAGTGGTTTCACCAACAGCTGGAACCATGAGAATGAACCACACATGATGGAGGAACATCCACTGCAATATGATTTGGTCTTCTCTCGATCACACCGCGAGACTATTTTCGGAATACAAACTTTAACTTAGGGAAAATGATGCCCATTGTATAATCAGACCAAAGCAATGAAGCACCTAGTGTTGGCCAGTAAATAGTACAGTACTACTTTTCTACAGTCCATGAAGTGACTATCCAATCTTTGTGTCTATTTTCAAATGGCACTACATGCAGTGACTATACTATTCTCTTGTGCAGTTCAACCAAAATTGCAGACACTTTGTTTGTTTGCCAAATAGCAACGGGCAGACATCTCTGTCTACACAAATATCAAGCAGCTAGTAAACATATACCACACCATGTTCGCAGTGATGGAAGAGGTGAAATCGATACAACCGAAATTGAGCATCCAATCATTGAATCCTGTCCTACACCTCCAATGTAGGTCCACCCTGCCAATAAATTCACATGCAAACCACTAGTATTACTATCTAATGACAGTACAAAAAGAGTAGCAAGATAGTAGCAAACCATGTACCTTCGTAATGAACATCTCATAGTGCCACCAATTGGATATAAAGGTTTGGAAAAAAACATGCTCCTAATGTTGAACCAGTTGGACTTTTTGTGCAGCTCCACTAAAATCGAGCATCCCTGTTTGCATAGATATTGAAAGTGTGATTACTATAAAAGTGGCACTAGTTGAAGCATAGACTCACAAATATAAGCATTCCAATTTCATAATGGGAAAAGGTAGCAAGACTGTTTCTAGCCACCTGTTTGAAGGAATAAATAAAGCAATAGCGGCTGATGTCAGGAAGGCATACATAGTTTTTTCTAAAAAATTGAGCCATTCCTGACCTTTCCTCTTCTTTTAAGCAAATTTTGTGCAATTCTACTAGAATAAAATGCCATCATCGCCTTGACAATTTAGTGACACTGTACAAAAGGAAATGACTTAACATTACATCATGATGTCGGGTATGTAGTAGACAGGCATTAGAGACAAACATACAGACCTCCTCCGATAACATTAATTTTAACAAAGGTGTGACTAGCTTTACCGGGATAATTTGAGTGAACTCTACACCCTCTGTTCCTTAATATAAGACGTTTTCATGGTTCAATTTAAAGTACCCAAACGTCTAGTATTTAGAAAAACAGGTAGTAGTTTTCTTGAGCACATATCTGGGAAAGCTTGCCACACTTTATTTATGTCCATACGCTAATGCAACACCATTCGAATACTACAAATATACACTAATCCAGTGGCTAGTGCAACAGTAGAGTAGTTATTTATTCAGGGTATAGTACAATGGTTTTACTGAACAGATTTCAATAAACTCTAGCACTGGAAGGTTTCTATAAGAATTAACAATACAAAATGTAAAGGTAACAAGTTTCAACATTGGTATACTAGTTGTGCATGAGCATTAAACCAAATACAGAAGTCTGAAGGTAACTAGCATTATTAACTAATGACAGTATAAAAAAATTGCAAACCATGTACCTCCAAGGTAAATATCATTTCGAACTCGGGGGGACCTTAAAAATTGCTATCCAAATCTTGATAATCAATCAAACATAAAAACTTGATCGAACGAATCGAGAGAACAGCCGGAGGAGGAGGTGCCCACTCTTGACCTTTCCTCTTGTCTTCATAATTGTCTATGCAGTTTAACCAAAATAAAATGACATCAGCGCCTTGGCATTTTGGTGACACTGTACAAAAAATTTAACTTATCTCATGAAAGTGAGGTATGTAATCTATAAGCATTAAAGTGCAAAAATCTGAAGGTAGTAACAAGTTTCATCGTTGGTATACTGGCTGTTGCATTAGAATGCCTTAGCTGAAAAATCTTTAATACATCCACAATCAACAGCTAACCCTGAAATGATCCAGTGACATTAAATGGCACTGCTTAAATTTATCTGTGGCATTAGACTGAGAGCGGCATTAGTTAAATGTGGCATCACTTTAGCAGTAGCATTGCTTGACTTGACTCTGGCGTTATACTAACAGCAAAAAAGTGGCAATAAGAGCATGGGAGGCCCATTCGGACAGTGGGCGCACCAGTACGATGTACCTCCACGGACGCAGAGTGGTGAGGGAGGTATGGTTGCCCAGAGCAACAAATATCCAGGCAGCATATGTGGATTATGTCCCATTTTTGTTCTCTTTAGCCACCTTTTTCCTATGTGAGGACAACAAACCGATCGACCTGGTCATTCTCTATTGCATTGTCATGCCTTTCTACCCTTCTTCAACCAAGAGATGCGAGACTCGTTCCTTAGCTACTAATTTCCCCCTTTTCAACCTAGATGCGGGTTCGATGCCTACTCTCTTGGACAGTACAGTCTCCCTTGCTTTCCTTATTCAACCCAGACATGCATTAGTCTGCATGAAGTAGGGTTTCCTTTAATAGTGCAAATTATGGTTTTCGTCTGCGTGGCCAGTAGAGCAGAGGATAGAAAATTGGGAAGATGGTGGAGTGGAAAAAGATCCACATGCAACGACGTGCCAGATGGGGCAATAGAACAAGGGAATGGTTCAAAAAGAGGCAGCATACCTGAGGGTCGGCGGGAAGTGGCTTCGCTCGTGGTCGTCGTCCTCCGCACACACTACGACAGCGATCCCGCGTGGGCGCTAGGTCTGAGAGGACGGCCTTGTCGTCAGTGCGTGACCTCGCTCGCCAACGACGAGTGCGTCAACGCTGCATGTCCTTTTCTTCCCCGGCGGATCTGTGACCACCGGTGAGGAGGGAGAGAGGGGCCGTCTTTTCTAGATCTGGAGAGAGGGTGGTAGTGTGAGAAGCAAATGGGCAGCCCTTGGCAAGAAAGCGCTGAAGCTCCGGCCTATATATCTTCTTTATACTACTAGTACTGGTGGTGGAGTAGTGGTAGAGTACTTTATATTTTCTCTGCGTACAGTACCAGTTAGTCGTGCTTCAAAACTGAACGGCACGCCATTAAAAAAATAAAGGTCGATAACTAATGTGGCACCTCGGGCCAACGCAGTCAGATCGCATTTTGCATGAGAAATTACACACCATGTTTCGTTGACATGTGGTCCCGTTCCACATATCAGTGAGACGACGGCGAGTAGTAGGAGTATTTCTGAACCGACGTGTAGGCCGGGGCGCCCCTTCGTGAACCGTGGCAAACTAGCAACCGTCCACTGACTCTTCGCCTTTCCCTCTCGATTTGGAACTACTATTGCACGCTCTTCCTCTCCCTCCTTCATTTTCCTTCAGCCCTACACGCTTTCTTCTGCCATTGTTCGATCTTCTTCTCCATGGAGGGAACAGGACGGAAACGACCCCGTTATTCTTGCCCCGATCTGAAAGATGACGTGGTGGAGGAACTCATTGATTGGTGCGACGTCATCACCTCGGCTAGCATGGCAGGTTCGTTCAAGCCCATTCTTGACTCAACTAATAACATCATTACAAGGAACCCAATAGTCAAGGAACGGTTTGATCTCCCAGATCTTCTTCGCCGTGACCCTGATGACTGGCGCCGTCACGACGGAGGCCTCGCCCTGTGCAAGTTGATGCCGCTTGATAATGATACGTATGAGGTTAAGATGCCATCGCTTGAGGGCAAGGCTTGGGCAGGCTCAAATGGAGATTGGGTTGTTTACATTGGGTCCAACTGCGAGTGGGGACTTGTGAATGTGTACACTCGTGACCGGGTTCCACTTCCAAAAATCTCAGCAGACTGCCCAGAGGTTGAGCACACCGGTATTGTATGCACGTTCAAATACAATCATGGTGACTGTCTTCTACAGAAGATAGCAAATTCTCGAGTCCCCAACCGCTCTTGGAATTACAACAACTATGAAGTTGTTGCTATCTTCGACAAGCTCGTTGCCGTCCTCAGTGGTTTGACTGGATTGATATTCCTCAAAAATCAGTTTATGTACACGGATGAGTACTGTGATGCAATTCAATACGAGGGCCTTGTGTTTGCTGCCACCAGTCGTGGCATTGTTTTTGCATGGCATCCTCGTTGTTTCGGTACGTTTGTCTTCCACCGTAATTATAATTGTTTCATCCACATGCATGCGGGTTAGTAGGTTTCCCTTTAGGCTGGTCATAGTGGGGAGTAACTTAGACTAGTAACATGCATATGTTACTAGTTTATGTTACTACCTCTATAGTGCATAGTATCTAAGATTAGTATCATAGGTGGTCTCATTTATTGCCATGCATGACACATAGTAGCATCACATTTATTATGTTATGGTATCTACCTATGCTACTATAACCATCTCTCTGTCTTCCTTAATTGCATGCCACATAAGCATGTTTGCGAGTCCCAAGTGCATGATACTACTTATGTTACCCCCACTGTGGCCAGCCTTACTAATTAACCTTCTTCTTGTGTTTCCAAGGTCCTGTGAACATTCCACCACCTATACTTGAAGATTTTTATAACCAAGGGGGAGATGATGATGGTGATGATCATGAGCATGAGGACGAGCAGCGCCGATATACTATTTGGCGCCTGGCAACTAATTCCGATGGATCACCTCTTCTCGTGTGTATATAGCCCACTGATGATGTTACTACTAAGGAAGCAGGTGTAGTCTCCCATGGTCGCACTCTCCGGACCTATTCCAACACCCGTTGCATGGTATTCGGGATGGATACTAGTGTGCTAGCGCCAACTCCTTCTCCCTGGTACAGAATTGATAGTCTTGGAGAAAACTCGCTCTTCCTTGGACAAAACTATCCAATGATGGTGAAAGGCGATCCAACTGCTGTTGACACAATGTTACTACCATTTATGAGAAGCAACTATGTCTATACCTTGGACATTTGGGTGGTTCCCTACCCTGGTACTGATATAGTAGGCCGCTTCAGCCTAGATGATCAGTCCTACGTTGGTCTCCAAATCGACAATGGATGGCCCGTCCCAGAGAATCACTTGTGGTTAAAAGCAAGCGTTTCCAACGCCGAGGAATGGTTGAGTTGAAGTTCATTTCATTGCTTGTTATTTGTTGTGTGGTGAAAACTTTAGTATTTATAATGTATCCTCGTTGTCGATGTGGGTTGATGACCTGTTGTATGTAATAAAATGATATGCCTGTGATAAACTTACTAAATTTATGAATGGTTTTCGAGTTGCTTCTGTGAGTGAGTGGGCGACGAGGCAAAAAAATATTTTCCGAATACATAATTGTACGTGCATTGCAACAGGTTATCGAATGAGGCCAATCAACAATAGTAGTACACTATTTGTACTAGCTTCACATGCTTCGTGCGTCGTGCGGGTGTTTTTACTGTAGCCATATTGTACTATGTAACCAGCACCTCGAATCCTCGATACTAGTACTATATAGTAAGTAGTAGGAGTAGTAGGGTGGCATGGGCCAGAACAAGCATTCACGTCCAGGAGTACGGCACACGCCACCAGCACGACTTCCATCTGACACCATATTTCTTGGAGTCCGTGCTAGAGCAATCTCTTCAACCTCATCGTTTCTCTAACTCAGCCATCGCGTGGCGGGCGAGGTGGGGGTTTGCTGATAGTCGGTTTCCTTTACTATTGTCCCACTTGTAAGGCCAACTGCAACGCACGACCCCAAACGGACCTCCCTTTTGCACGAACTCCAACGATAATTTTGACTAGAAAAGCAAGACCAAAGAAAACAAGAACCACAAGAATACATTTTACTACTCCTGTAAGTTGGATTAGTGCCTTCTCGATGCATTCATTGTTGATCTGCGGAGGCTCGATCTTGCGTGCTTCTTTCTTCTTCGAGTGTAAAGAAGTAGATGTTGCTTCCTCGCATCTAGTCTCATGTCTAGCATCTATTCTAGTACTCCCTCCGGTCCGTTTTTCTCTGCGTCTAAGCAGCAACACGCAAACCAAGTAGGAGTATGAACAAGTGCACTAATCTCATCTATAGCCTCTGTGCTAGCTAAAAGTGATAGAACATCTACTAAATTGTGTTCTATCAATATATGGATGTACTCTTCTTCCCAATACAGAAACTTGCATCCATTCTACTCCCTCCGTTGCACAATACATGCCTTCTATTTGTCAAAATATATGTGTATCTAGACATGTTTTAGTATATAGGTACATCCATTTTTGGACAAATGGAAGTCAAGTATTTTGGAACGGAGGGAGTACACAATAAAAATTTTAAGTTAGCACAACTAGTCTAATCCGAGAGCACAACCGAAGATTTGGTTGGGTTCTTCCTCCTTTTGCTGACACGTGGGACATCCAGTATCCAGGTCGTGTCATGAAAGAAAATATAGTGGTAGTTGAAGCCACGAGATGTGCATCTTGGGTTAAACTGTAAATAGAATCTTACTACTCTTGAGTAACTCCAAAAGCGGCCACCGAAGATCTTTCTTGGATTTGTTTTTCATCACCAGCACGTCGAGGTGAAAGATGTGTAGGTTCAGTGGGTCCGCTTGCGTTTTCACTAACATGTGGGACCGCATGTGAGCAAACAGAAGATGGGCTCCGCGCGTCCGCTGGCTGGCTGAGAAGAGAGATAGAGGAGTGCTGAGCACGGACTGCAGGAAATTTGTTCTACGTACCTCGATATAGGCTCGATATAGTGGGGTGGCATGGGCCATAACTAGCATTCACGTCTAGCAGTACGGCACACGCCACCCACACGAGTCCCATCCGACACTAATTTTCTTGGAGTCCGTGCTACAGCCATCTCTTCTCCCTCCTATTTTCTAAGCCATCGCGCGGTGGGCGGGGTGGGGGTTTGCCGATAGTCGGTTTGCTCAACTACGGTCCCACTTGTAAGTGAAAATGCAACACCGCACACATTCCCGCTTGAGCGGTGTGCCGGACCAACCGTGTGGGGGTGCGACGCGAACATGGCAGCCTTTTCCTTTTGAACTCGTAACTTGTAAAATTTGGTTCTGCTCCATGGCGCGATCGATAGATAGAAAATAACGATTTTGCCTAGAGTAATGAGAAGTTTGGTTCTAGCGCCGTTCATGCATGGAGTACGTACGAAAATTATGAAGTTGATGTGAAAGGTAAGATAATTACTGTAGTATCATATACTACTACATGGATTTGACGGAAAGATAAAAATACATACGGATCCATCAACGACATCCTCATGCCCTAGTGCGCCGGGTCACCAACCGACGTGTGAGGAGCAGCGGCGTTGGCGGCGAGCTCAATGTGCTTCTGAACAGTGCCGTCCAAGGTTGCCCTGTGGTCCAAGAAGGCCAGCGTCCTATCATCCTCCTCTTGCATGCGCGTAGACGTGGGTGATTATGTCGATGGTGTCTTGCTGCGCCAGGCGCTGCGCGGCGAGCGCGGCCTCGAGGTGGACATTCTCCAGCGCGACGGCGGGCAGTCGCAGGGCCACCAGTGCATCGAAGAGGTTGTCACCATAGTGGCCGTCGAGGGTGGCGGGCATCGCAGAGCCTGGGCGCGTTGGCTGGAGGCTTACGTCAAAGTTGTTCGTGAGCTTCTTGACGACGGTGAACTTGTCAAGGAAACCGACGAGGACCTCGTCGAACAAGGAGATGAAGCTGTCGTCCAAGTGGCCCCTCGCCCTGGCGGCCTCAAGCAATACTACCTGGAGACGTTCCTCGTTGCCGGCCCATAGACCGGCGTCGTGGACCATCTGGCACAGCCGGCTGATGCTCGCGCTCATCGCCTCCATGGGTCTAGCTTAGCTTATACTACCTCCGTCCTGGTTTATTGGTCCCCATTGTAATCCGTGTCAAATTTTGACCACAGATTTAACTAACAAAATGTTTACGCATGTTACTAAAAATTATATCACTGAAAACTATGTTCAAATACGAATCCAAAAATATAATTTTTGTTGACATGCATCAACATTTTGTTAGTTAAATCTTTGGTCAAAATTTAGCACAAATTACAAAGGAGACTAATAAACTAGGACGGAGGTAGTAGTCAACTGATCTTGTGATTGGAGTGATCATTCTTGCCCTTGGTTAGCATGCGTACATGCGTAGGATTTCGTACTACTCCTCGGCCCTCTACTGCACCTGCCTTTGGATGTATGATAGGTGGGCCAGTCACCCCCTGGGCCCACGTGTCATTCACCCAAAGGCAGTTGCCGTAAGTCAATGAAGCTGCGCCCCCCTCCGTGCCGGTGTAGTATAGTCATCTCACCGGACCTCTAGTTGGGGCCAAACGAGAGAAATTTGATGTTTACTGGTTTATTGGTCCCCTTTGCATTTTGCGCCAAGTTTTGACCTTTGATTTAATTAATAAAATGTTAATGCATGTAAACAAAAATGTTGTGTAAGTCACATTACGAAAACCAAATAATCCCAAATCACTTAGGCACGGTGCATTAACTCCCTCCTTGTTTCTTATTTCGTGACATATCAACCAATGAGAGATGTGGGCCGTGCATGCTTCCAATGACTTGAGACTACCAAACATGACATGCAGTGTTTAGTTCATTGAATGTAATCCTATTAGTACTCTAGTTAGCAAAAAAACATTAAGTTCTCTCACCGATAGGAATAAAACACCATGTATTTATTTATAGAGGGAGTAGTACATTTTTTGTGACATGCATTACTAGATATTGCTAGTCAAATACTAAAATCCAGATGGACGTGGTAGTACTCCTAAATCCAGACGGTGGTGCTACTAGTACTAGTAGTAGTACTACCAATGTAGTAATCCTAGGAGTACTAGCACTGTACTACCCGTTGGTCAAATTATTACGTGCTACTCCTCACAGTGAAGTGACAAGACCCTGCGCCGGAGATGACACCTGAGTATAGGCACCGTGTTCGGCATACCATAGTCAGCCTCACCATCTGCAGTCACTATCATCATGGCTGTAGAGCTAGCCTGCTTACAACAAGCCCTGTTCGACATAATTTCCCATGCATAGATGCCCGTGCATTGCACGGAACACCAAGATTGGGGGTGGACGGCTCCGGCAGCGGCCATCGCGCCAGATTTTTCCACGGCCTTCTAGATGTGGTGGGGAGGAGATAAGGCTGATTGTGAGAGACAAGGAGTTGTTTGTAAATAGGGAACAAGTGCGGGCATCTTTTTGCTAAAATGGAGAAGCTTGGTTTGTATGCATCAGATCTAGATCCGACGACTATTGGTTAAAGATGGGAGGCACAACATCATCACCAACTCAGGACCTGTTTGATTCGCAAGATTTTGAAAACGCAGGAATAGGACACGGCAATATTACAAGTTTCAAACTGATATTACAAATGTTAGGAGTAATGCTGCACCTAGGAAGAGGGAATTACTAGGAAGTTTACGTAAGAACTTTCGTTACTTTAGGTGGATGCAGGGTTATCGTACAAACTAAAATCCACCGCCCTGACAAGTCACTAATGGGAAAATAAGTTTTCGAGTCTCTGGCCACTTGATGTTTCGAAAACAAATTCAGCTTCTGCGGAGACTTTGTCATTTAGGCTTAGACGCTTGCGGTGATAAGCACGCCATTCATTGTTGCGCCAGAGAACGCCAAACCTCATTACCTTGAGCACACTTGCCTCAAGAACAAAGAACCTGGCCAATTTAATCTCAGATGTGCTGCCTCGGTAGTTGATCAAATCAATTTCTATAAGATGGAGATCAAGGCATTCGATGAGATTGTTATAGTGCAACACATTTTTCACTTTCGGGTCTTTTTTTATCTGCAAAAGAAGAGAAAATATTAGAGCAGCTGGGTGCATAAGATTGTCGTGTCATCAAGAGGTACCAATATCATTCGCTCATATGATAGGGTTGGCTAGCTAGTGATATTTTTTCACTCTCTCTCTCTCTCTCTTTCCGTTTCCTCGCATTTAACTAGGAGCACGTGAAGAGCTTGGGCATTTGTTGCCTTCCACTATGTGGCTGATGCCATATTTCGCAAAAGTATGCCACATAATACGCATCGATGTCAAATCAAAAGATTTTGGCACCGCTCTCGCGATGTGAGAGAGTTGGCACCGCTGTGCACACAGACCCACATGTATAAACAAATCAATCAAACCAACTACACCAGCCTCTCACTCTCCCAAACAAGTGTTTTTTATTGCCTCGGTCCTCTCTCTCTCTCTCCCACGCAGTGTTTTTTCATTGCGTGAGTTAATTTGGCACCGGAGCAAAGTAGGTGATCTAGATTGGGGCACCAGGTGAGCAATCGAGGGGCGTCGATGCCAAATGCATCACAAGTGAATTTGGCATGTGTTTTGGCCTACATAGCCCACTTTTGTACTCCCTCGGTCCCAAAATTCTTGTCTCAAATTTGTCTAAATACGGATGTATCTAGTTACATTTTAGTGTTAGATACATCCGTATCTAATCAAATGTAAGACAAGAATTTTGGGATGGAGGGAATACTACCTCGTATTTAGTATAAAATTTTGACCATAGATTTACCTAAGAAAATGCCAATGCATGTCACTAAAAATTACACCATTTGAAATTATGTTCAAATACGAATCCAACGATATAGTTCTTAGTGACATGCATTAACATTTTGTTAGTTAAACCTATGGTCAAATTTTGATACTACAAAAATGGAAGAGTAAACCAGGACGGAGGTAGTACTTGCCCTTAGGGTAACCATAGAGTTACTGGAGTAGTCTAAGTTACTTTCCACTATGACTAGCCTAGGCCACTATAGTAGTACAGCATAAAAATGATGCAGGTGATCACGTGAGAAAAAATACTAAAAACATTTCTTTCGCTGTAGTGCGTAGATGTAGTTTTGAACACTACACTTGTCATCGTAATTTGGGAAAATTACGAAAAAATTGAGCTACATTGTGATCACCGTTTACTAATAGGAAAGAAGTTTCACCTTGATGAGTAGCTTCTCCGTGCATGGAAAGCATGTAAGGAATCCAACAACTTGATCCAGATTGGGGCTGATAGATTTTAGTGCTAAGATATTCACTGTGTGCATGGACTGGGTCAAGCTTGTGGGAATCATTTTCTGGAAGGCGGTCGTAAATACATCGAGAAGAAATTTAAAAATGTGAATTTCAATAAGACGGAGAAGAAGATGAGTGCTGTACCTGAACAATTACGGATCCAATAAAGAGTTCAGAGAATTTGGCAGATGAGTACACCAACGCTGTCAATTTCGGCGCGTCAATGACCCTGATTTTTGTTGGACCTTCTAGATCCGATACAAGAAATCTCTCAAGGAAAGGTGCATTCTCAATGACCATAATGTGGAACAGCTGGAGTGATCTCTTCCCAATTGATGTCTTGTTGCGGGGCCAGCAAGACACATAAATCCATCGGAGATTCGTCGAGGCGATGTGGAGGCTAATGAACCCGTGGATCTGCTCAAGACGAAGGTACTCAAGCGCAGTACAGCTGCGGAGCAGGTGCTCCATAGCCTTCTTCGAGATGACAACGTCGAAGAGGTCGAGCTGCTTGAGTTGAGGGAGAAGAAGGGCGGGCGCGACATTAATCTGGGGAAGAAAGCAGGAGCTGAAGCTGGCAAAGTGCAGCGTTGGCGTGAGGCGGAGCGCGGACTGCGGCAAAGAGCGACATCGTCCAGCTTCAAAGCTGAGCTCCTCGAGCTGATCTAGGGTGGGGGATAAGAACCACTCGTCGAACTTGGGTTGGACCTTGCAGTTGGTACTGAACATGCGGCTGTCAAGGCATCTGGCTAGCCCAGGGTGCGATGAAAGGATCTTGGAGACTGTGGCCATGCGTTTGCAATCCCCGTCGCAGAGGCAGCTGTTGACGGTGAGGTTGAGGGGACGCAGCGCCAGAAAGGGCGCCACCGCTGGGAGAGCAGGGCGGTCCGCATGGCAGATTTGGTGGGGAGGAGGCCGATGATGACGAGCGGCATGTCGTCAGGGAGGCTGCTGATGAAGTCCAGGCTCGCCGGATGCGGTTTTGGCTCGAGCGGCCTCCGCTTGTTGGCTGCCTTGCCGTCCATCTCAACCGGCGGTGACGCCGGTGTACACGTGTGCTGGTGTGTGTTGTGTGCTGGGTGTGCGCGAGTGCGTCCTTCTGTGCATGCCGCCGTGCAGTGGTGAATTGTGCGCGAGTGTGTCCTTCGCGTGCAAGAAGTTTGTCCTCAATGCGCCCTCAATTTACTAGCGTGCGGGGTGCTACCCCGAGTGGTTTCAACTTTGTTTACTTCACCGCGTGTCAGATGGGCCTCTAGTTTACTTATTTTCACCCACTGCCACATGGGCCAGCACACCAAGATACAGAACACGAGCTGACAACACAGCATGTGGATTGGTTGACCGGTCAACTAAACAATATATGGAGCTATACGCTGACACGGTGAGCATATAATCTATCGGTATAGAGAGTTCGAGTGAGAGGGGAGGCCCGTGAGAGATAGCAGAGAGAGAGAGAAAGAGCTACTCCCTCCGTTCGATAATGTAGTTACAACATTTTTTTAAAGTCAAACTTTTGAAACTTTGACCAGGTTTATAAAGAAATTACTTATATCTGCAAGTACCAAAGATAAATGATAGTATGAAGTAAGTTCATGTTGTGATGAATCTAATGATCGTTCCAGATGTAAATGTTTTTCTCCACATATACCTGGTCAAACTTTTCCGAGGTTTGACTTTTCAAAACATCCATATGCTTATGGACGTGACAGAGTCCCTAGAGAGAGAGAGAGAGAGAAAAGTGTGTGTGCGTGTGTGAAAGAGACATGGACAACACATGATAAAAGTGGAGAAAAGGTGTGCGTGTCTTATGCAAACATATCACACATGCATCTTCGACAACGGAGGCAAGGTGAGGAGATCGTGTGTGGTTGTTTGGAACCGAGAGACGAAGACCCCTAGCACGTGGCCAAGAGGGGTCTGACAAAAAAGGGAGAGAGGTTGAGAGAGACGTACGGAGAAAATGCAGACATGGGGAGGAGAGAGTGTATGTTTTTCATAGAGAGATCCCCTGGAGATCGTGATGGGACTACATGGGTGGGAGATCGAGTGACAAGGTGTGTGCGCGATAGAAGATGCCCCGAGAGATATCGAGATTGACGTATGGATGGAAGGAGACAATACGTGTGTTCCTGATGGCTAGTGAGAGATAATCATACTTAGGAGGGGGGAGTGGTTGCGCCTATGGCCCTGTTTGGATACTCCAACTCAGTTAGAGGTTATAGTTAGATTCTAACCCTGAACTAACCCTGAACTAACTCTAAGTAAAGAGGTGTTTGGATGGCAGGGTTAGATGGAGCGCGGATACGGCGAGGCACCTTCACGGGCGGTGCGAGAGGGAGGGAGGGAGAGAACGAGAAGCTTCGAGGAAGTGGGGAGGGATCTGCTGCGGGGAGAGCGAGAGAAAAAAGTGACTATTAGTTCTCCGGAGAAGAACTAACCCAAATAAGCACCTCTTGGATGGGTTAGTTTTTTTGGATGGGTTAGATGCATCTAACCTAAACTAACCCTCCTATTTGGATCTTTTTGGGTTAGTTGACTCCAAACTAACCCAAACTAACTCTAACCCATGGATCCAAACAGAGCCTATGATGGAGTGAGGGATTATGGTACTTAGGGGGTGCGTGTCACATGGAGAGAGAACAAGGGCGGAGAGTGTTGGATGGGTCTATATGTATAGCGTGAGCGAGACATGTGTATGTGTGAACCAGGGAGATATAAGGCCAGTTTGGCTTGCATCGTGAGCATCTTTTGCATGGCCTAGGGTTGTGGCTGGATTTCATGCACGCTTGTTTGGTTGCTACCCTGTGAAAAAGAAAGCCCGCCTGGGCTGGGTTCCCTTGCACATTAATTAGCCTGGCTGAACACCAGACACTGCAAGTAGCCTGGCCCAAGCAACCGATTTTGAACGCCTGGCCATGCCTGGTCGTGCGGCCACGAGGCTAACAGCAACATGGATGGATATTAGCATTAAATAATTGATGCATGGATTGATTGATGGGACGTTGATGCTTTTCCTGGCCCAGGCATGAACCAAACGCTTTAGCACCACACAAGCCTGGCTAGGCAGAAATATTTTACATCTCACGTCCACACCAGGCAGTACCGGCCATCCAGGCATGAGGGTCAGGTCACGAACCAAACTGACAAATAAAGTTTGAGAGAGATTGAGGAGCCCCGATAAGGATGAGTGGTGCGTCAGATAGCTGAGAGGGGGAAAGAGATATTCCATCCGCTCGATAATGCAGTGCATGTAAATTTTTTAGAAGTCAAACTTTGGAAACTTTGATCAGGTTTATGCAAATGTTATTTATATCTACAATACCAAAGATACATCATACAAAACTACATCTCATGGTGAATCTAATGGTATATGTTTGCCATACTAGATGTAATTCTTTTTCTCCACGTACATGGTCAAACTTTGTGATGTTTGACTTTTCAATAAATCTAGGTGCTATGGACGGAGGAGAGTACCTCGGCCGAGACAGATCAAGTGCGTGTGAAGGAGAATGAGTAAGTGTGCAAAAAGAGTATGTGTGTGAAAGATAAAGTGACAACAAACGATAAATTAGAGAGAGTGTGTGTTTTTTCATTTCTTATGCGAACATATCACGCATGCATCTCCGAGATGGAAAAGCGAGGCGAGGAGATACACGAAGATAGCTAGTATGTGATTGTTTTCAACGGAGAGAAACACCCCTGTAGCACATGTCTAATAGAGGTCTGGCCAACAAGGAAAAAAGGTCGAGAGGGACACATGGATGGCATGGACGCATGGGGAGGGAGAGAGGGTGTGTTTGTGATAGAGAGATCCCCTCAAGATCGTGAGGGGACTATATGGGTGGGAGATCGAGGGAGTGCATGCGTGATAGAAAGATGCCCCAAGAGAAATCGAGATAGACCATGCACATGTTTGTGATGGAGACTAAGATTAGCTAGTCATATACATATAGGGGGGACTGCGTGTGCCTACAATTGAGTGAGAGACCATCATACTTGGCTAGCTGGGCATGAGATTGTGTGTGTGTGTGCGTGTGAGATGGAGAGAGAACGAGGGAGAGAGATAGAGTTTTAGATGGGCCTATTGAGTGCGAGTGAGATATGCATGTGTATGTGTGACCCAGGTGGATGGAGAGTTTGAGAGAGGGGGGAAGAGCTCCAAGACGACATAGTGGTGCGTGAGAGAGTTACGGGCAAAGAGCCAAGGAATTTGTCTGCATACAATGAGTGCATCCAAGATATCTAGCTTGGACTAGCTAGAGTATCATAAATAGTGTGCGAGAGAGACCTATAGATGGTGTATATATGAATGCGAACTAGAAAGACCCCCTGACACACACACAAAGAGAGAGAGAGAGAGAGGGAGAGAGAGAGAGAGAAAGGGAGAGGGACCAACAAGGTATTTGTGTCGGATGTGTGTGACAGAATTGAAGATTGTCGGCGAGAGAGTGAGTGAGAGAGAGAGAGAGAACAGGAGTCCGGGAGAGGGGGAGGTCGCGTTTTATGCATCAAAGACTGATATAAACCATGTTTCGATATAAACTTGCATTCAAATATTTAAATTGGAGAACATATTGTCTGCAATCCACACATGAACGGATATATGCGTATATCAAACAAGTTCATTAATTTGACTTTCAACATGTTCATTGAGTACTATAACACTGTCAACATGCTACTCAATTGAGGTGTTCAATTTTGGATTTAGTTTACTATTTTGATCTACTGAACGAGCTAGTTCATTGAATCGAGATATTTCATTTTGGGTTTGATTCGCGTTTTTGAGTGGGTCAACTATTTGTCATATAGTAAATCGCTAGCAACGAACATGTAAAAACACATTACTCGCGAGCATCATCTCTCCATCTAAAAAAGAAGTGGCAAGCTAATATTTCAAAATTTGATTCGAATCGACTTGGTAAGGTAGACGTGGATGCTCGTTCTCCCAAAATTTGAACGAACCATTAAACATCCTCTCTGCTCGGTGGAATTCGCCCGAGCAAATAAATGGGAGACGCGAAATTACCGTCCTATGTGGAACATGCATCAATTGGCCCGTTGTACATCGAGGGTAGGTTTGTAACTTCATCCAAGTGCGCCTTCTCCTCGGCCGAAATGACATGTGCCGAATAATTCATAAACCATGGTCGGCAAAACACGCTCTCCTCGCCCGAAATAGCTCGCGCCCACTATTTCAAAACACGCTCTCCTCGCCCGAAATCGCTCGCGCCCACTATAGTTCAAAACACGCCCTACTCGCCCGAAATGGCTCCCGCCCACTATTTGGGGAGAAGCAAAGTTACTCTACTATCCCCGACCCTCAGTACACAGACCCAAGCCGAGAAGCCTATAGGCAAGGGTAGAACTATAA
>NC_041383.1:182038774-182054026 GCF_002162155.2 Triticum dicoccoides
AGCTCCCTTCTCCCGAGCCGCGAAACCTCAGCCCCACCTCCATGGTGCCCCCCACCGCACCAATTTCATAGCCGCCCTCCTCCCTAATGCCGGAGACGCTGTCCAATTGCCGTCGTGCATTGGGCCGTGTGCCTCTTACTCCGTGCTGCTGGTGCTGCCTCGACGATGGTCGCGTGAACCGTACTGGAGCCGATTCACCCCCGCCGTTGTTCACGGCGCCGGAGCAGCTCCAACTTTGGATCCGTACAGAGTCCTGGCACTACTTCCGCATAGCCGTCGACCGTGGCGACATTGCTCTTTCCCTGCAGCCGGTCTTCACCACAATCGCGCCGGCCTCACCGACTCGGCAGCTGGACCTGCCTACTTCACCATGCCGCCAGATAGGTCGCACCCTCATCTGAAATCACTTTATTTAGGCGTCAGTTGTCTGAATTTTTATTCTGGGCCAATCGATTCCCAATAGGAAGCAGCACCCCTCGAGGCGGCGGAGCTCCTAGGCTGCCGGTTGGCTGGTGTCTAACGTAAGGGTGCAGGGCCGCAAGTTCACCGCGGAAGCAGCGCTTAGATGGCTATCTTTTAGAGTTGCGTGGGTTGAAGGTACTGCCGCCGCCGGATCTGGATGACGGGGAGTCTTTGTGGATTGGCCCGGGGGCGGCGCAACCACGACAGTGCGGTGGGGCGGGGAGCGGGGTTTTGGCCGGGGCCACGGACGGCGGAGGTAGGCTGCTCTGCCATTGGTCGCTGGCTCTTCGGGGAAGATTCAAACAGTGTCAGCCGGGAGGCACAAGACGGCCATCAAGCCATCCGGCGTAGATCGAACAGTACCAAAATAAAATAAAATCTTGTGACCCCAATTTAGTCTTCAGTCAACAGACGTGTGACCACTCTCGTACCTTGTTGTTGATCTCTTAGTGTATTTCTTAGGATCAAAGAGATATGTCGTTCTTATCATTATGCGTTATCTGCATCTTCAGACACACCGTCTTCCGACTCACGGCAGCTGCTCCAACAAGGAAAGCATACACTAGAAGGGAGCTACAGTCCCCACTCAACAGTTCCCTACATCAAATGCGCGTGCCCGTCATGGACAGCCACAACAACTGCAGGGCCATCGAGAAGTCAGCACATGATGCTCACTCCTATGGATGGCAGCCAGATAGGTTGTACCCTCATCTTACTTGTGTGCAACTTTTATGGCTTTGTTATTCATCTAAGCACGGAAAATAGATCATCACATTTCACTGTATATTCATGCTGATCTCTTACGGGTCTTGTTCAGAAGTTCACGCTGTTCCATAGTTCAGCTAAGATACTTGTTCTTTAGGTAACGCTGTTCCATAGTTATAGTTATCATCCATCAGCCAATGCTATCCCACAGGCTGGTAATTATAGTATTATACCACTTCTAGTATTACCTATGTTGTTCTTTAATACTTTTGTGTGCCATCTAGTTAATCTCGAGTACAAACGATACACATTCTGTAGCTTTCATCTGTGTTCTCCCTTTAGTTTATGAGATCTGTTGCTGCTAGTTAACCCCAGTCCTACTATTTATGTCGTCTCCTACAGGCACACATTTACATAAATCTAACTACTAGTTGTCTTCCATGCATGCCAGATATAATTGCACACACTGATATATCCACAAGAACCTCACGGAGCAATGTAAAGGCCAATAAACTTGATGTCAATGATACCCAATATGATGGAACATGTAAAGGCAGTTCTTCAGAAAACTTGCATAAAGATGATGAATCCTCTTCACCCCACAAGGTCCTTGCTCTAACTTGGCCTGTGATAAGGGTACAACATGCATATAATGTCCTGGAGTGTATCTACTCTGTTGCAATGCCATGTGCTTAGCATGCTGATCATGCATGTAAATATGTCATGCCTTCCTGTTTTTCAGTGCCTATTCCATTCATGATAACATGTTTTCAAATTCAAGTCCTGTCATTCTACTCTATCGCAATGCCATCTGCTTAATTTGGACATCATGCTTCTGAATATCTTATGCATTGTTATTCATTAGTATGTACTTCATCTGTCTGCCATACCATGTTTTTTTACATTGAAGTGCTATTCTAGTGCTCTGTTGCAATGCCATCTTATTTTCCCAATCATACACGTGTATGTTGCCTTAGTTATTTCTGTACGTATTCCGCTAGCATATAGTTTACATTCAACTAGTTTTTTTTTTGTTGTGTTGTCATGTCGTATCCCTAGCTCTTACACCATACTCCCTCCGTCCGGATTACATGTTGCCGAAATGGATAAAAAAGGATGTATCTAGAACTGAAATACGCCTAGACCCATCCATTTTTTTCCGGATGGAGGGAATACATGTCAATATGTCATGCCTTTCTATTCTTCAGTACCTATTCCATCTCTCTACTGTCGCATGTTTTATAATTAAAGCACCATTCTTCTATACAAGGCATGCAAGGGGAAGACGACTATGTTAGAATCTGAAGGGTTACAAACAAGGCCTTTGCAAAAGATCCAAACGCCAGGAGATAATAAACCAACTCCAGTTTTTATAGATACTGCTCCAGCACAGAGAAACCCAACTCCTACCGATAATAAGCAGATTCCAGTGGCCAAAGAACTAGTCCGCTCCAGTCCAGCAAAAATATGTCAACTCAATTCTAAGAAGCGTGTGCGTATCCTTGCATCATGAAATTTTATAGCATGCTGATCATATTTTCTACATGTTTCTTACCCATCTCTCTTTTAGAAAATAAGCTTAACAGATAGAAGAATTTCTGCAATGGTATCGTTTATGAGGAAAGATTCTTGCAGGAATTCTCTGTGCTCCAATGTAGATGTAAGTACCTGTTGTATATCACTATATTTTTACATCAGCATGTATTTTGTTAATCGGCGTGAACCCAACCTTTATCTGATCTAAATTTAGTTGTAGCAAAATGTATGATTAAAGGCCACACTGTTGATTTTTGTAAGGAAAACTGCCTGGTAGTTTTGCATCCTGAGCTGCATGAGTGTACTATCTCATATCAGTGGGTTTGAACACCTTGGTTCTGCAGTCGGTTTTTCAGTGTTTTTTTACTGTGTTGTCCTGTCATATCCCTAGCTCTTACATCATACTCCCTCCGTCCGGATTAAATGTCACAGAAATGGATAAAACTGGATGTATCTAGAACTGAAATACGCCTAGACCCGTCCATTTATTTCCGGATGGAGGGAATTCATGTTAATATGTCATGCCTTTCTATTCTTTAGTACCTATTCCATCTCTGTTGTAGCATGTTTTATAACTGAATCACCATTCTTCTATATAAGGCATGCAATGGGAAGACGGCTATGTTAGAATTTGAAGGGTTACAAACCAGGTCTTTGCAAAAGATCCAAATGCTAGGAGATAATAAACCAACTCCATTTTTCATAGATACTGCTCCAGCACAGAGAAACCTAACTCCCACTGATAATAAGCAGATTCCAGTGGCCAAAGAACTAGTTCGCTCCAGTCCAGCAAAAAAATGTCAACTCCATTCTAAGAAGCGTGTGCGTATCCTCGCATCATGAAATTTTATAGCATTCTGATCATATTTTCTACATGTTTCTTACCGATCTCTCTTTTAGAAAATAAGTTTAAACAATAGAAGACTTCCTCCATTGGGATCGTATTCGAGGAAAATATCTTACGGGAATTCTCTGTGGTCCAGTGCTGATGTAAGTACCTGTTGTATATCACTATATTTTTACATCAACATGTATTTTGTTAATCGGCATGAATCTAACCTTTATCTGATCTAAAATTAGTTGTAGCGAAATGTTAAAGGCGCCAATGTTGATTTTTGTAAGGAAAACTGCCTGGTAGTTTTGCATACATGAATGTACTATCTCATATCATGCACATTACTGAATTGTAGTGCTTCTCTGGTTGCCCATTCATTCATTGTGTCAATGTTGCTTTCGTACTACCTTACCTGGCTGATGATAGCTGTGCCATATTGTGTTAATTTGGTGTAGGCTAGTTGCCCAAATGTTCATTGTGTCAATGTTGCTTTCCTATTATCTGACTTGGCCAATGATAGCAATGCTAGTGTGTTAATTTTGTGCAGGTTGCTGAAGATAAGAAGACAAACTCTGAAAACAGCAAGGCAACCCCATTGTTTCTTTCTAGTAAATCTAGGCCAGGTAATATGGCAATAACTCATGATTAATCTGTTTGGTTCCCATCCTAATTTATGTTATGATGCAGTGGTCGAGACACTCTCCACTATCAATAATACAAGCCTACCAAAATCGCCATCTGAATCTGTTCAGTGTCCTCTATCTCGAATGCAACGGAATAAATGTATGTTTGTGAACCAATTAATGGCTGAAGCAATGATGGAAATGGTGGATGAATCAGAGGTGCAGAGTCGTGCGACACAACAACTGATCAATGTTTTCAGAGACAGTGTAGCAAAGCAAAAAGAACTTGCCCACATGCTTATGGGCGTCATCTGTGCTGAGGTTGCAGATTGTGACGTTGTAGATGGTTAGGGTCTGCTCATTTATTTGCACTGGCATCAATCTTTGATTGCCCAGTGGATGTAATTTCCTATAATATATGCTGGATCTGCAACGTTATTCCCTGTATGTCGTACCTTTGCATGATCGGTTTGGGTCCTGTGCATAATTGCTCATCGTAATGGGCTCAAATTATCTAATTTGGCCTAAAGACATGTACGAACTTTAGTGGGCCCATTAAGTTAATGGGCCGTTACTAGGCCGAAAGTTAATGGTTGGCCCTCTTACCTCCCGGGTCGTTAACAGGCCGACATCGAAGCGGCCAACAGGTGGCCCCAGTTTATTTCACGGGCCGTTAACAGGCCGTTACTAAGTTTGGGCTACATATGGCCCAACTATATTATAGGCCTTTAGCAGGCCGAAAGAGACAGCGGGCTTGTACTGGACCATGAAGACCATGGGCCGCTAAGAGGCCGAAAGTCAGGTCATATTGTAAATGGCCCAACTGTGTTGTGGGCCTTTAGCAGGCCGAAAGAGAAACCGGGCTGGTATTGGACCATGAAGGGCATGGGCCGTTAAAAGGCCAAAACTAAGGTCCAACTACAAATGGCCCAACTCATTTATGGTCCGTTAACATGTCGAAAGGCACACAGGGCTGGGAATTGGCCCAACACTTAAATGGGTCGCTAAAAGGCCAAAACTCAGGTCCGACTACAAATGGCCCAACTGATTTATGGGCCGTCAACAGGCTGAAAGTGACACCGGGCCAGAAAACTGGCCCAACACTTAAATGGGCCGCTAAAAGGCCGAAACTCAGGCCCGACAACAAATGGCGCATCAGATTTATGGGCCGTCAACAGGCTGAAAGACACACCGGGCCGTAAACTAGCCCAACATTTAAATGGGTTGCTAAAAGGCCGAAAGATGTACATCCTGAAAATTGGCCCATCCATTAAATGGGCCGTTAACAGGCCAAAATCTCATCGGGGCGATATTGAGCCCAAATATATAGCGGGCTGTTAACGGGCTCGAACTGACGATGGGCTGCAATGGTGTCAATTCTTTAATGGACCGTTGACGGGCCGAATTGGCACATCTCGTATGGGTCGTGGGCTTAAATGGACCTGACACAAGTAGGCCTTATATGGGTTGGCCTGCTAATTCTTACTGGGCTGGCCTTTTCACAGGAATGGGCCTCTGTTGGGCCGTGCCACGTGTCGACGTATCATAGGCGCCTTCCGTCTAATGAGGGGATGACATCTGTCCCAACGATGAGCCGACACGTGTTTCCTCCAGCCAATGATGATTTTACACGTGGAAAATCCCCATCGGTCGGGGCTGTTAACGGGTTATCGGATCCAAAACCCGACCCGATAGCTTAACGGCGTTCCGTTACGGTGGATGCCACGTGTCGGTCACCCTTGACGAAAGCACTTCTATGACGCGCGATTTATCGTTATGGAAGTGGACACTTCCATGATGATAATTTTTGTAATGTCATGTAACACCTCTACGACAGCACAGGTATGACTATCTTGATTCTGTCATAAAATCGTCATGGATGTACATGCATGAAAAAAAACGCGACCTACTGTGATAAACACGTATCATCACGAAAGTGTATTTTTTTGTAGTGTTGTGCGAGGAGCCAAAGAGCTCCAGTAGGGTCTGGTGCTTGGCTGGGTCAAATTCCCATAAATTGCAAGCCCGGTGTTGACAAGGAAGAATCCGGCGAACTAACATCACCTGGACTACATTGAAAAGTTTGATATTCTTGTCCTCCATGTCCTTGACGCGCGTCTGGAGCACCGACAGTTCGTCGGACGAAGACCAATTCAGGCCCTTCTTGGGCCAGGACGTAAGCCGCAGGGGGGCTCCGGATCGGAATTCGGGAGCCGCGGCCCATTCTGTGCCGTGCGGCTTAGTGATGTAAAACCACTGCTGCTGCCACTCATTGACATAATCATTGAAAGTACCTGTTGGCCATGTGATGTTGGGCATCTTGCTCACCGTGGCACCTCCACACTCGGCGTGCTCGCCGCTCACTACCTTGGGCTTCACATTAAAAACCTTTAGCCATAAGCCGAAGTGTGGCGAGATGTGGAGAAAGGCCTCACACACGACAATGAATGTCGAGATGTTGAGGACGGAATTGGGGGATAGATCATGAAAATCAATCCCGTAATAATGCATGATGCCGCGAACGAATGGGTGGAGGGGAAACCCAAGCCTGCGGACAAAATGAGGGAGGAATACAACCCTCTCATGGGGTTTCGGAGTAGGGACGATATGTCCCGCCGTCGGAAGACGGTGGCCGATCTTTTTGGCCAGATACCCGGCCTCCCGAAGCTTTTTAATATCCTTCTCCCGGACGGTAGAGGCCATCCACTTGCCTCCTGCTCCGGATCCGGACATTTTTGGAAGAACTTTTTTGGGCGGAGAAGACGAACGCTTGGGCGCTAGGGCTCAAGCGAGAGGGAATGGATGAGCAGAGGAAGAAGAAGGCGTGGGTGAAAAGGGAGTCCTTATCCCCTTATAAAGGCAGCAGGGATCCTGCGCCTTCCCACTTGCCCGATAAACTTGCTTATTCCCCAAGCACCACGTTTATGGCGCAGTTGGGTTACCCACACCCGTATTGATGAGAATCCTGTGGTAAGGGTACACGATCTCTACTTCAACAAGATGTGCCGATAAAATCGCCTCGCGATATGTGCGGTGGCATATTGAGAAAAACGGTTCGCATAATGACCGGGCCGCGGCGTGATGTCACGCTATGAAAAGTTGTCAGTAGATTAGATTTGTGAAACATTGTATCTCTACGGTGGTATGTGGAATTTGTTTTGCAGAGCCGGACACGATCCTCATATTTAAGATCTTCTATGGAGTATTCGGAGAAGGAACCCGCCTTGCAATGCCGAAGACAATCTGCGCGCCGGACTCATCATCATTGAAGCCTAGTTCAGGGGCTACTGAGGGAGTCCTAGATTAAGGGGTCCTCGGACAGCCGGACTGTTGGACTATGAAGATACAAGATTGAAGACTTCGTCCTGTGTCCGGGTGGGACTCTGCTTTGCGTGGAAGGCAAGCTTGGCAATCCAGATATGTAGATCTCCTTCTCTGTAACTGACTTTGTGTAACCCTAGCCCCCTGCAGTGTCTATATAAACCGGAGGGTTTAGTTCGTAGGACAACAACAATCATAATCATAGGCTAGCTTCTAGGGTTTAGCCTATACGATCTTGTGGTAGATCAACTCTTGTAATACTCATATCATCAAGATCAATCAAGCAGGAAGTAGGGTATTACCTCCATCGAGAGGGCCCAAACCTGGGTAAACATTGTGTCCCCCGTCTCCTGTTACCATTAGCCTTAGACACACAGTTCAGGACCCCCAACCCAAGATCCGCCGGTTTTGACACCGACACCTGTTACTACTATTGATGACATTTTGGTAGTCACCGATGGACGAGAACTTTGCCTATTGGTCTGCCTCGCCTTGCGATCAGGAAAAACGTTTATCTTCGTTCCTCGCCCTTAGTACCAACATTGTTTCCACCATAACTGACAGGTTTCCCTCTGACATGCCTTGCTATCATAACCGTGCAAGATGTCATCGCCCTTTTCTACCTTTAACCCACATGGTGGGCCCATAACCCACAGTTCCACAGGATCGGAACCTGACTCTCCTGTATATCCTTGATTCTGAATTATTCTTTGCATTTGACTTTGTGTTTTATCACAAGCCACCCTCCGAGAGATGATCTATTCCCGATGCTCGGAACCCCTTTTACACTCTGTTCAGGCATCGATCATATGTCCATTCGCTTGAAACTTCTTATAATACCTTCATATTTTGCTCCCGGTGTTATCCTAAATTTCAACTTGAGAGATATGTCTACCACATTCCCTAAATTGTCCATAAAATAATCAACCCTATAAGGGTCAGTTCTCCCGAAGTTACTCTTTACTCCCCCACTTAAATCTCGGGACGAGATTTCTTGTAGTGGAGGAGATTTGTAACACCCCATGTATTAAGCTACAATGATCACCCTTTTGATTATGCCATGTCATCATGATCAATAGTGCTTAATCATCATTAGTAACAAATCTCATATCAAATTCAAATTCAAATGGAAAATTCAAACATAAAGTGAAAAAAAAGTTGTTTAAATCCAGGAGCTAAAATGTTCATAATATTGTAAATAATCTAGAGACAATTCTTCAATTATAATCAGCATTTACTAAATTAGTTAAGTGACTCAAACAGTAAGAAACAGTACCAAAACAACAAGGTTTAATCCATTTTGTTTAATACAAAATTTATATGAAATCCAACTGCCTCCTGATACCACTACAAAAAAAATACACTTCCGTGATGATACGTGTTTGTCACAGTAGGTCGCGTTTTTTGTCATGCATGTACATCCATGACAAATTTATGACAGAATCAAGATAGTCATACCTGTGCTATCGTAGAAGTGTTCCATGACATTACCAAAATTATCATCACGGAAGTGTCCACTTCCATGATGATAAATCCCGCGTCACAGAACTGCTTTCGTCAAGGGTGACCGACACGTGGCATCCACCGTAACGGAACGCCGTTAAGCTATCGGGTCAGGTTTTGGATCCGATAACCCGTTAACAGCCCCGACCAATGGGGATTTTCCACGTGTAAAATCATCATTGGCTGGAGGAAACACGTGTCGGCTCACCGTTGGGACAGATGTCATTCGCTCATTGGACCGAAGGCGCCTATGATACGGCGACACGTGGCACGGCCCAACAAAGACCCATTCCTGTGAAAAGGCCGGCCCATTTGACTTGGTCAAAAGGTGGCGGGCCGGCCCACGGAAAGCCTGTTAACGGCCTGTTCGCATATAGCCCATTTACAGCCCGCTAACCCAGGGCCCGTTACTCCATATCCGAATTAGGCCCAGTAGCGTCATCTGGGCCGTCCAATATGATTCAGCCCGTTTTAACTTCCGGCTCGTGTGTGGCCCACGACTTCTTTCGGCCCATATGAGGACCTTTGTAACTCTTGGCCCATTAAGGGCCCGTGATGAAACTGGCCCGTAATGAACAGTGTATCACTCTATACCCATTAACGGCCCGTTATTCCATTGGGCCATTTCTAGCCCAAGTTATCTTTCGGCCTTCTCAGGGCCCATTGATTCTTGGGCTCATTTGCAGCATTCGGTTACATACATCCCGTTACTGTCATTTTCTGCTTGTGGGTCAATTTCAGCCCGTCATTACAGTCGGCCCGTTTGCGGTCCGTTAATACGTTGGGCCGTTTTCATGTCAAAAAAACCCGTTGGGCTGTTTTCATAGAGTTATCAAATATGGCCTATTAACAGCCCGTTATGGTCCATGAATAGTATGGCCCATGATTGGTGAAATGATGATACGCCCCGTAGAAGGCCCATGGATCCTACGGCCCGTATGAGGCCCATGGATAGTACGGCCCGTAGAAGGCCCATGGACCCTACGGCCCGTAGAAGGCCCATTGATCCCTAAGGCCCGTAAAGAAGGTCGATGGATCCTACGGCCCGTATAGAAGGCCAATGCTCCTACGGCCGAACGAAGGCCCATGGATCATATGGCCTGCAGGAGGCCCATGGTTACAACAGTCCGTGTGTTGCGATGATTATTTTGGCCTAGTTACCAAAAATAGGCTATTGTGGCCACTAGAAAACACAGAAAAAGAACTGTAGTGACTACAAGCAAACAACTAAACAAGATAATAAGGAAATAAATAAGCAAGCAATTAAGGCTAGCCTGTTACCGCTATTACACATATTACATCCACTGGGCATCAAAGTTCGCCACTATTGGAAATATAGGGAACAAAGCAGCATATTACATACACTTGGCCGTCAAAATTGGCCACCAGTGCAAATAAACGCGGCAGCAAAACAAGAGCATAACTGAAACAACTTCAGAAGAGCTCAAGAAACGTTATCCTGGGTATCCACCATGCTGGCAATAAGCTTAGCAAGCTGATTAGCTTTGTCCTGTTTGGTGCTAAAATCCTCCAACGCTTGCTGTTGCACCAGAAAGTATGCATCTGAATGCTCCAGGGACTTCTGCGGTCCTTCCGCTTCTTGTCGCAGCACAGCTGATCGATGTCTTTCAGCTTGTAGTTGAGACTCAAGAAACCGAACTGATTCAGACAGTGAGTTTGAATAGCTTGTGCAAGCGGTAGTGGCCAGTAACTCGAACACTAAACCAAGACAGGACTTTGGGGTTGTCTCGCTGTCTTCAAGATAGTCTTCCTTAGCTGTTTTATCAGCTTTGTTGGAGACCAACAAGGATGTGTCACTATCCTGAACCTTATCTTCATTACTTCCTTTACCATTGCTTAATAAGGCACTCTTCCCCAATATTCTGTCAGCATTCTAAAAGAAGAAACAAGCAGACACATAACAAGTTTAGCATGTACTAGTATATGAAACTCATTTCGGTGAACCAGTTCATTAGTAAGGTGGACAGGATTAAACTACCAAGTCTTCTATTGCCAAGTACTAGTACATAATAAAAGCATCAAACACACATATATATATGTCCTATGGTCACTGCATTGTCTTGCCAAATCAAAATAGAGACACGGTTCAAATCATATCAGTTCAAGACAAAGTAGTAGTGAAAGAATACAAAGCGTGGGAAACTACACGGCACAACAAGATTTCAGATGGGTACCACGGGTCTACATGTACAACAACACTATTGGCTCTGTTGTGATGCTAGTAATGTGCATGATATGAAAGTCAACTGTATACACAATTGAAATTGAAATCAAAAGAGCTATTGATAAGAGCAAACCTGTTAAATAAACATGCGTGAACATACCTGCCGTGTCATTGGAGTTTCGATTGGATCCTTCAATTTAAAAATAAGTTTGTATGAGTAAATACAATGATACAAGAGCAAAGCAATCATAGTTAAAAAAGGCACGCCTAAGCGAGCGCTTAAGCGCGCCTAGGCTCTAGGCATTGGCAAAACGCATTGCGCATAACTATGCTTAATCTGTGCATAACTGCGCATAAGCATGCGCTTTGGTCAGTAAAGTGCAAGGCGGTGGCAAAACGCACAATTAACGCCTAGTGCTTTTTTGAACTATGATAGCAATGGAATCTTAAATTAGAACAGTTGTTCTTCAGGTTTAGGCACTTGTTCTAATGAACAGAGTACAGTAAGACGCAAGAATATAATACTTAAAAATAGAAAATGAGCTCATAGACCTTACCACATTCTTGGTTCGGGACCAATACAGAACAAGGCGTTCCCAGTCATCGTCCAGTAAATGTGTTCAGGAGAACGTAAGGGAATTTGATGAGTTTCTTTGCCAGTGAAGTACGTTTTCTTCAGGTAATTCCGATACTGCCACCAAGCATTCTTGAAGATAGCAGAGGTATTAGCACAGGTTACCTCATCCTGAGTTTCCAAATCGGTCCTTCTCTATAGAGAAAAATGGGAAAATTTGTTGTATTGTAACCATCATGGAGGTAGGATGTATGGGACGAAGCAAAGTAATTGCCATGAATTACATTACTTACACATAACTCATGGACAAACACCTGCAACTGGCATTTTCCTTCATCTTCAGTATAATATTTCCAAGATGGGAAGATACGCACATACGATTTAACAACATCAAATGCGATAGATGCTAAACTACGACTGGCTGGTTGTGCTTCCTCCACGGGAATAGGCGTACTAACTGGTGGAGCTGGGGTTCGCCGTGATAGTACTGGCCCTTTGGGCACTGGAGCTGCCTTACTAACTGCTCTTGTTTGGGAGCTCTGTGGTGGAGATGGTGCTATGTCAACAGGAACTGGGTTACTATCGGCTGGGGTTGGGGTTAGATTGGGTGAAGATGGTTCTCTGTCCATCGCAGTAGGGGTACAATCTGCGAGAGTTATGTGTGGTAGGGATGGTTCTTGTGCATGTACAACCGGGGTGCTATCTCCACCAATAGGTAGCACTGTTTTATTTGAAGACCGTGTTTTTATTCCGCTAGATACTGGCATCACCCGCTCCAATTCAAATGGCTGATAAACAGGAAACATAGTTGAATGTACAGACATTGTATGAGAGATAGATGCAATAGATAGTGTGGAAAAAAGAGGGCATGAAATAGTTGACATGTATATTGTTTAACTAAAACGGATATCATGACATAATTTCACATATATGATGTCTATCTAAACTGGATAGCATAGCATAACATAATTCAAAGATATGATGAATAACAAAACAGGATCGCATGACATAATTCACCTACATGTTATCTAAGTAATCAGGATCGCATCATTTAATTCACATATGTGATTTATATGCTAAACAGAGGGCATTCGATATGATGTCTGAACTAAGAACATGGTGTTGAATATTGTGTATATGATGTCTAAACTATGCAATGCAAGACACCGTATGCATGATATGAGCAGTATAACCGTGCCAAGTTAGAGCATACACCTCAGTAGGGGAATAGGACTGGTCATATGTCACTGAATCCATCTCTGAGGAGCTATCGGGACCCAACAAGAGATCTGCTTCGACAGGTAGCACTGTCTGCTCTGAAGGCCTTGTTTTCACTCCAGATTTTTCCATCTCCCACCCAAATGGCTGATTCATAGGAAGAGTAGTTTAATGTACAAACATTGTCGACAAATGGAAATGTAATGAAGAAAAGGATGGGCAAGATATCATTTAAATATATGATGCCTGGTTAAACAGGATGGCATTGCACATTTCACATATATTATGGCTGGCTAAAAGACATGAGACTGCATAATTCCCATATATGATATAGAAACTAAACAGGTGGCATTACAGAACATGTCTAAACTAAGAAGATGACATATATGGTGTCAAAAGTAGGCACTGCAAGGCAACATATGCATGATATGACTAACATCATCATGCCAAGGTAGAGCAAACACCTTGGGGGGTAAATAGGAGTGGTCAGCGGCATCTGAATCCGCCTCATAACAGATACCTTCCTCTGGATTACAATCTGGAGAGGGGTGGGGAGGGTTTGCCATTGAACCCACCATGGAGCAATGTTTGCATGACATTGTATTGCCGCGCAAAACTCTTCTCTTTTTCTCTACATGTTCAGCATGACTGTGTACAATATCTGACATGCATACGAAAAAATATGGTGAGATTATGTAAGGAGAGCATGCAGAAATTTAGAGTGATGGTAACAACCAGTGGATGGATCCAAAAATAATGATAGCAGGCTGATGATTGGTTTAAATTAATAAAAAGACAGATGATGATTGCTTTACTATTTGTTTCCCACCCAAGATGAACAACATAGGCATACCCTAGGTGAACCAGATATTAGACATACATACTATTCATTGCTGCCTCGATATGTGCCCCACAACTAATTTAGAACTCAAGTTTGAACATGAATTTGGACCTGAGTTGGGAGTCCAAGAGCTGAACAGGACGATAAAGTAGCAGGTAAGTTTAAGAAATGCATAACATAAGCAGAAACAAAAGAGTGTGACGTCTCTTGTGGACCCGTGTACTCCTCAGGTTCATCTGCTGAGTCGATGATGGTGATGCCGTTGGGGTGCATGCCGGCGGCAGGGAAGGAGATCTGAGGCGGCGAAAGACGGTCAGGAGTCGTGATGTCTGGTTTGGTGGATGCTTCTGTCGATGGAGCAGCTCAGGTGAGGTGGACGACGTCGCGGCAGGAGTAGGACAAACCACACAAAGTTCCCTTCGCCACGTACCTGTAACTGAAGTAATTCTGTAAGGGCCCATTTGGCTTGCCTGATTCTTAAAATGCAGGGATAGGAAAAACACCGGAATAGGATAGGAAAATGCACATGGTAAACAGAGCATTTGTAAACACAGGATTTTTATCAACTTGGGTGTTTGGTTTACTGGAATTGGAAGAGCAGAGGAATGCAAAGAAACATGGCCAAAATAAAGAGAAACCATATGAAAGCGTGTACAGTTAGAATGTTATTCTGGCACTAATGCACTTGGTCTTGTTTTCATGCATAGGATTTTGAAAAGTAGGTCCAGGTGGATGTTTTGCTTCATTCCTTTCAACAAAATGCATGAATAATTGAATAGTAGAGTGCCATTGGAAAATTCCCTATTGCTATGTTTTTCCATTGAACCAAAATAGCCCTAATGGATCGACGTGAATGTATAGTAATAAGTGACGCAACAAGTGTACAACCTCTTTGCCGTAGCCGTGTCGACCTCAGCATCATTGGGTTGGTCGCTGAAGCAGTTGAGGCAGAGGTGGCTGTCGGAGGTGTGGAGGAAGATCTGAGGAATCTGTAGATGGCGTCCAGGGCACTGCTCTGTTGTGATGGATCGTTCTGTCGTTGGAGCAGCTCCGGTGAGCCGTAAGACATCAAGGCTGAAGCAGCACAAGACAGACATCGTCAATCTCAAGTGGAATTCTAATAGCATCTCCAATAGATGATGAAAAATGGATGTAAAATTAACATCACCAAAAACCACCTGACTACAATAGATGAGATAAAAACTGTTGACTCTGAACTTCACTATCGAAACTGAAATTAACTGTGGAATCTGAATGCTACTGTCGAAACAGAACGCAATGGTAGCAGAGAGACACTTGACATGTAGTTTAAGGAGGGCCTGCAGTTCATCTTCAACCTGCACACCCCTGAGCCGCCTGCCACCACCAGCCAAACCGCTGGCCCCAGCGCCGCCTCGCCGCCCCGAAACAACTCGCCACTGTCGCCCCGGCCAGCCTTCTAGGCCCCCC
>NC_041383.1:182054367-182057192 GCF_002162155.2 Triticum dicoccoides
CGACTGACCCAAAAGTCGATTCAGTTGACTGAAGTGTGGCTTAATCGGAGCAGAGCAGCAGCACGAGCGAGGGGGAGAGCAGCAGCAGCAGCTGGGCGAGCGAGCGATCGAGCGAGAGCCGGAGCAGCAGCAGCAGCGCAAGCGAGCGAGCGAGAGCCGAAGCAGCAGCAGCAGCGCGAGCGAGCGAGCGAGAGCCGGAGCAGCAGCAGCAGCGCGAGCGAGCGAGCGAGAGCCGGAGCAGCAGCAGCAGATCCGGCTGGTATGGACGCCGCTGCCGAAGGGGCCTCGCACTGGGGGAGAGCCGCCGTGGAGATGTCGCCCGCGGCGCCGGCTTCAAGGTAGCCGCTCCATGGGGGTGCAGGATGGAGCACCGTCGGGGCCGAGAGGTCGAGTTAAGGAGAAGGTGCAATGTGATGAGTGTACAACCTCTTTGGTGGTGCCGAGTAGGCCTCGGCTTCGTCCGAGGAGTCGGTGAGGATGTTGCGATTCCGGTGGAGCAGGTTAAGGCGGCGCTGTGGGGATGGAGCAGCCGCGATAGACGAGGCGATCGTTGGAGCAGCTCCTTGGAGGTGGAGGACGGGGTGGATGAACCGGTGGGACGGCGAGATGGACGACGGATCCTCATCCGGGGAGGTGGACAAGGGATGTCGAGCTGTTGCGGTGGACGACGTCGTCGGGCAAGAGGCTCCGGCTGGGCAGCGGTGACATGGCGGACGTGGGAGGGTGGGGCTTCGCGGCTGGAGCGGAGAGGTTATGGCGGCCTGGGATTTCGAATGGCGAAAAGGAGGCGATGGGAGGGGGTGAAGCATGACTTACGGACGCGCTTGTCCAAAATGTAGGGTGTGTTACAAAAGTACCCCCCACCGATTTGAACTACCGGCCCTTTCGGCTCAGGGTTAGAAGGGGGATTTCGCGTGTCGGGATTTGGCAGTTGGAGGGAGTTTTTGCGTGCGTTGTAATTTCAGGATAGCAAGGCGCGGGTTGTGAAGGCGCCAGTTTTGGGAGCATGATATCTGAATTTTCGGGATATAACAAACCTAACGTGTGGTAATATTGTACTTGTACGTACCAAATCAATTCGCACTTCCCTCAACCAAAAAGAAAACGAAAAAAAACAACACTATTCACACCACACAAAGAGACAGTCTTGCCCCATTTTACTATACAAATGCTATTCAAAGCTACTCCCTCCTTCCATCTATATAGGGCCTAATGTGTTTTTCGATGCTAACTTTGACCAAATATTAGAGCAATGATATATGACATGCAACTTACACAAAGCACACTGTTAACTTCGTCTGTGAAAGGTTCTTTCAATGATATAATTTTCACATTGTGCATGTCATGTACTATTAATCTTGTCAATAGTCAAAGGCAGTCTTAAAAATCTCATTACGCCCTATATAGATGGAAGGAGGGAGTATGAATCCATGTTATGTCCGATTAATTTTTTTTCGCTTTGCTGTATAATGCATGTAACCTACTCATACCAACATTTTAGTGCATTCCAAATGTCTATACTACCGCTGCAATTCGAACTAAATTTGAATTCGTTTCTCTATTTCAATAAGAATCTACAATCATGATTGTTGCCAACTTCAACCATCATTCGTGTATTACCTTAATAACACACCACATGATTACTATAGAGGTAGATATGAACTATGTGTACTACATGAACTCGAATTCTATTTTTTGAATACACTTGATGTTGATTCCAAATAATAGCACATTTGATGTACTAACTATATATTCATAATCTAAACCATGTTCCATACGTACACCATGTTTATCACACAAAGTATAGTGCCCCGCCCCCTACATTATGACAAGTATTTAGACCTGAGTTGCAAAAGCCACACATTAGCCCAAATTATAATCAATGTTGTACATTATGATATCTTCTTCAAGTATCCGTATCCACCTTTTTATAATGAATTATGATCTTTGTTCGTCTTTTACACCTTCACGATCCTCTTCTATTTGTAGCTAGCTAGCGCTAACTTTCTATCGTGCATGCACACGCCCGCCCCCCTCACACACCCTTAGCGTCCCCTCCATCACGCACGTTCATTATTTCTCTTTAGGTCGTCCACCAGCGGTGTGTGTAGGCCCCCGGCTCCTTCTTTCTGGCACACACCGGTCGATATACCTCTCTAGCCAAGTGTGCCTACAACAAACACATATATACTTCCCCTCTTCTCTTCTCACCGTCCATGCCCCCATATGTCCAATACGATTCCACGTAGGTGCACACTCCCGCCCCTCTTTTCATTAGTCACATGCTCGCACACTCCTCCCCCTCGACATGGTAGGCCTCTCGCACCACCTCCTAGCCACACTCTCTCCCCCTGTCTGCCTCTCCGGACCTTATTTGCTTCTAACACATGCAGGCATGTATATGAACTGATCTCCCTACATATGTCTAGGTCGACTATAATTCGTTTTCACCAAGCACCGATACACTTACCTCGCTAGTTATGTCTCTCCTTTTCTCGGACACACGACGGCTGATCTTCCTATGTAGTTACGCATGCTTACCACAACCATATCTTCTCCCCTCATCATCCTTGAATACCTCCCGACCCGTCTCTCACACGCACGTGCATAGACAGACAGACATCCCCCGCCCTCTCTTATTGATATTGCACTCATACCCTCCGTTTGTCTAGCAGGCCTCTCCCACCATTTGTGAGACGCCACTCCACCACCAACCCTCCGACGCTCTACCTTTGTCTTTTTCCCAACCTTATTCCTCTGCTACACATATCCATGGATGTCGATCGATCTCCCTCAATACATAGCTAGGTCTCTCTCCTTCCCCA
>NC_041383.1:182057592-182063158 GCF_002162155.2 Triticum dicoccoides
ACCGATAGTCGAACATTTTAGGTAGGTATCCATGCCACAGAGAAGAACTGCACCTCTACCCTCTCAAATTCCAGTAGGCCAGCCGCCCTGTATCTTTGACGTGGGCAAACACAAATTTGATGGCACTCTTTATCGATCGCGCGGCCACACACTTCATCCCTGTTTTTAATTCTATCGATATCTCATGTCCATGACTCCGTTTCACACACATTGCATATGTTACGTTTTTCTGATTGAGATATCATCAACACATTGCCTCTGTTTCGCACAAACCATGTCTCTCACACCCACCCACGTACGTACCTGCACCTAAAGAAGAAGTGCACGCAGGACGCATTTACTCACGTCTCGTTCCCGGCCACACCCGCGCGGGTACACGGTGGAGTTTGTTTCTGTACGAAAAGGCAGCCCACATGATAATTTGACGCGTGTAGCGGTTGTTTACTCGAAGGAGGGTCGGGTACCATGCCCAGAATATAAAACGATTGCCATGGGGAAAATGGAAAAATGGGTTTGTCTCTCGTGAGTCTCGTCACACAATCTCACACAAGGCCGCCGTGGCCTCTCTCTCTCTCAGCGTTGGTCAGTGATCCGGCCGCATCCCGTCCGCCGACGGAAAGGGAGGATGTGCATCGTCTCTCTGTTCGACGGCTTTGAGGCAGCTCGTCCTGATCTACGGTACCCGCCGTTCTCTCTGACCAAGCTCCGGCGCGGTAGGGCCTTCGCCACTTGCTCGCTGATGCAGTATGGGCAGATCCCGACCGCCGGCGCCCTCCTAGTAACATCCCGATGACCCTCAGGTACAGCTTCCTCTGGCCTTGCTCCACTGCCCATCTTTCCACGTTGCTGCATGTGGATCTTCTTTAGTTGTTTGCTTAAATCGTATCTCGGCCGGCGTACTTTCCATCTTGCAATCTCGTCCTCAAACCATTTTTGATAAACCACCATGTGCTATCTTTCCCTTTTTACATAGAACATGCTTCTTTTTTGTCGGCGTATGTGTCTTCAACTCGTGTTATTGGGCAGTAATTGTTTCCTTTCGACCTCCTTTTGCAAACAGGGCTATCCATTTTCACCTCGTTGCTATTGCGACCTTTTGGTGAACTGCACAAATCACTTTTCTGAAGAGTGTTTTGTGTAGTTCCGCCAAAATGTCACATGGGCAACATTTTTACATTTCTGTGGGACTGCGGAAAGGGAGATTGGTTTTGCTATCCTCCTCATCCAACTCCGTGTCTAATCTTCTCCGACAAGAAGTAAGTCCTAAAGAGAGATCGTAGAGGTGATCGGCTTCTATTTATGTGTGTTATGTTTCATCATCTAGTTCCACTATTATTGTAATCACACTGACTGGATATCTTTGCAAACAGGGATGGTCCGCCAGATTTTAGTGGAGCTGCACAAAATGATCGGATTGTGGTGTCCTTCATACACCTCTTTTTTGGCTACAGAGGTGGGTGAAACTAGCTGCCAAGCAATGAACACTGTGCCAAGGAAATGGAGCCATGCCTACGAACAGCATCGATCAATTATATTTTTTTTCTTTATTTGTACACCTTCTCACAACTTTGTCTTCAGTTGTTATGTGAATATTGGCGCTGATCTGCGAACCATTGAGATGCATTAGCCATGGTAGTTTCATTTGTATTTGATGAAATGTTGTAACGAGATAATCTCAAGGCAAGACACATGAATCCTAAGTTGAAACCTTTTTTTTTCCTGCGGGAACCAGAGTTGAAACCTTCATAGCATCACAGTACAATTTCATCAAAATTATGCGTACATATAAACAAATCCTGAAGGATTGATAGCAATGCCAGAAACAATTCAACTTCGTTTCGCCGACATGTTGGACATTCTTCATCCGGCTCCACCTGCCATGCAGCAATATTGAGTGCACAACACAACTTCAGGGAAAGATTCACCCCGGTCATTGCGCCGCACTAGTAATGACTAGTGAGCAGTCAAATCACAGAGCCCCACCTTCGCCACAGTAAGTTGCTCGGACGAAGCAACCATCATTTCTCTGTTCCTTGAATCCGCTGGTACTCCCATATTCCCACAGTAAAGTTGCTCAGGCGAATCGACCATCACTATATCCTCTCACGTGTGATGACCACAGGAGCTATCCATTCAGATTGCATGTTAAAAAAAATAAAGGTCGATAACTAATGCAGCAAACTTTCAAAAAAAACTAATGCGGCACTTCGGGCCAACGCGGCCAGATCGCATTTTGCACGAGAAATTACACACCATATTTCGTTGACATGTGGTCCCGTTCCAACATATCAGTGAGACGACGGCGAGTAGTAGGAGTATTTGCGAACCGACGTGTAGGCCGGGGCACCCCTTCATGAACCGTGGCAAACTGGCAACCGTCCACCGACGCTACGCCTTTCCCTCTCAATTTGGAACTGCTGTCGCACGCGCTTCCTCTCCCTCCTCCATTTTCCTTCAGCCCTTCACGCTTTCTTCTGCCATTGTTCGATCATCTTCTCCATGGAGGGAACAGGACGGAAACGACCCTGTTATTCTTGCCCCGATCTGAAAGATGATGTGGTGGAGGAACTCATTGATCGGTGTGACGTCATCACCTCGACTAGCATGGCAGGTTCGTTCAAGCCCATTCTTGACTCAACTAATAACATCATTACAAGGAACCCAAGAGTCAAGGAACGGTTTGATCTCCCCTATCTTCTTCGCCGTGACCCTGATGACCGGCGCCGTCACAACGGAGGCCTCGCCCTGTGCAAGTTGATGCTGCTTGATAATGATACGTATGATGTTAAGATGCCATCGCTTGAGGGCAAGGCCTGGGCAGGCACAAATGGAGATTGGGTTGTTTACATTGGGTCCAACTACGAGTGGGAACTTGTGAATGTGTACACTCGTGACCGGGTTCCACTTCCAAAAATCTCAGCAGACTGCCCAGAGGTTGAGCACACCGGTATTGTACACACATTCAAATACAATCATGGTGACTGTCTTCTACGGAAGATAGCAATTTCTCGAGTCCCCCCGCCCTTGGAATTACAACAACTATGAAGTTGTTGCTATCTTCGACAAGCTTGTTGCCGTCGTTGCTGGTTTGACTCGATGCAAAAATATGAGTACTGTGATGCAATTGAATACGAGGGCCTTGTGTTTGCTGCCACCACTCGTGGCACTATTTTTGCATGGAATCGTTATGATTTCGGTACGTTTGTCTTCCACCGTAATTATAATTGTTTCATCTACATGCATGCGGGTTAGCAAGTTTCCATTTATTAATTAACCTTCTTCTTGTGTTTCCAAGGTCCTGTGAAAATTCCACCACCTATACGTGAAAATTTTTATAACCAAGGGGGAGATGACGATGGTGATGATCACAAGCATGAGGACGAGCAGCGCCCATATACTCGTTGGCGCCTGGCAACTAATTCCGATGGATCACCTCTTCTCGTGTGTATACAGCCAACTGATGATGTTACTGCTAAGGAAGCAGGTGTAGTCTCCCATGGTCGCACTCTCCGGACCTATTCCAACACCCGTTGCATGGTATTCGGGATGGATACTAGTGTGCTAGAGCCAACACCTTCTCCCTGGTATAGAATTGATAGTCTTGGAGAAAACTCGCTCTTCCTTGGACAAAACTATCCGATGATGGTGAAAGGCGATACAACTGCTATTGACACAACGTTACTAGCACCATTTATGAGAAGCAACTGTGTCTATACCTCAGACATTTGGGTGGTTCCCCACCCTGGTACTGATATAGTAGGCCGCTTCAGCCTGGATGATCAGTCCTGCGTTGGTCTCGAGATCGACAATAGATGCTCCGTCCCAGAGAATCACTTGTGGTTCAAAGCAAGTGTTTCCAACGCCGAGGAATGGTTGAGTTGAAGTTCATTTCATTGCTTGTTATTTGTTGTGTGGTGAAAACTTTAGTATTTATAATGTATCCTCGTTGTCGATGTGGGTTGATGACCTGTTGTATGTAATAAAATGATATGCCTGTGATAAACTTACTAAATTTATGAATGGCTTTCGAGTTGCTTCTGTGAGTGAGTGGTGCGACGAGGCAAAAAAATATTTTCCGAATACATAATTGTACGTGCATTGCAATAGGTTATCGGATGAGGCCAATCATCAACAATAGTAGTACACTATTTGTACTAGCTTCACATGCTTCACGCGTCGTGCGGGTATTTTTACTGTAGCCATACGTAACCAGCACCTTGAATCCTCGATACTAGTAGTACTATATAGTAAGTAGTAGGAGTAGTAGGGTGGCATGGGCCAGAACAAGCATTCACGTCCAGAAGTACGGCACACGCCACTAGCACGACTTCCATCTGACACAAAATTTCTTGGAGTCCATGCTAGAGCAATCTCTTCAACCTCATCGTTTTTCTAACTCAGCCATCGCGCGGCGGGCGAGGTGGGGGTTTGCCGATAGTTGGTTTCCTCAACTGCGGTCCCACTTGTAAGGCCAACTCCAACGCTCTATCAATATATGGATGTACTCTTCTTCCCAATACAAAAACTTGCATCCATTCTACTCCCTCCGTTCTAGTATTTGTCAAAATATATATGTATCTAGACATGTTTTAGTATATAGGCACATCCATTTTTGGACAAATGGAAGTCATGTATTTCGGAACGGAGGGAGTACACAATAAAAATTTTAAGTTAGCACAACTAGTCTAATCCGAGAGCACAACCGAAGATTTGGTCGGGTTCTTCCTCCTTTTGCTGACACGTGGGACATCCAGCATCCAGGTCGTGTCATGAAAGAAAATAGAGTGGTAGTTGATAAGTTGAAGCCACGAGATGTGCATCTTGGGTTAAACTGTAAATAGAATCTTACTACTCTTGAGTAACTCCAAAAGCGGCCACCGAAGATCTTTCTTGGATTTGTTTTTCATCACCAGCACGTCGAGGTGAAAGATGTGCAGGTTCAGTGGGTCCTCTAGCGTTTTCACTGACATGTGGGGCTGCATGTGAGCAAACAGATGATGGGCTCCGCGCGTCCGCTGGCTGGCTGAGAAGAGAGATAGAGGAGTGCTGAGCACGGACTGCAGGAAATTTGTTCTACGTAACCAGCACCTTGATATTCGTGTGTGGTTGTTTCTAGAATAAAAAAAGGAGATACCTCTACTTATGTTACTCCCACTACGCCTAGCCTAAGGTTAGTAGGTGACCATGCGCTTGGCTCTTCACCTCTTCCGGAAGTCGATGGTTCTACAGTAGTGCTTCTGGCAATCTGACACCAAATGAACTGCTGCACGTCCACCGCTTGTAAGCAAAAGTTTCTCCTCGTGCTGCGAGCCACCGCGCACGTGTTGGCGAGGGAGAAGGCGTAATCAAGCTTCTCGTCGTTCTGCGAGTTGACGGGACACATCAAAGTTATTTACTAGTAGTACGTACTCTCTCCAAAAAAGGGCTGACCATGTCATTGCTACCATCCCGTGCTCCGTCATTGAGTACGTGCACTATTCACGTGCCATTCACGTGCCATCGAGGAGAAAAAATATTGCGTAGGTGCCATCGAAGTGCACGACTCACTTACGGAGAAGGGTTTCCC
>NC_041383.1:182063483-182095140 GCF_002162155.2 Triticum dicoccoides
TCACTTACGCATTGCTTATCTGATTATCTCCATTTTCTTGCATGACATGTGCACCTTGATGCTAGATGTCTCGCGTGTTGGGAAAAGTGGGAAAAGGATGAACAAACCTCACGTAAAAGAAAAGAGTTGAAGGGCATAGATTCCCGACGACCGAGGAGGAGCAAGGAACCTCGCGGTGGAGCCTCTGCAAGGAACCTTGCACGTTTTCCCCTGTTTTGGCCGCCTGCCCACCTATAAACAACTAAAAGAACATGAACTTTTCGCTAACCACTAGAAACGGTACATCAGGATGCTAAGTTGAAGATGTTTTATACTCCCTCCGTGCCCAAATATAAGTCTTTTTAGATATTTCAATAAGGGACTACATACGAAACAAAATGAGTGAATCTACACTCTAAAATATGTACACAAGCGAACACACTTACTCCATCCGATCCAACTCATGCACATACGTGCACAGCATGGAGCACACAACGCACGTACACAAGACGTGCATGCACACACGCTCGGCCGCAGAATGCACGTGAATAACACATGCATGCGCGCACACTCGGCTGCATGGAGGCGTGCGCCATCCGCGGCGACGTCCGGTTCGTCGTGCTACGGTGAAGCTTGCACGCAACAGCGCATACGCATCTCTTGCAGCACCTCTTTGCCGTCGTCAACTACTAGTCGGAGACGAAGACGACCGCAGCCTCGGCCTTAGAGCTAGCACTGATGGAAAAACACGCACGCTGCACGCACACGAGCACATACGGAGTGCCCACGACGTGGTGGTGGTGCGTCCCCAATCGCCTCTACTCCTTCTACGCACGTTGTCTATCAAGGCGGCTGCATGCTAATGATGATGTGGGTGAGATCTTCTAGGACTCAGATGATGACGAGGAAAATTATGAGACACAAGGTGACGTACACCGTCAAGGTCCACGGTCAAGGGGGTGCTAGCAAGTGCTTAGATGTGCTTAGAGCAAGTACAATAGAACTGAGTCAGCGGGCTATAAGGAATAAATAGTAGTATATTTCTGCTTAGTTGGAGGAAAGAGAAGAGGAGAGAGAAGGTAAGCGGGCTCTTCGTGAAGAGCCAGCTCTAGCACGTGCTCCTAGGCACTTTGTATTACATGTTGACTATAAGATGGGTTGTAGGCTTATAGCCAGCAGCTGGCTATACTATTAATGCTCTTTAGATGAGGTGCTAAGTGCATTAAATGGCTTAGTAACTCAAGTGTTCAATGCATAGGTGCTTAGTTTATTGGTGCCACATCATATTTTATGCCTACGTGGCAGGCTTAGCAGCTATACATGGTGGAGTACTGGGAGAGGCCAAGGCTGGTCATAGTGGGGAGTAACTTGTACTGTAACATATTACTATGTTACTCTAAACATCTCTATAAACCGGAAAGGAGGGAGTAGTAACATACACTAGTGTCATATGCAGAGTATGGGAGCACATGATATTTCCCCGTCCGGACCGATCCCAAGTTGGCTTCTCACCTTCTTGGCCCAACAAAAACCCCTCCCCCCTCCCGCGCGCGCTTCCCGCCCAGTGCCAGCTGAGCCCGCCGCTCCACATTGATGGCAAGTCAGGGCGACACGACCTCTCACTGCTTCCACCGTTGAAGCGGCACGCCGACCGAGGGCACCGCCCGCTTCACGTCCGGCATTTCAGACTACACAGTGGATAGCAACTTTTGGAGCAAGTACTACTATAATTAGATGACATAAGCAGGCTATAAGGATTTAAATATAGTATTTGTGCTTAGTTGAAGGAGAGAGAAGAGAAGCGGATTGTAAACGTGTAGCCGGTTGTACTCGAACATACTCTACTTTGTGAGACAAAAGGTGGGGCCATTATTAATGATATTGTATTTATACTAAAGGGACTAATGGACGCCTTAATTACTCTGTTTTTTTGAGACAAACCTTGGTGGGGCTATTATTGACTTTTTTTGGGCTATTATTGACTTGGACGTGGGTTTGGGGGCCAAAGGCCTACTATTATACTCCGACCTGACATGCTCTACCCTAGCCGCCGCCGTATCATATGGTTTCGCACCATTCCAGATCTTAGTGCCGCCATGCAATTCTTCTCCAGCCCTCCTTCCAGCGTGCACCGCGAGAAGGGACAGCAGTCCTCCGAACCCCACCTTTCATGATCCTGTACGGGAGAGGGGCGATCAGGTTTTTGGGGAGCACACTCATGTGACTACTGCCAGCGACGACTTCCTCAACGACAGCCTTCTTCCCCGACCTCGGTAACCTCTTCATCAACGACATGAGTGACAACATCAACCACATCGGTTCTGCTCCCGCTGTACAGTATGTGATTCTGTCCTCCTGGTTTAGTCCGCATCATTACTTTGATGTTTGCAATTGTCGTCATGATCTATTTACTGCTGATTCGGATTAAATCTCATACTAAATTGCTCATATATTCAACAATCCAATCCAAAAACCTGATCACACGCAATTTACTCCGAGTTGTTTTGCTGCGCTTTTGAAGCCGCCTACTTTTAAGGGGGTGCAATATAAAAGGTGGCGCACAAGAGTAGTATATTGGTTTCAGATCATGTGCTGCTATGACGCCACTAAGGGTAAGCCTGAGGGCAATCTTAATCCTAAACAGCAGGAAGCTTTTCAGAACATGGATACCCTCTTCAAAGCCGCCCTGCTGAGTGTTCTTGACGATTCCATTGTGGATTCGTATATGTTGTTTGACAGCAGCAAAGACATGTGGGCTGCGCTCGAGGCCACATTTGGGCCCTCGGGCTCTGGCAACGAGTTGTACGTCATGGAGCAATTCTGTGACTACAAGATGACTGATGAGCGCTCTGTTGTTCAGTAGACTCATGAGATACAGTCACTCTCTAAGGAACTTGAGTACTTTAAGTGTGTGTTGCCGGACAAATTTGTTGCTGGGACCATCATTGCCAAGCTTCCACCTTCGTGGAACGATTTTGCTACTTCTCTGAAAAACAAGAGACATGAGTTTTCTGTTTTGGATCTCATTAGCACTCTTGATTTCGAGGAGAAGGCGAGAGCAAAAGACATAGTGCCCACATGGTACACGAGAAGAACATCCAGCCCAACCAGCCCCAAAATAACAAGAACAAATCTCAGGGGAAAGGCAAGTTTGATGCAAACAACAAGCCGTCACATTCTACCAACTTCAAGAAGAATTCTCATAACGATAAGGGATACAAACCTCAATTTTGGTAGCACCGCACAAAATTTATATGGCTGCATCTACCTGCTGTCAGCTAACCTCATGGTGCTCCAGGTATTCCTACATTCGTAACTAGGTACAATGACCACCGCAAGATGAAATTAGCTTATTCGTACGTTGACTTGCTGAATGCAGTGCGGAACGATCCTTTCATGTCTGGAGGAGCAAACAAGCAGTGCAGCCGAAGGTGGAAATCAACCAAGGACTTATGAAATTATATGTAATCTTCCTCAGGCAGGTCAGTATCCCCTTCGTCCAGATGATCGTGTTTTGTCATGCCGAGCTATTGATATGTGCTACTGTTTTGCAACACCATTTAGGTATAGCTACTGTTTTCCTATCTTTTCAGATTCAGGACAATGAATAGGATATCAGGGGAACTGCACAATATGGACCCATGTTGAGTCATTTCTATTGCCTCATGTGTTTGCTGCAAATATTTCAGCATTAATTGCAAGATGAGGCAGCTAGATAGCTGTGGAGTTGCCAACATGCTCAAAGTGCTCGCAACATTGAGAAGAAACAAGAATGCCTAGGAAATTAATGCGTGCACAGGGAGGCCCTTTGCTCAGAGAAGCATCGACCGATTTTCTCTATTTCCACACCTGCTCACAGTTTTGTATATTGGTTATAGTATGGTGCATCATTGAGATGCATAGACATGCTGAACTTTTGTTCTTCTAAATGTTAGTTTAATGTGAGTGTCTGCATCCAGTACCGCATCCTCTAATTTGGTGGATGCACACAGAGAAAATAAATCTCCTTAATTTACTCCATAACCACCCTATTAAATAGGCCTAGTAACAAACCAGGCGCATGCAGTGGCCGGCGGGCACATGCATCCTGCATGCATGGCCAGTCATGCAGCAACGCAAAAGAAGAGAGCGGTTCTTGGGAAAAAGTGAGTAGTTAGTGCAGCGTGCCTTATAAACACGAACAGCTCGCTCTCCCGCTTCCGTCTCCCCACCCAATTCCCCCCGCTCCCCAATCTTCCTCACTCGTCCAGAAAACCCCGCTCACCTTCTTCCTCACTCGTACAGAAAACGCCTGCTCCTCTTCTTCCACTCCTACAGAAATCCCCAGCCCTCCTTCTTCCCCACTCGCACTGCCACTAGGCTCGTCTCTGGCTACTCTGCTCAAACCCGTGAGCTCGGCACGACGCCCACAAGGAAAATGGAGTCGGCTGGCCCCAGCGCCAAGAAGATGAGGCTCCCGCCAGTAGCGATGCCGGTTGTAGATCCCGCACCCGGTAGCACGGGGAGAAGCAGCGAGACACCCCCCCCACACACCTGGATCTGAGGAACCGGTAGAATCTCCGGTGGACCGCATCAGCGACCTCCCGGACGTCATCCTTGAGGAGATCATCTCGCTTCTCCCCACCAAGGATTGCTGCCACACACAAATCCTCTCAACTCGGTGGCGCCCTCTATGGCGCACCATGCCCCTCAATCTCGATTGTCGTCAGATATCTGTCCTTCCTGAATTTGATCTCATTAGAGCCATCGTCTCTTCTCACCAGCAGGGCCCCGTTCAATGCCTCTGCATCCCGACAAGCTACCTGTTGTCCATACCCGGCAAGGTGGACGCTTGGCTGACATCCCCTGAATTCGAAAAACTCCAGCAGTTTGAGTTCTACCATTACCACAAAAGTTTCATACCACGAACATACCAAAAATTCGTGCCCACACCACCCTTGTCCATCTCGCGGTTTTCCTCCTCTCTCCACACTGCCACCTTCGCCCGGTGCCATCTACCAGACGATCTAGTACAAATGCTTCGACTCCCACTGCAAAAAAAACTTTTGCTTGTGGTGGTTTATCTGTTGGAGGCCTCACTGCACAGCATCATCCACTCCAGTTGCCCTGCCCTGGAGCACTTGCTGATTTCTTTGGGAATAGAAATCGGTATCGGTTGTTACCAAATAAAGTGGCCTCACCTTAAAAGCATTGGAATTTGTTTTAAAGGACAGCAGCTCATCATCGAAGATGCCCCTTCACTTGAAAGGTTGCTCCTTCATAGTTGTTATACACCTTCAGAAATAACTGTCGTCTCTGTGCCCAAACTGGAGACCTTGGGTGTAATTCGTGACCCGTTTAATAATCACAAGGAGTTGGTGTTTGGCTCCTCACTTTTTCAGGTACCGTATATTTTCATCTACACATTTGTCATCATATGCTGCATTTTTCATTTGTGCGCATAAGTTTTATATCATCTTGGAGTACACTTTGGGTACTAATATTATGTTATATGCTCAATGAAGAGTTCGTCCATTGATAGCCTATCAATGTTGTTGGATTCTGTCAAGATCATATATATCAAAATGTATAGTTTTGATCTGGACATAATTATTGGCTTGCTGTGATGCTTTCGATCTCTGGAGAATTTATACATAGAGGTGATGATTTCATGCACATTGAAAGCCCGTATATATTGTACTAGAATTAACTGTTCAACTGGCATTCTTTCGACATATTCTTTTTTCAGACCTTAACTGTTTTCAATCTTCATGTCTACTTGGGGAGAACCACATGGAGAAAAACATATAACCAATCATTGGCGTAATAAGCACAAGGATTTTCTCAATTCTCATGACATTCGTTTGAGGACAATAACGATGGGACGATATGCATCCAACCAGGCAAACAGAAGCTTTGTCACATTCTTCCTGTTGAACGCGAGGTTACTATTGTCCATGAGGCTTAATTTTTAAAGCAAGAGATTTCTCACGGACGAACATGTTGAACAGCAAAAAGAGAAGTTTCAGGTGAACAAATGGGCTTCTAAACGTGCTCGGCTTATATTTACAATAAGTTGTAGACATCCTGAAATAAATTTTTTCGCACAGGATGTTGATTTTATGGATCAGACCGATCCATTTGTTTGTGACTGCAAAAAAGAGTGGTTGGGTTAGATGTTACTGTCATGTGGGTTTTGTCTAAAAATTTGATGAACAATTAATTCTTGGGATTTTTGTACCATTTGTATGCTTGACTTGCATGTTGTTGCCCTCGTACTCCCCTCGACTTGCCACTACACTGCCACATCTTTCATGGCTGCTGTTTGTTCCCGTCCGAGGCCTTGCCGTCGTTCTCCGCCTTGGTTAGCTCGCTATGCTCTCTGCCATCTGGTGTTGTCAACATGGTCAACAACCAAGAGGAATCTGGAGATGACTGTATAATATGAACAAGGGTGTCCTGATCTTCCGAAAGGTTCTGATAACTCTCGATTTGGTGGAAACTTGACACAACTCGATCCGGCTTCCGAACAACATGTTCTGAACCCCGCAATCGCAGCACCACGTCTCCTCTGGTTATCGACCGGCGATGCACGGTCGACCTCGCCAAGAAGGCTAATCCTTGCCTGCGAATCGAAGAACACAAGCAAGAACAAGAAAGAATGCAACCAAATTGCAGATGTATGATTAATCTCACGAAGTTGGGGTTTCACAAACTGATGAACGGCAAAACTATTCTTGACGGGATAATCTAAGCAAAACCCGACCCTAACCTAAGCACCGGCGGCTGTAAATATGGTCTAGGGTTAAGCAAGGACCCTCTGGTCACGCCCCTAATTGGGCTCAAAAAGATACATGGCCCAAAGGCCAAAAACGGTGGCGCAGCACCGAGACAGATTCTGGGCGTCTTTTGTTTCGATGATTCCTGTTGATTCAGGAGGAATTTGACCATGGGACCAGCGCCATTGGATAGTTTATCTTCTCAGCTATCCGTGCGTATATAGAACATCCAAAACCGAGACCGTATGCGACCTGGACAACCGTTTTAGTGCAGACTGCTCCTGGACTCCGAAACAGACTCGAAGTCAACTTTGTTTGGGCCTCCACCTTGACTTGGACGCCCTTGCTGGTCCTCTCCACCTCCGAGCCCCTCTCCTAGTATCTCCTGGTGCTCTCCATGGTTCCTAATCATAATATAATCATTAGGTAGCAATCTATTCTCAGGAACATATAAAGAAGTGCTTAGGAACGAGCTCACCTCTAAATTCAATTGTCGCGCTCGAGCTCTAGTGATCGGTCCTTGTATTTCCAGTGGAGTTATGTATGTATCCGAAGGAGTGATTGTTGGGGAACGTAGTAATTTCAAAAAAATTCCTACACACACGCAAGATCATGGTGATGATATAGCAAAGAGAGGGGAGAGTGTATGTCCACGTACCCTCGTAGACCGTAAGCGGAAGCGTTATCACAACGCGGTTGATGTAGTCGTACGTCTTCACGATCCGACCGATCCAAGCACCGAACGTACGGAGCCTCCGAGTTCAGCACACGTTCAGCTCGATGACGATCTCCGGCCTCCGATCCAGCCAAGCTCCGGAGATGAGTTCCGTCAGCACGACGGCGTGGTGACGATGATGATGTTCTACCGGCGCAGGGCTTCGCCTAAACTCTGCGACGATATGACCGAGGTGGAATATGGTGGAAGGGGGCACCGCACACGGCTAAGGAACGATCACGAAGATCAACTTGTGTGTCTATGGGGTGCCCCCTGCCCCCGTATATAAAGGAGGGAGGGGGGAGGCCGACCGGCCCCTTTGGGCGCGCCAAGGGAGGAGGAATCCTCCTCCTAGTAGGAGTAGGATTCCTCCTTTCCTACTCCTACTAGGAGGGGGAAGGAAGGGGGAGAGGGGGGAAGGAAAGGGGGGCGCCGCTCCCCCTCCTAGTCCAATTCGGACCAGAGGGAGAGGGGGCGCGCGGCCCACCCTGGCCGCCCCTCTCTCTTCCCACCTAGACCCATGTGGCCCATTAACTCTCCCGGGGGGTTCCGGTAACCCCCCCGGCACTCCGGTTTTCTCCGAAATCACCCGGAACCTTTCCGGTGTCCGAATATAGTCGTCCAATATATCAATCTTTATGTCTCGACCATTTCGAGACTCCTCGTCATGCCCGTGATCACATCCGGGACTCCGAACAAACTTCGGTACATCAAAACTTATAAACTCATAATAAAACAGTCATCGAAACGTTAAGCGTGCGGACCCTACGGGTTCGAGAACTATGTAGACATGACCTAAAACCATTCTCGGTCAATAACCAATAGCGGGACCTGGATGCCCATATTGGTTCCTACATATTCTACGAAGATCATTATCGGTCAAACCGCATAACAACATACGTTGTTCCCTTTGTCATCGGTATGTTACTTGCCCGAGATTTGATCATTGGTATCCAATACCTAGTTCAATCTCGTTACCGGCAAGTCTCTTTACTCGTTCCGTAATACATCATCTCATAACTAACTCATTAGTTACATGCTTGCAAGGCTTAGGTGATGAGTATTACCGAGAGGGCCCAGAGATACCTCTCCGACAATCGGAGTGACAAATCCTAATCTCGAATTATGCCAACGCAACATGTACCTTCGGAAACACCTGTAGAGCACCTTTATAATCACCCAGTTACGTTGTGACGTTTGGTAGCACACAAAGTGTTCTTCTGGTAAACGGGAGTTGCACAATCTCATAGTTGTAGGAACTTTGTATAAGTCATGAAGAAAGCAATAGCAGTATACTAAACGATCAAGTGCTAGGCTAACGGAATGGGTCATGTCAATCACATCATTCTTCTAATGATGTGATCCCACTAATCAAATGACAACACATGTCTATGGTTAGGAAACATAACCATCTTTGATTAATGAGCTAGTCAAGTAGAGGCATACTAGTGACTATAGTTTTGTCTATGTATTCACACATGTATTATGTTTCCGGTTAATACAATTCTAGCATGAATAATAAACATTTATCATGATATGAGGAAATAAATAATAACTTTATTATTGCCTCTAGGGCATATTTCCTTCAGTGATGTCCTCATCATCCTCCCCCTCTTGAATTGGAGTCGTCCTCGACTCAAACTCATCCTCTTCTCCCAAATATGGCCTCAAATCTGAAATGTTTAAGGTGGAACTAACCCCAAACTCGGGAGGCAACTCAAGTTTATATGCATTATCATTTATCTTGGCAAGTATTTTGAAAGGACCATCAGCTCTAGGCATCAACTTAGACTTTCTTAAATCTGGAAACCTATCCTTTCTCAAGTGCAACCAAACCAAATCACCCGGTTCTAGTTTAACTCCTTGTCTACCTTTACTACCAGCAATTCTATACTTTTCATTCATTTTTTCAATATTGTGCTTTGTTGTCTCATGCATTTTCAAGATAAAATCAGCACGTTCTTTGGCATCATTGTGAATCCTCTCACTTGTAGGTAAAGGCAAGATATCAATAGGAGCACGTGGATTGAAACCATGCGCTACCTGAAAAGGACTTACCTTGGTGGTAGAATGTGTTGCCCGGTTGTAAGCAAACTCCACATGAGGCAAACATTCTTCCCACATCTTCAATTTTTTCTTCAAAACAACCCTCAACATGGTGCCCAAAGTGCGATTCACCACCTCAGTTTGCCCATCAGTTTGTGGGTGATAAGTTGTAGAAAACAACAATTTTGTACCAAACTTGTTCCATAGGGTGCGCCAAAAATGACTCAAGAATTTTGCATCACGATCTGAAACAATAGTAGAAGGCATACCATGCAAACGAACAATCTCTTTGAAAAAGAGTTCAGCAATATAAACAGCATCATCACTTTTATGACATGGTATAAAGTGTGCCATCTTAGAAAAACGATCCACCACAACAAAAATACTATCCCTTCCCCTATTAGTCCTAGGCAATCCTAACACAAAATCCATAGAAATATCTGCCCAAGGAATAGAAGGAACAGGAAGAGGCATGTATAAACCATGTGGATTCAAGCGAGATTTAGCTTTTTGACATGTGGTGCAGTGAGCCACGAACCTCTCAACATCTCTCCTCATCTTTGGCCAAAAGAAATGTGTGGCCAGAACGTCCTCCGTCTTCTTTGCACCGAAATGACCCATCAATCCTCCTCCATGCGCCTCCTGTAACAACAAAAGACAAACGGAACCAACTGGAATGCATAGACGGTTAGCTCTAAACAAAACCCATCGTTAAGGACAAATTTATTCCATGTACGCCCCTCTCGACATTGCAGCAAAACATCTTTAAAGTCAGAATCAAGCGCATATTGTTCTTTTATTGACTCAAGTCCAAAAATCCGACAATCAAGTTGAGACAACAAAGTATATCGTCTAGACAAAGCATCAGCAATCACATTATCCTTCCCTTTCTTGTGTTTGATGATATAAGGGAAAGATTCAATAAATTCAACCCACTTAGCATGCCTACGATTCAAATTATTTTGAGAGCGAAGATACTTAAGCGATTCATGATCAGAATGAATAACAAATTCTTTAGGCCACAAATAATGACTCCACATTTCTAAAGAACGCACAAGTGCATACAATTCCTTGTCATACGTGGAATAATTCAGAACGGGACCATGCAATTTTTCACTAAAGTATGCAACGGGTTTACCATCTTGCATCAAAACACCACCAATGCCGACTCCACTAGCATCACATTCTAGCTCAAAAGTCTTACCAAAGTTAGGAAGTTGCAGCAATGGTGCGTGCGTAAGCTTGTCCTTCAAGGTGCCAAAGGACTCCTCTTGTGCCTTCCCCCAATGGAACGCCACACCCTTCTTCGTCAACTCATGCAGTGGTGCAGCAATGGTGCTAAAATCCTTGACGAAGCGACGGTAGAAACTTGCAAGACCAAGAAAACTCCTCACCTGTGTGATAGCTTGGGGTAGCGGCCAGCTTTGGATGGCGTCAATCTTTGTTTCATCCACCTCGATTCCCTGTGGAGTAACAACGTAACCAAGAAAAGAGACTCGGTCCGTGCAAAAAATGCACTTCTCAAGGTTACCAAACAAACGTGCATCCCTTAAAGCATTAAAAACAGCACGTAAATGGACCATATGTTCATCCAAAGACTTGCTATAAATCAAGATATCATCAAAATAAACCACCACAAATCTACCAATAAAAGCTCTTAAAACCTCATTCACTAAGCGCATGAAAGTGCTAGGTGCATTTGTCAAGCTAAAAGGCATTACCAGCCACTCATACAATCCAAATTTAGTTTTGAAAGCTGTTTTCCATTCATCTCCAAGTTTCATTCTAATTTGGTGGTAGCCACTACGCAAGTCAATCTTTGTGAAAATTATAGAACCACACAGCTCATCAAGCATGTCGTCTAACCTAGGAATAGGATGACGATACCGAATAGTAATATTATTGATGGCTCTACAATCAGCACATAGACGCCAAGTACCATCTTTCTTAGGAACCAAAAGTATAGGAACAGCACAAGGACTAAGGCTTTCACGTACATACCCGAGGTCCAAAAGGTCTTGGACTTGTCGCTGAATTTCCTTGGTCTCCTCGGGGTTGGTTCGATAGGCAGCACGATTTGGCAAAGTTGCACCCGGAATCAAATCAATTTGATGCTCTATCCCTCTTATAGGTGGCAGCCCCGGGGGTATCTCAGCTGGGAAAATGTCCTCAAACTCCTGCAAAAGGTTAGTGACAACAGGAGACAACGAACTGGCAATATCATCAAGCGAAAACAAAGCTCGTTTGCATATCAAAGCATAGCAAATATCATCATCAGAAATTTCAGCAAGGTCACTTTTGTAGCAAGCATAACACCACCCTTCAATTTAATTCCCTCGGCCTTAGAAATAGGTGCAGGCTTATCTTTTTTAGGTGGAAAACGGAATTAGCAACTTGCTGATTTTCAGATTTAGCATCACTTGAACTAGCAGCTCTCTCTCTATCAGCTTGTACAATTTTAGCAGGGGTCAAAGGTACCAAAGTAATTTTTTGCCCTTTATGCACAAAAGTGTATTTATTACTTCTTCCATGGTGTGTAGCATCATTATCATGTTCCCAAGGCCGACCCAACAAAAGTGAACAAGCTTGCATAGGTACGACATCACAATCAACAGAATCAGCATAGGCACCAATGGAAAAAGGAACTCTACATGTTTGTGTTACCTTAGCTTTTCCAGAATCATTTAACCACTGAATATGGTATGGATGTGGGTGTGGTCGTGTGGTCAAACAAAGCTTCTTGACCAGATCAGAACTCACCAAATTGTTGCAGCTTCCTCCATCAATGATAACACGTGCTCGTCGGTTCTTGATAATGAAGAAAATCTGAAACAAATTGTGGCGTTGTAGCTTCTCGGGTTGCTGAATTTGTGTGTTGAGCACACGCTGAACAATAATGTTCATGTATCCTGAAGTACCGGCGCCCCCAAGGACATGACCCTCATCATCGTCGTCGGTGGTGGCATCATCATCATTAGCATCATCCTCCACATCGGAGGTGCTGATATAACCTCCATCTTCGGTTGCCACATATGCCCGCTGACTTGGGCAATCCTTCTGCATATGGCCACGTCCTTGGCAGCGGTGGCACTGAATGCTGGAAGTGCGTCCCGTCGAGGCGACGGACGAAGAACTATTGGCGGGAACCTGCAAAGAATTTTTACCTGAATATGTAGGATGTGTAGAAGGTGGTGTAGGTGTTGTAGTAACACGACTGGCTGAGGTAGAAGCTTGCTGGTCCGCTATTAGGGGCACCCGAAAAGAGGATGGCTTAGGCAACCTCGAAGGAGCCGTCGTGTGTGGCGTGTAGGAGGCGTGGACGTTGCTCTTGTTCCGCTGCTCACGTCCCTGCAATTCCTTCTCTGCAAGCATAGCAAACTAGAACAACTGGTTGACAGTATGAAATTCTTTATAATCAACAATGTCCTGAACATCACGCCTCAAACCCGAATAAAAATGACAAATAGAATCCTCAAGCCCCTCCACTATACCACAACGCATCAAACCCTTTTGAAGCTCAACATAGTAATCTTGTACAGATTTTTCTCCTTGTTCTAAATGCTGCAGTTTGTTACGCAAATCTCTATGATACGAAGGAGGAACAAAACGATCATGCATAGCTACCTTAAGTCATTCCCATGTATCAGGTAAAGCACCCTGTCCAGCTAGCCCATTCCACCAAATAATAGCTAAGTCCTTAAACTCACTAGTAGCTAGTCGAACTCTATGTTGCTCAGGAACAAGGTGGGAATTAAACTTCTGTTCTAAAGTCATCTCCCAATCAAGGTAACCCTCGGCATCATAATGACCCGAAAAATTTGGTACTGTTAACTTAATCTTAGCATAAGGATCATTAGGAGCATGATTATTATTACCTTGATGGCAATGTTGATTAACTGTACTACCCATACCTTGAGTGTTACGGCGAAGACGTTGGCGCAATCTTGCTTGTCGTGTAGCTGCTTGATCTATGTTCCCATTAGCATCATACACCGTGTCTTCTGGCATTTCTCCACTGGTGTTGCTGCCGGACATGTCGTTGTTGTTGGTTGTTAAACGGGTTTCTGTCACATCCCTAGTCTGGTATGACCTAGACTAGCTAGTCATTTGTGCATCATGTTTAAATTCCATTTAATTTTGAAATGAGGATTTGTGAAACCCTCAGAATCATGTCTGAAAATGACCCAAATAAAAATTGTTCCAAAAAGGTCCAACGAAATGTTCATGTTGCTCTCTGAAAATATTGGTCATAGGTAAAATTCAAACAAATATTTTAGGAGCTCATGGATATTTAATTTTGGCCATTTGGATTAATCCGATAATTATTTGCCTTGGATATATATTGTTATATATATAAAATATGGTCCAAAAACTATGCCATTTATTAAGGAGCTCTGGAATAATATAGTTAGCTCCTGCAAAAATTGGCATAAGGTAATAAAATGATTTAGTATTTTAATTAAATCAAAACATATGTCAGAAAAATAGAAAAAGAAATAAAAAGGGATACTTACCTGGCGCTTAGCTCCTGTGCTGGCCCAGCACTGTGCGGCCTGGCCGGCCCAGCTGGCCAGCCCAGCCCACCTGGCCCCCTCCTCTGTCGTCTTCCTCCCCGACAGGAGGACGGGCGCGTGCCCGACGCGCGCGCGCTCCGCCGCGCCACACCACCTCCCTCTTTGCCTGCCTGCCCTCTCCCCTCCTCGTCTGGATGCCCCGGAGATGCCACGCAGCTACCCCGACCTCTCTCGCGCTCTCCCTCGTCCTCGTCCTCTCCTCTGTCACCCTCTCTCGCACGCACCGAACACTGTCATCGCCGCCGTTCGCCGTTGCCGCGGCCACCGCCTCCCCCTCGTCCCTCCGTCGTGTCCACGCGCTCCGCCACTGTGGGCTACGCCTCCTCGACGAGACGCACGGCGCTGGACGCCCTGGAACGCCGCCATCGCCATCGTCTTCACCTCCGGCCGCCGCAGATCGCCATCGCCGCCTCGTCGTCTCCAGCGTGTCCCCGGCCACAACGAGCAGCCTGCAAGTCCTCTGTGAGCCCTGCTTCTTCTCCCCTCTCTTCCCTGGTCGCGCTCGCCCTCTGGCTGTCGTTCCCACCATGGCCGAACCTTCGCCACCGCCGAGCTCGCCGTCGACACAGCTCCGGTGACCATTTGGTCACCCCGGCGAGTCCAACAAGCTCGTAGGGCCATGTAGAGCATCCCTAGTGCTTTGCTTCTCCCGTTTTCGCGCTCCAAACGCGCTCTCGTGCACGACCGAACTCCGGCAGCCGCAGCCGAGCTCGCCGCCGTCGACTCCGGCCACCCCAGGCCCAGCCACGGCCACCGCCCGGCGCGCCATCGAGCTGGCTCTCCAACGCGCCTAGCCGCGCGCCATTTGGAGCACCACAGAGGAAACCCGGGGCACAAGTACGCCGCGGATCTCGCCGGCGACTAACCGCCGGCGGGTTTGACTTGTTTGACCTGGGGTTTGACCCCCCAGGGTCGCTGACTAGTGGGGCCAGGCCCTGCTAATTTTAGTTAAATATTAACTAAACCTAATTAGCCACTAACACTGACCAGTGGGCCCCGACCCCCCCTAATCCTTTAATTAAGCAAATAACCCCCTGTTAACTAACTATGACACTAACGTGTGGACCCCACACGTCAGGTTTGACCCAGTCAGCCGCAGTTGACTTGCTGACGTCATGCTTACTCAATGCTGACGCAATTATTTATTTTCTAGAATTATTTTAATTCAGGAAACTTCAAAAATTCATAGAAATTCAACCGTAGCTCAGATTGAAATAATTTATATATGAAAAATTATCAGAAAAATGCAACCTTTCCATCTGTACTAGTTTCATGCATGAAAAACCAACTTATACATGCTGAATATGAGTAAACACATTATGGCATATTAAGAGACTTAATTTAGAATTGCATTTGAGCTTATGGTTCAAATGGACTTCAAACCAAATGAGTACTAGTTGCATTAGCTCAAACAGCATCACATCTTCATGCCATGTTCATGCATCATACTGTTGCATATGTTTGTGTATTGATTGCCGACACTGTTCCTTCTCGATAGGTCCTGCTCCGGAGTCCGTTCCAGAGTGCCTGTCTATGAAGCAGTGCCTCCCTTGTTGATCTACCAGGCAAGCAAACCCCCTTGTTCATTCTGATACAATCCTACTCTCTCGCTCCTGCTCTCAGTTATTGCATTAGGACAACAACGTTTCATCTGCTACTTTGTGCTGCTGTAGTTGAACCCATTCCTCTGCATGACCTGTCATTGCCACAGTAAATAGTTGAAACCCACTAGCATGTGTAGGAGTTGATTGAGCCATGTTGTGTTCCTACCATGCTATGCCTGCTATTGCTTAGAGTGTGTCAGGTCTGATTCATTGGGAATGAATTGGAGTGTTATGATATGTTCTGATGCTGAGAGTGAAGTGTGTGAACACGATTTAGTAAAGGTAGCGGTGAGAGGCCATGTAGGAGTACATGGTGGGTTGTCTCATTGGAACCGTCCTTAAGCACTGAGTTCTATGTATGTTGTCCAATGACTCGATACTACCACACATTGGGTTCCGGTAACTCGACCCCTCTCAGCTTATTAACCAACTTGATCTCTGTCCAGGAGTCGCAACTAGTTTCTGGTGTTTGTAGGTAGTGCTATTATTCTACCAAGTGGCACCCGACAGGGTGGGCTTGGGACAGACTAGGCACAGGTGGCACGGTGTACCAAGTGGCACCCGGATGGTGGGCTTGGGAACCCTGCTCACATCGTTTGGGGCCGTGAGCGACACCCCGGCCGGATCTCCTTACGGATGGAACCCGAATAGGTGATAAACCTGGGCTAGAGTCTTGTGTGGTTAATCAGGTCGTGGCCGACACCCTCGCCAGGCTTCCGCTTGAAGGTTGCCGAGATACATGAGTGTGCATGGCGGTAAGTGGCGAGAGCGTGTGTGAAGAAGTACACCCCTGCAGGGTTAACATGATCTATTCGAATAGTCGGGTCCGCGGTTATGGACTTCTTGGATGCTTACATGGTACATAGACAACTTGAAGTGTATACTCTAAAAAGATCAAGACAAGTGTGAGTGCTATGGATGGCCTTCTCGTAGGGAGACGGGGATGAATCCATAGTAGTGTATTGTGTGGTGATTAGTGGACTCGTGTGCGCCATATCACCTCAAAGAAGTTCTGGTAGTCGTAGAACAGGATAGCCACTGAGTCAAAGCTGGCTTGCTGCAACTAAACCCCACATTACCTTCTTGATACACATGCATGTATGATAGGATCTGATGTAAGTCTTGCTGAGTACCTTTGTACTCATGTTGCTTTATTTATGTTTTTGCAACGGAGACTTCGGTCTCACTAGTGTTCCCGTGGACTTCGACGAGTAGTTTGTACCTCAGCTACGATCTTGATCGGACGTTGTAGATAGTCAGGCTTTCAGCCTTTTTCATTTGTAGATGTCTGTACTCAGACATGTAATGCTTCCGTTTGTTGCTTGATTGCTCTGAATGTTGGGTCATGTGACCCCTGTTTGTAATAAATGCTATGATGGCTCTTCTGAGCCTTTATCTATATGAGTTGTTGAGTTATGCTGTGGTGCCATGTTGTACGGCACATACTTGCATGTTATGCGTACGTGTAATGTGTATTGTTATGTGTGGGATCTGACTATCTAGTTATTTATCCTTAGTAGTCTCTCTTATCGGGAAATGTCTCCTAGTGCTTCCACTGAGCCCTGGTAGCTTGCTACTGCTCCGGAACACTTAGGCTGGCCGGCATGTGTCCTTCTTCGATCCTGTGTCTGTCCCTTTGGGGAAATGTCACGCGATGAATACCGGAGTCCTGTTAGCCCGCTACAGCCCGGTTCACCGGAGTCCTGTTAGCCCAGTGCTACAGCCTGGATTCACTCGCTGATGACCGACACGTTCGATGCTGGGTCATGGATGCATGTCCCTGTAAGTTAGTACCACTTTGGGTTTACGACTAGGCATGTCAGCCCGGGCTCCTTATCATATGGATGCTAGCGACACTATCATATACGTGTGCCAAAAGGCGCAAACGGTCCCGGGCAAAGGTAAGGCGACACCCGTGGGGATACCGTGCGTGAGGCCGCAAAGTGATATGAGGTGTTACATGCTAGATCGATGTGGCATTGAGTCGGGGTCCCGACAGCTTTGGTATCAGAGCCTGACTGCCTATAGGATTACCAAGCCAAACTGGTCGAAGTTGAGTCTAGAAATTCTTTAGTTATGTAAGGGAATTGATTGTGGGAAGGAACGTAAGGCTCCTTTTACTCCTTTACCTCATGGCCTTCTGATCTGAGTCGTCCTATCTTTCCTACGGGGTTAAGGAACTAGGCTTTCTCTTCCGTCTATCAGGATCACGTGTTACTACTCCGTAGTCCCATAGGATTGGTTGATCAGAGTCATACCCCGGTTTTGAGTATTTCCGGTGTAGTCTGTTTAGTATGATCTCAGAACCTTGAGTAATGCTGATGAGTATGTTACCACCCCATTTTTAGTAGGATGTCTCATTCTGAGCATTTTACTGCCGTTATGCTGCCGGAATTTCCCTAGGAGTTCGAGAGATACTAATTCCTTGTCCTACATTCTACAGTCTATAGTTGATGCTGACTCCGTCCCTGGTTTCGTTTCTCAGGATGTCATCAAGTTCTATTGTTCGTAGCCAGAACCATGGAGATGGTAGGGATGAGGATCCTCCCGACCCGCCTTCGTTGACACAGTTCATGTTAGAAATGGAGAGGAACAAGCGTGAGTCTAACCGTTTGTTGGCACGTATCGAGGAGAACACCGCACATCAGTCCAATAAGTCTGCGACCATTCATGACTTCATTCGCTTGCACCCACCTACCTTTCATCATTCCATCGAGCCACTCGATGCAGATGACTGGCTCCGTAGCATCACTCATAAGCTGCGTTCTGCGAACGTAGCTGAAGATGACAAGGTCACCTTTGCCACATACCACCTGGAAGGTCCTGCTAGTCTTTGGTGGCAGAACTATGAGGCTATGCTTCCAGCTGGCCAGATTCCTACTTGGAAGGTTTTCACTGAGGCTTTTCGCGAGCATCACATTCCCCAGGCCCTCATTGATCGCAAGAGAGAAGAGTTCTGTAGTCTCACCCAGAGTAAGATGGTTGTTGATGCTTACAGCAGAGAGTTTGCGAACCTTGCCCGCTATGCCACAAAAGAGGTGTCCACGGACGCCAAGAAGCAGGCTAGGTTCCGGAAGGGTCTCAACCCCAAGTTGCGTCGTGATCTCCACCTACATCATTGTGATACACTCCAGGCCCTTGTGAACAAGGCCATCAATGCAGAGACAGCTCAACTCACTTACGAGGAGTCTCGTAAGAACACCCGTGATTTGGGATCTTCCTCTGGCTCTAGTTCCCAGAAGCGCCGGATTTGGGTTCCAAACTCCGCTCTTCCTTCCGGTTATACACCGAGGCCACCCTATGTGGTGCCTCCCCCATCTCAGTCGTATGTTCCACCCAGGCCTACTGGTAGACCGTTTGTCAGTGCGGGTCCACGTCCAACTTTAGGGACTTGCTTCACATGCGGAGAGCCAGGACACTATGCACGTGACTGCTCTCAGGCTAGTTATGCTCCACCCCAGGCCGAGAAGACTGTTGGCTGTGTTAAGCCATCACGCAAGATGATCAATGTCAAGTCAGCTCCCACCAAACGTGGACGTGTGCATCACGTCTCAGCTAAAGACGCTCATGATGATCCGGATGTCGTGCTTGGTACACTCCTTGTCAATTGTCATCCAGCATCGGTTCTGTTCGATACTGGAGCATCTCACTCCTTCATTTCCGAGAGCTATGCTAACTTGCACAACATGTCATTTTGTGATATGCCCTCTCCACTAGTCATTCAAACTCCCGGATCCAAATGGCAAACCTCTAGTGTAAGCCATGGTAACGAAATCCTTGTTGATAGACTTGTATTTCTGGCATCACTTGTAGCCCTCAAGTCCTCAGATATTAACATCATCTTGGGTATGGACTGGATGACAGCTCATCATGCCAAGATTGATTGTTACACCAGATCTGTTCAGCTTACACACCCATCTGGCAAGATAGTCACCGTCTCCACTAGAGTTGCAAAGCGTCAGCTCTATTCTCTTAATGCCAGCCCTCTTCCAGACCTTGAAGATATCGTAGTTCGTGACTTTCTGGATGTTTTTCCAGAGGAACTGCCAGGTGTTCCACCTGACAGAGATGTAGAGTTCGTCATAGATCTTATCCCAGGAACAGCTCCAATCTCTAGGAGACCTTACAAGATGGCACCCTTAGAACTAGCCGAGCTTAAGAAACAACTTGATGAGTCCTTGCAAAAGGGTTTCATCCGTCCTAGTTCTTCTCCTTGGGCTTGCCCCGTCCTCTTCGTCAAGAAGAAGGATGGTACGGACCGGATGGTTGTAGATTATCGTCCCGTTAATTTGGTCACGATAAAGAACAAATATCCGCTCCCCAGGATCAACGATCTGTATGATCAGCTCGCTGGATCCTCAGTCTTCTCCAAGATGGATTTAAGGTTAGGCTACCACCAAATCAAGATCAGAAACGGGGACATTCCCAAGACAGCCTTTGTCACTCGTTATGGCCAGTACGAGTACACCGTCATGTCCTTCGGTCTAACCAACGCTCCAGCCACATTCTCCCGCTTGATGAACTCGATCTTCTTGGAGTATTTAGATAAGTTCGTCGTGGTTTACCTCGATGATATTCTTATTTACTCAAAGAACAAAGAAGAGCATGCCGAACATCTTAGACTTGTGTTAGAAAAACTCAGAGAGCACCGCCTTTATGCCAAGTTCTCCAAGTGTGAATTTTGGTTGCCAGAAGTGACCTACCTAGGCCACGTAATTTCTGGTAAGGGCATTGCTGTCAATCCCGAGAGAGTCAAGGCCGTTCTCGATTGGACTCCACCTGAGACCGTTAAACAAGTTAGAAGTTTCCTTGGTCTAGCCAGCTATTGTCGCCGCTTTGTTGAAAACTTCTCCAAAGTAGCCAAACCCCTCACGGAACTTCTCAAGAAAGATAAAAAGTTTGAGTGGTCCCCACAGTGTGAGTACAGTTTTCAGGAACTGAAAAGATGCCTGACTTCTGCTCCCGTACTTGTGCCACCGGATTTCACAAAGGACTTTGTTATCTATTGTGACGCCTCACGACAGGGACTAGGTTGCATTCTTATGCAGGATCGTCATGTGATTGCCTATGCATCTCAACAGTTGCATCCACATAAGGATAATTATCCTACACATGATCTAGAGCTTGTAGCCGTAGTCTATGCACTCAAGACCTGGCGACATTACCTCCTTGGTAAACATTGCGAGATCTACACCGATCACCAGAGTCTCAAGTATATCTTCACCCAACCAGACATGAACCTTAGGCAAATACGTTGGTTGGAGTTAATCACAGATTATGATCTAGGGATTACCTACACCCCAGGCAAAGCCAATGTCATGGCTGATGCTCTAAGCCGTAAATCCTATTGCAACAATCTCATGTTGCAGCAAGGCCAACCACTTCTCCATGAGGAATTCTGTAAGCTTAACCTTCACATCGCTCCTCACGGATTCCTTTCTACCTTGGTGGCGAAACCTACCCTTGTGGATCTTATCATAGAAGCCCAGAAGCATGATACGGGGATTACCCGGATCAACAGAAACATTGCCAAGGGTATTGCTGGTAGTTTCTCTATAGATGATCGAGGTGTTGTTTTCTTTGGGAACCGCCTGGTGGTCCCCAAGAAGCAACATCTGCGACAATTGATTCTTAAGGAGGCGCATGAATCTCCTCTCACGATTCATCCCGGTAGTACTAAGATGTATCAGGACCTACGCCAGAGGTTCTGGTGGACTAGGATGAAGAGAGAAATCGCTGAGTTCATTGCTAAATGTGACGTTTGTCGTCGCGTTAAGGCAGAGCATCAAAGACCTGCTGGCACCCTTCAGCCTTTAGCTATTCCTGAATGGAAATGGGATAAAGTTGGTATGGACTTCATCACCGGCTTTCCCAGGACCAAGAGAGGGAATAATGCTATCTTCGTAGTCATTGATCGTCTCTCCAAAGTGGCGCACTTCCTACCTGTTCGAGAGAGTATCACTGCTAGTCAGCTCGCTGACTTATATATTTCTCGAATAGTATCACTTCATGGTGTTCCACTAGAGATCAATTCAGACCGTGGCAGTCTTTTTACTTCTCATTTTTGGGAGAGTTTCCAAACTGCCATGGGCACCCATCTTTCCTTCAGTACCGCTTTCCACCCTCAGTCAAGTGGTCAGGTGGAAAGGGTCAATCAAATTCTCGAAGACATGCTTAGAGCTTGCGTTATCTCATTCGGTATGGATTGGGAGAAATGCCTTCCTTTCGCCGAGTTTGCTTATAACAATAGCTACCAATCCAGTCTCAAGAAAGCTCCTTTTGAGATTCTCTATGGACGAAGATGTCGAACACCTCTGAACTGGTCAGAAACCGGTGAAAGACAATTCTTTGGACCGGACATGATCCAGGAGGCAGAAGAGCAAGTTCGCATCATTCGTGAGAATTTGAAAACAGCCCAGTCTCGTCAGAAAAGCCAGTATGATCGTCATCATAAGGATATGACTTATGAAGTTGGCGACAAAGCTTACCTTCGGGTTACTCCCTTGAAGGGTACCCATCGTTTCGGTATCAAGGGCAAGTTGGCTCCTCGTTACATTGGTCCCTTTCGCATTCTCTCTAAACGAGGAGAGGTTGCCTACCAGTTGGAACTACCCCCACATCTTTCTCGAGTTCATGATGTCTTCCACGTCTCTCAACTCAGGCGTTGCTTCTCGGATCCCATCCGCGGAGTGGACCACGAAACGCTTGATCTCCAAGATAACCTCACATACCGAGAGTACCCGGTTCGCATTCTTGATCAAGCAGAGCGTGTCACTCGACGTCAGAACATCAAGTTTCTCAAAGTTCAGTGGTCTCATCATTCCGAGAGAGAAGCTACTTGGGAGCGAGAAGATCGTCTTCGACTGGAGTACCCCGCTTTCTTTCCGTCGACCCCTGAATCTCGGGACAAGATTCTTTCAAGTGGGGGCGAGTTGTCACATCCCTAGTCTGGTATGACCTAGACTAGCTAGTCATTTGTGCATCATGTTTAAATTCCATTTAATTTTGAAATGAGGATTTGTGAAACCCTCGGAATCATCTCTGAAAATGACCCAAATAAAAATTGTTCCAAAAAGGTCCAAGGAAATGTTCATGTTGCTCTCTGAAAATATAGGTCAGAGGTAAAATTCAAACAAATATTTTAGGAGCTCATGGATATTTAATTTTGGCCATTTGGATTAATCCGATAATTATTTGCCTTGGATATATATTGTTATATATATAAAATATGGTCCAAAAACTATGCCATTTATTAAGGAGCTCTGGAATAATATAGTTAGCTCCTGCAAAAATTGGCATAAGGTAATAAAATGATTTAGTATTTTAATTAAATCAAAACATATGTCAGAAAAATAGAAAAAGAAATAAAAAGGGATACTTACCTGGCGCTTAGCTCCTGTGCTGGCCCAGCACTGTGCGGCCTGGCCGGCCCAGCTGGCCAGCCCAGCCCACCTGGCCCCCTCCTCTATCGTCTTCCTCCCCGACAGGAGGACGGGCGCGTGCCCGATGCGCGCGTGCTCCGCCGCGCCACGCCACCTCCCTCTCTGCCTGCCTGCCCTCTCCCCTCCTCGTCTGGATGCCCCGGAGATGCCATGCAGCTACCCCGACCTCTCTCGCACTCTCCCTCGCCCTCGTCCTCTCCACTGTCACCCTCTCTCGCACGCACCGAACCCTGTCATCGCCGCCGTTCACCGTTGCCGCGGCCACCGCCTCCCCCTCGTCCCTCCGTCGTGTCCACGCGCTCCGCCACTGTGGGCTACGCCTCCTCGACGAGACGCACGGCGCCGGACTCCCTGGAACGCCGCCATCGCCATCGTCTTCACCTCCGGCCGCCGCAGATCGCCATCGCCGCCTCGTCGTCTCCAGCGCGTCCCCGGCCACAACGAGCAGCCTGCAAGTCCTCTGTGAGCCCTGCTTCTTCTCCCCTCTCTTCCCTGGTCGCGCTCGCCCTCTGGCTGTCGTTCCCACCATGGCCGAACCTTCGCCGCCGCTGAGCTCGCCGTCGACGCAGCTCCGGTGACCATTTGGTCACCCCGGCGAGTCCAACAAGCTCGTAGGGCCACGTAGAGCATCCCTAGTGCTTTGCTTCTCCCGTTTTCGCGCTCCAAACGCGCTCTCGTGCACGACCGAACTCCGGCAGCCGCAGCCGAGCTCGCCGCCGTCGACTCCGGCCACCCCAGGCCCAGCCACGGCCATCGCCCGACGCGCCATCGAGCTGGCTCTCCAACGCGCCTAGCCGCGCGCCATTTGGAGCACCACAGAGGAAACACGGGGCACAAGTACGCCGCGGATCTCGCCGGCGACTAACCGCCGACGGGTTTGACTTGTTTGACCTGGGGTTTGACCCCCCAGGGTCGCTGACTAGTGGGGCCAGGCCCTGCTAATTTTAGTTAAATATTAACTAAACCTAATTAGCCACTAACACTGACCAGTGGGCCCTGACCCCCCCTAATCCTTTAATTAAGCAAATAACCCCCTGTTAACTAACTATGACACTGACGTGTGGACCCCACACGTCAGGTTTGACCCAGTCAACCGCAGTTGACTTGCTGACGTCATGCTTACTCAATGCTGACGCAATTATTTATTTTCTGGAATTATTTTAATTCAGGAAATTCCAGAAAATAATTTAAACTTCAAAAATTCATAGAAATTCAACCGTAGCTCAGATTGAAATAATTTATATATGAAAAATTATCAGAAAAATGCAACCTTTCCATCTGTACTAGTTTCATGCATGAAAAACCAACTTATACATGCTGAATATGAGTAAACACATTATGGCATATTAAGAGACTTAATTTAGAATTGCATTTGAGCTTATGGTTCAAATGGACTTCAAACCAAATGAGTACTAGTTGCATTAGCTCAAACAGCATCACATCTTCATGCCATGTTCATGCATCATACTGTTGCATATGTTTGTGTATTAATTGCCGACATTGTTCCTTCTCGATAGGTCCTGCTCCGGAGTCCGTTCCAGAGTGCCTGTCTATGAAGCAGTGCCTCCCTTGTTGATCTACCAGGCAAGCAAACCCCCTTGTTCATTCCGATACAATCCTACTCTCTCGCTCCTGCTCTCAGTTATTGCATTAGGACAACAACGTTTCATCTGCTACTTTGTGCTGCGGTAGTTGAGCCCATTCCTCTGCATGACCTGTCATTGCCACAGTAAATAGTTGAAACCCACTAGCATGTGTAGGAGTTGATTGAGCCATGTTGTGTTCCTACCATGCTATGCCTGCTATTGCTTAGAGTGTGTCAGGTCTGATTCATTGGGAATGAATTGGAGTGTTATGATATGTTCTGATGCTGAGAGTGAAGTGTGTGAACACGATTTAGTAAAGGTAGCGGTGAGAGGCCATGTAGGAGTACATGGTGGGTTGTCTCATTGGAACCGTCCTTAAGCACTGAGTTCTATGTATGTTGTCCAATGACTCGATACTACCACACATTGGGTTCCGGTAACTCGACCCCTCTCGGCTTATTAACCAACTTGATCTCTGTCCAGGAGTCGCAACTAGTTTCTGGTGTTTGTAGGTAGTGCTATTATTCTACCAAGTGGCACCCGACAGGGTGGGCTTGGGACAGACTAGGCACAGGTGGCACGGTGTACCAAGTGGCACCCGGATGGTGGGCTTGGGAACCCTGCTCACATCATTTGGGGCCGTGAGCGACACCCCGGCCGGATCTCCTTACGGATGGAACCCGAATAGGCGATAAACCTGGGCTAGAGTCTTGTGTGGTTAGTCAGGTCGTGGCCGACACCCTCGCCAGGATTCCGCTTGAAGGTTGCCGAGATACATGAGTGTGCATGGCAGTAAGTGGCGAGAGCGTGTGTGAAGAAGTACACCCCTGCAGGGTTAACATGATCTATTCGAATAGCCGGGTCCGCGGTTATGGACTTCTTGGATGCTTACATGGTACATAGACAACTTGAAGTGTATACTCTAAAAAGCTCAAGACAAGTGTGAGTGCTATGGATGGCCTTCTCGTAGGGAGACGGGGATGAATCCATAATAGTGTATTGTGTGGTGATTAGTGGACTTGTGTGCGCCATATCACCTCAAAGAAGTTCTGGTAGTCGTAGAACAGGATAGCCACTGAGTCAAAGCTGGCTTGCTGCAACTAAACCCCACATTACCTTCTTGATACACATGCATGTATGATAGGATCTGATGTAAGTCTTGCTGAGTACCTTTGTACTCATGTTGCTTTATTTATGTTTCTGCAGCGGAGACTTCGGTCTCACTAGTGTTCCCGTGGACTTCGACGAGTAGTTTGTACCTCAGCTACGATCTTGATCGGACGTTGTAGATAGTCAGGCTTTTAGCCTTTTTCATTTGTAGATGTCTGTACTCATACATGTAATGCTTCCGTTTGTTGCTTGATTGCTCTGAATGTTGGGTCATGTGACCCCTGTTTGTAATAAATGCTATGATGGCTCTTCTGAGCCTTTATCTATATGAGTTGTTGAGTTATGTTGTGATGCCATGTTGTATAGCACATACTTGCATGTTATGCGTACGTGTAATGTGTATTATTATGTATGGGATCTGACTATCTAGTTATTTATCCTTAGTAGTCTCTCTTACCGGGAAATGTCTCCTAGTGCTTCCACTGAGCCCTGGTAGCTTGCTACTGCTCCGGAACACTTAGGCTGGCCGGCATGTGTCCTTCTTCGATCCTATGTCTGTCCCTTCGGGGAAATGTCACGCGATGAATACCGGAGTCCTGTTAGCCCGCTACAGCCCGGTTCACCGGAGTCCTGTTAGCCCAGTGCTACAGCCTGGATTCACTCGCTGATGACCGACACGTTCGATGTTGGGTCATGGATGCCTGTCCCTGTAAGTTAGTGCCACTTTGGGTTTACGACTAGCCATGTCAGCCCGGGCTCCTTATCATATGGATGCTAGCGACACTGTCATATACGTGTGCCAAAAGGCGCAAACGGTCCCGGGCAAAGGTAAGGCGACACCCGTGGGGATACCGTGCGTGAGGCCGCAAAGTGATATGAGGTGTTACATGCTAGATCGATGTGGCATTGAGTCGGGGTCCCGACAGTTTCCAACTCGGTAACCCTGTCAGTTAACGTGGATATCCATTTGTCCAACCGCTCGATGCTGTTGCCGAGGTTGAGTTCAATGAGCGCATCAGTAACAGCCTTCTTGATTGCCTTGTTCATCCCGTCTTGAACCTTCTCTACGGTAGCTTGTAGTTGCTCTTGGCTGACACATTCCTTGAAATCCTTGGGAGTGCTATCGCCGTTTTCGCCGGTACCTGCCATTGTAAACACAAAAAAAACAGGAACACACAGTGAAGGTTATCCATATCAACTACTATGTAGTTGCAGTGGTGCCTCTCAACACAGCAAATGGAAGCATCTTAACAAGCTCTTACAAGGTTCTTACTAGCAAAGCAAAGGATACCTGGAAGGCGTAATCCGGCGATTGCGAGGGTCAAAAACCTGTGCCTGTTCAGAAGGTTGTATGTGGAGCTTGGAAGGCACTATATGTGAGTGGAACACAATTCAAAAACAGATAGTAATGCTGAATAAATGTCCAAAAAGCTTGTCCTAGCTGCTGGTCTACTCGTGTTCTAAACCAAGTGTGATATGGATGACAAGGTAGACAACAAATATGAGGCAAAGACAACAACGGACATGAACAAAGGTAAGGACAGTAGCTCAACACAACCCTCCATGCGTACTAATTCTTGCTCCTGCACTTTTTTTGATTTTTTTGCACAAGCAGCAAGTGAAGGTTCAGCTCAATATGATAGACAATGCGGCCTGCCGAAAATCAGAACCGTGTTATACAATTCGTGCTGAAACTATATCGCGCGAACAATCAGTTTTCTTAGCAGAATTTTGCCAATCAAAATTCACCAACCCGGTGAATCGGAACACCAACAGATGTGACCTTTTCTCTCCTTTTTTTTGCTTTTTTTTTCTCTCAACTTTTTTTCTTCTTTTTCGCAATTCACTCTTTGCTCCGAGTCTGTAGCCAAAAGGTATGGTTGTTTCAAGGGGAGCGCTCCGAGGTATGTTTTGGTGGCGTCCGAATTAAAATCGATGGTTGGAAAAACGGGGGGTATGGTGGCAGCGGATTGTGGACTGAACTTATGTTGGTGTGTGGTGATCAAGGACGTGTATGTGATGGAAGTAGAACAGGGTGAAAGGCGATCTGTCGCACAAGATGAAGGAACATGATGGAAAACACTACTTAGACTAGAACACGAACTAAACCAGCAACAAAAACAATACTAGGACACAAACTCAACACTACGAACTCTGAAAAGGAATTATGCAAAAGGTTGAACGTGGTTCTGGGACGGGGAAGAAATATAGCTAATTTGTTTTTGGCTTTTTTTGTGGACGATGGGATAAAGGCGAAATCAAACAAATCAGGGTAAGGGCGAACCTGACGGTAACACCTGAGTCTCTGATTACCACTTAATATGAACAAGGGTGTCCCGATCTTCCGAAAGGTTCTGATAACTCTCGATTTGGTGGAAACTTGACACAAGTCGATCCGGCTTCCGAACAATACGTTCTGAACCCCGCAATCGCAGCACCACGTCTCCTCTGGTTATCGACCGGCGATGCACGGTCGACCTCACCAAGAAGGCTAATCCTTGCCTGCGAATCAAAGAACACAAGCAAGAACAAGAAAGAATGCAACCAAATTGCAGATGTATGATTAATCTCACGAAGTTGGGGTCTCACAAACCGATGAACGGCAAAACTGTTCTTGACAGGATAATCTAAGCAAAACCCGACCCTAACCTAAGCACCGGCGGCTGTAAATATGGTCTAGGGTTAAGCAAGGACCCTCTGGTCACGCCCCTAATTGGGCTCAAAAAGATACATGGCCCAAAGGCCAAAAACGGTGGCGCAGCACCGAGACAGATTCTGGGCGTCTTTTGTTTCGATGATTCCCGTTGATTCAGAAGGAATTTGACCATGGGACCAGCGCCATTGGATAGGTTATCTTCTCAGCTATCCGTGCATATATAGAACGGGACTGCTAAAACTCAGCTAGCTGAGATTTAGTTTGGTCTCATTCACTTTGTCAGCCGTTGGATTAAAAGCACAGTTATTCGTGCGAGATGAGCGAACCGGCTGTTCGTGTCGTCGTACGAGCAGTGCAGGCCGGTGGCCCATGTAGGAAGCGCTGGAGCAGCCTTTTAAGGTGCCTTTTTTTTCTTTTTATATTCAGAAGCTAAGCTTGTTTCTCTGTCCGATGCCACCAAGCATCATTGTGGCATTTGTATCCCTCTGTTTCTTGTCTTCAGCAGCGGTTGTTTCTTTTTCCTAAGAGATCCTTTTCCATTGTTTAAACGTATACAATTTTTAGTACTTTATTTTATGTAAAATAATTCTTGTAGATTTTTCAAAAAAAGTAGATTTTTTTAGTATAATTATTAATAGTTGTTTTACCTGTTGCAGTTGCATGTCTACTACTCCCTCCGTTCGGAATAACTTGTCTCGAAAATGAATGTATCTAGAACTAAAATACGTCTAGATACATCCATTTCTATGACAAGTAATTCCGAGCGGAGGGAGTACTAGACATGCAACTGTATGTGTTGTAATCCGATTGAAACTGGGGTTGGAAGGAGGTTTGTTGGGCTAGTTGCATGTCCATCACTAGAGTTGCAATTGCAAACATTGTAGTCTGACTGCAACTACAGCTGTGTTCAGGTTGTTTTTTCTCAATACAATGTTTTTTCCTTTTTATGATTTCTATTTCTTCTTTTGTATAGAAAGTGGGAAAGAGTAGTGAGATGAAAGGCCCAACTTTTTAATCATTTCATTTTCTTTCTTTGTTTTTAAAACCTTTACTCATATATTCTGTCGTTCGCGTGTAACTGCACACACAACCAAACTATGTAGAATTTGCAAGAAACATAATACACACACAACCTTTCTACTGTCCAACTAGTTTCAGTTATAATTTCGTTGTTTGTACTTTTATTTCTTCCTTTCTATTTGGAAATATATATTTTTTATTTTTTTTTCATTTTTTTATTGTTTTAAAGGTTGTGTGTGTATGCCGGCGAAGTCTTTCTTTTCAATGTTTTTGTTTATTTTGTTATAGTTGCAACCGCCCCAACCCGGGCGCAAGCGCAACTCAAAGCACCGTAGCGCAACAGCAAGACCTACCGCAACCGGGGGTCGGAGGGAGGGTGTCAGCGCCGGCGAAGTCTTTTTCAATTTTTTTGTTGTATTTGAAACCGACCCAGCTCGAGTGCAACTACAACTCAAGAGTACGGTCGTGGGTTGTTTTTTAGGGGGGTGGGGGTTGATTGTAGTTGCACCTGTACCCCCCTAGTTGTGTGCCCGTACTCTTGTTGGGTCCTATTCATGGCCCCCAGTTGCAAGTTGACCATCAACTCGCAACTACGGGGATGTGTGTTTTGTGTGTGTGTGTCGAGGGTCCCCAATTGCATGTCGATAACCGACTTGCAACTAGGAGTGTTGTGTGTGTTTGTCTATTTGTCAAGGGGTCCCTAGTTGCATGTCAAGCATCGACTCGCAACTAGGGTGCCAAGTTGCATGTCGATAATCGACTCGCAACTGGGGGGGTGTGTGTTATTTTTATCAAAGTGTCCCCAGTTGAATGTCAAGCATCGACTCGCAACTAGGGGTGTATGTGCGTGTATTTGTTGATAACCCCTAGTTGCAAGTTGACCATTGACTCGCAACTAGGGGGTACGTGTGTGTGTGTGTGTGTGTGTTTGTGTGTGTGTGTGTGTATTTGTTTTGTCGTGGGTCCCTAGTTGCATGTCAATAATCGACTCGCAACTAGAAGTGCGTGCGTGTGTGTGTATTTTTGTCAAGGGGCCCCCAATTGCATCTCAACCACCGACTTGTAACTAGGGGGTGTGTGTGTTGAGGACCCCTAGTTGCAAGTTGCCCATCGACTCGCAACTAAGGGATGTGTGCATGCGTGTGTGTGTGTGTGTTTTATTCATGGCCCCCAGTTGCAAGTTGACCATCGACTCGCAAGTAGGGGGGTACGTGTGTGTCTGTGTGTGTGTGTTTTATTCGTGGCCCCAGTTGCAAGTTGACCATCAACTCGCAACTACGGGGATGTGTGTGTGTGTCAAGGGTCCCCAATTGCATGTTGATAACCGACTTGCAACTAGGAGTGATGTGCGTGTGTCTATTTGTCAAGGGGTCCTTAGTTGCATGTTAAGCATCGACTTGCAACTAGGGTCCCAAGTTGCATGTCGATAATAGACTCGCAACTAGGGTGTGTGTGTGTGTGTGCTATTTTTATCAAAGTGTCCGCAGTTGAATGTCAACCATCGACTCACAACTAGGGGTGTGTGTGTGTATTTGTTGAGAACCCCCAGTTGCAAGTTGACCATTGACTCGCAACTAGGGGGGTACGTGTGTGTGTGCGTGTGTGTGTTTTATTCGTGGCCCTCAGTTGCAAGTTGACCATCAACTCGCAACTACGAGGATGTGTGTTGTGTTTGTGTGTCGAGGGTCCCCAATTGCATGTCGATAACCGACTTGCAACTAGGAGTGTTGTATGTGTTTGTCTATTTGTCAAGGGGTCCCTAGTTGCATGCCAAGCATCGACTCGCAACTAGGGTCCCAAGTTTCATGTCGATAATCGACTCGCAACTGGGGTGTGTGTGTGTTATTTTTATCAAAGTGTCCCCAGTTGAATGTCAACCATCGACTTTGCAACTAGGGGTGTGTGTGTGTATTTGTTGAGAACCCCTAGTTGCAAGTTGACCATCGACTCGCAACTAGGGGGTACGTGTGTGTGTGTGTGTGTGTGTTTTATTCGTGGCCCCTAGTTGCAAATTGACCATCAACTCGCATCTACGGGGATGTGTGTTGTGTTGTGTGTGTGTGTGTGTGTCGAGGGTCCGTAATTGCATGTCGATAACCGACTTGCAACTAGGAGTGTTGTGTGGGTGTTCGTCTATTTTTCAAGGGGTCCCTAGTTGCATGTCAAG
>NC_041383.1:182095724-182123438 GCF_002162155.2 Triticum dicoccoides
TTGCATGTTGATAACCGACTCACAACTAGAGGTGTGTGTGTGTGTGTGTCTTTTTGTCAAGGGTCCTGAGTTGCATGTTGACCATCAAACTCGCAACTAGCAGGTGTGTGTTTGTTGAGAACCCCCAGTTGCAAGTTGACCATCAACTCGCAACTAGGGGGTATGTGTGCGTGCTTGTGTGTGTGTGTGTGTGTGTGTGTGTGTGCATATCTTTTTCTCAAGGGGTTCCCAGTTGCATGTCAATCATCGACTCACAACTAGGGTATGTGTGTGTTTGTTGAGGACCCTCAGTCGCAAGTTGACCATCAATTCACAACCAAGGGATGTGTGTGTGTGTTGAGGGTCCCCAATTGCTTGTCGATAACCGACTTGCACTAGACGTGTGTGTGTATGTGTGTCTTTTTCTCAAGGGATCCCTAGTTGCATGTCAAGCATCGACTCGCAACTAGGGGGTGTGTGTTTGTTGAGGACCCTCAGTTGCGAGTCGATGGGCAACTTGCAACTAGGGTGTGTGTGTTTTTTTTGTTGAGGGTCTTCAGTTGCAAGTTGCCCATCGACTCGCAACTAGGGGGTGTGTTTGTTGACAAGAGTTGACAAAACCCGGGCACATGCAACTGGGACCTCTTGAGAAAACGCCCGTACTCATCATACTCAGTCGTACAACTGCAATTCATCATACTCAGGCACAACTGCAAGAGGTATGAAGCGCCCGCAACTTAATTGGGAGGGGTTGTTGGTGGTTATCGACGGTTTTTATCTTAGCATCACATAGGTGTGGTTTCTATCATTTTCCTTGACAGTGGGTGCATACAAGCACTTTTTATTTTGGCCCTTTTTTGTGTTCTATTTCTCGGAACACACAAACTATCTTTGGTATTTCCCGCATGAAAACACATAATGTTTTTGAATATATATATATATATATTTGATCCTAGTTTCACACCGTTGAACGCTTATAGTTGTATCATCGTCGATCATACACAATAATTTATTTTGATATAGTCGCCCAGCAAACATTGCCTGTGCAACTAACATTTCTTCTTATATCATTTTTTGTTTACATTTGTTTCTTTTAAATTTCTTTACTATATATTTTTTACTTTTTTTCCTTGAGTGAAAAATCAACTATATTATGAAGGTGTTTTTTCATTTGCATATCGTGTTGGGTTTTTGTTGGAGACCATATTTCCTAGAGGAAAATGAAGTTTTTTGGTGTGTCATTGTGGTGTTTTTACACGTGGTCTCGGTGCCAGTTGGTGGTGGTCGTTTGAGTCTCTTGAGATGTCCTATCCACGCTAAAATCATGGAATTGCTGCTATAACACACACATGGATCGGCCCATGAGCTCTCACTCGCTTAGTCAGAGGGAGGGTGTCGCAACTGCAACTGTCACAACACTCACACAATTGGTGCAATCAAATTGGTTTTACTCAAACATTCAGATTGTTACATGGCTCGCTAGTACCAAGCACGAATATAAGCCCACTTATATTCGCAATGATTTTTGTCCAAATACTTGGTGCATTTTTTTGATATGTGACATTTTTCAAAAATACATGGTGAACATGTTTCATGCGATAAACATTCTTATGTACATACATATTTTTTTTAATTTTTCACAGATTTTTTTTCTTTTCGAGCTGTTTAACATTTTCTTTTTTAGGCAATTCATTTGAAATTTTTTAATAATGTTTGGCATAAAACAAGGCAGGGCCCAGGCAAAGGCTCCTCCGAGCTATTGTTTTCGAGCAAAAAAACTAAAAACAACAACAGAAAAACGCTCCCTAAATAAGGGTAAGGGCCCAGCTGCTTCATGCTTCTATTCGTCAACAACAAACAACGGACAACTTTCGTTATTGTACACTGGCCCATAAAAACACAACAAACAACGAACGGCCCAGGAAGAAGTAGCGACAATATAGAACGACCACACCTTTTGTACACAGATGGATGACGTCATGTGAATGAGACCAATTTATATTTCATTCAGATGAGTTCTAGGCACTCCCTATATAGAACGTCCAAAACCGAGCCCGTATGCGACCTGGACAACCGTTTTAGTGCAGACTGCTCCTGGACTCCGAAACAGACTCGAAGTCAACTTTGTTTGGGCCTCCACCTTGACTTGGACGCCCTTGCTGGTCCTCGCCACCTCCGAGCCCCTCTCCTAGTATCTCCTGGTGCTCTCCATGGTTCCTAATCATAATATAATCATTAGCTAGCAATCTATTCTCAGGAACATATAAAAAAGTGCTTAGGAACGAGCTCACCTCTAAATTCAATTGTCGCGCTCGAGCTCTAGTGATCGGTCCTTGTATTTCCAGTGGAGTTTTGTATGTATCCGAAGGAGTGATGTCCTCATCACTGTACGTGGAGAGGCTGACAGTAGGGACCCACTAGGGTCATTGCATTTCACAAGCAGGTGCCTCGTTATTACAAGCCAAAACAATACTTCCTCCTAATTGTTTGACAACTAGGTTCCACACCATTGTCAACGTAGTCAATAAACGAGAAAATTACACAAGGGGATAACACCAGGGACCCATCAGCTCGCCCAGTTGTTTTTCAGTTTCAGAGACGGAGCTCAACTGCGCGCTGTGCGGGGGTTGTGGCCCGTCTAGCCCACGCTTACGCTTTTATTAAGCACATGACGAGCCCAGTTGATATTTTTTTCTTTCTAAAATTGGCTAGTCTAGTTCTTTTTTTTTTGGAGAATACCAAAACCGAGGCCTACTTGCTTTTCTCATCCCTGCTGGGCTGCAAATCTTTCAAGACGAGGAGGGATAAGAAATGGGCTTCCCCAGAAAACGGGCTATAAGTTGTAAGAAATGGGCTGTAAATTTTTAAACCAAAGCCAACCGGCAATTGCATTAAAATATCATTTTTTCAGGATTTTTCTACTCTCTACTCTTATAAAAACCAAAGCCAACTGGCAATTACATTAAAATATTTTCTTTTCACCCACAAGATAAACTACTCATACAAATGCATCTTCATGTTCCATGCAACGAACGGGCATCTTGCTAGTTAAGATTCTAAATTTCATTCATTTTTTTTGCGGAGAATTGTTTTTTGAATTTTATTTTGATATAATTTTTTGAAAACTATTTTTAACGTGACTCGAAATTTCGTGATTAAAAGAGTTCGGACCCCACCGAAATATGCAAAATTTCGTTGAATTTTTAGCAGTGCCCAGAATATATGGTCTGTAATGCTAATAAAAAGAATATGAGCTTCAAATATCCTTAAGAATTAGCAAATGGGCTGTAAATTATTGAAAATAATGGCTAATGGGTTGTATGCTGTTTTCCACAGATTTGGAGGCTGACTTCTGGGCCTACTAGGTTGACGATGACGTTGTCCTAAATTTTTTTTGACACGTATGCAAGGCTTTGTCAACTTAGTCAACACACAGCAGTGACTGTTGGATGTCCATCCAACGGCCGTCGTGCTTCTTCAATCTCTGATCTTCCTGCTCCAGCCGCCCAAACTAGCGCCGGCGGGACTGCCTGCTCCCTCCTCCCGTGGCTGGCTGTGCTGCCGCCGGGCCATCCCTCTAACCACCCACACATCCTGTTATTTTCCGGCGACGTCAGCCTCACCCCGCAGCCGACCAGTCGGCGCTCGTTCTCCCCTCAGCGTGGGCGTCCGTTGCGGTGGCTTCGCCGGCTCCGGTTGGTTCTCTTCCTGGGCCCCGCCCTCGTCCACCACGTTTGTGATCTCGGCGCGGCGAGGTCAACATGGTCAACAAACAACAGCCATCGAAAGAGGCTGACAGTAGGGGCCCACACAGGAAAATGCCTCCTTATTACGCGCAAAATAATAATTCCTCCACCTGATAGCTGGGACCCACCGGAAGGGTCTCTTTATTTCGTGAAGAAAACGTTCCCCCCGCTGTCAGCTCGGACCCACCGGAAATGCCTCCTTATTACGCACAAAAAAATGAATACTCCCCCTGCTAGCTGGGAATCACCTTGGTTGGAGGCTGACTTGTGGGCCTACTAAGTTTACGGGGACGGAGGGCTTTGTCAACTTAGTCAATATGAATGACTCTAGCTCCAGTGACCGTACGATGTCCATCCAACGGTTGTAGTGCTTCTTGAACCTTTGGTCTTCGTGCTCCAGCCGCCCAAAGCAGCGTCGGTCGTGCCACGTGCTCCTGCCTCCCGTGGTCGGCTGTGATGCCGCGGAGGCCTCACCGCCCCCTACTACTCCCACCGCTGGTCAGGCCATCCCTTTACTCACCCACACCCCCTGTTATTCTGCGGCGACGGTAGCCTCACCCTCGCATTCCTCTTCGTGTGGGCATCCACTGTTGCGTCTTCCCCGGCTCCGCGTCGTCCCCTTCCTAGGCCTCGCCCTCGTCCACCGCCGTGGTGCTCTCGGCGCGGCGTGGTCAACATGTTCAACGACCGACTTCCATCGGAAGAGTACTGTGCGTGGAGAGGCTGACAGCTGGGTCCACGGTGGCCGCAAGGAAGTGCCTCTGAGGGAGTCCTGGACTAGGGGGTGTCCGGATAGCCGGACTATCATCATCGGCCGGACTCCAAGACTATGAAGATACAAGATTGAAGACTTCGTCCCGTGTCCGGATAGGACTTTCCTTGGCGTGGAAGGCAAGCTTGGAAATACGGATATGTAGATCTCCTACCATTGTAACCGACTCTGTGTAACCCTAGCCCTCTCCGGTGTCTATATAAACCGGAGGGTTTTAGTCCGTAGGACAACAATCACAACAACAATCATACCATAGGCTAGCTTCTAGGGTTTAGCCTCCTTGATCTCGTGGTAGATCCACTCTTGTACTACCCATATCATCAATATTAATCAAGCAGGAGTAGGGTTTTACCTCCATCGAGAGGGCCCAAACCTGGGTAAAAACATCGTGTCCCTTGTCTCTTGTTACCATCCGCCTAGACACACAGTTCGGGACCCCCTACCCGAGATCTGCCGGTTTTGACACCGACATTGGTGCTTTCATTGAGAGTTCCTCTGTGTCGTCACCAATAGGCTTGATGGCTCCTTTGATCATCAACAACGACGCAGTCCAGGGTGAGACTTTTCTCCCCGGACAGATCTTCGTGTTCGGCGGCTTTGCACTGCGGGCCGATTCGCTTGGCCATCTGGAGCAGATCGAAAGCTACGCCCCTAGCCATCAGGTCAGATTTGGAAGCTTAAACTTTACGGCTGACATCAGCGGAGACTTGATCTTCGATGGAATCGAGCCACAGCCGAGCGCGCCGCACTGTCTCGATGGGCATGATTTAGCTCTGCTGCCGGACAGTGCCCTGGAAGCCGCACATGAGTCCGCTCTGATTCTTAATTCAGAGCCGACCGCGCAGATCGAGGACGAGTGGCTAGACACCGCCTCGGGGGCTGCAACCCCTACAGCGATGGAGCCGAATACTGACCTTGTCCCTTGCGACGCTCGTGACTCCGAGGTGCCGGACTCCGAACCTCCTGCGCCCCCTCCAATCAAATCCGATTGGGAGCCGATCATGGAGTTCACCGCCGCAGACATCTTTCAACACTCGCCTTTTGGTGACATCCTGAATTCGCTAAAGTATCTCTCGCTATCAGGAGAGCCCTGGCCGAATTGCGGTCAGGATGGTTGGGATGCAGACGACGAAGAAATTCAAAGCCCACCCACCACCCACTTTGTAGCCACTGTCGATGATCTAACCGACATGCTAGACTACGACTCCGAAGACATCGACGGTATGGACGACGATGCCGGAGATGACCAAGAACCAGCGCCTACGGGGCACTGGAAGACCACCTCGTCATACGACATATACATGGTGGACATCCCAAAGGATGGGAATGGCGAAGAAGCAGCGGAGGCAGATTCCTCCAAGAAACAGCCCAAGCGTCGGTGTCAGCGGCGCCGCTCTAAATCCTACCATAGCAAGAATGGAGATTCCGGCACCGGGGATAATAACACCCCAGAGAGTGCCAAAGACAACCCCCTCCAGCAAGATTCAACACAGGAGGACGGAGAAGCCATCCCTCATGAGAGAGCGGCAGACGAAGAGGTCGAGGATGATAATTACATGCCTCCCTCCGGAGACGAGGCAAGCCTCGACGACAACGAATTCGTCGTGCCCGAGGATCCCGTCGAACAAGAGCATTTCAAACGCAGGCTTATGGCCACGGCGAACAGCCTAAAGAAAAAGCAGCAACAACTTAGAGCTGATCAAGACCTGCTAGCCGACAGATGGACTGAAGTCCTTGCGGCCGAAGAGCATGAACTCGAACGCCCCTCCAAAAGTTACCCCAAACGCAAGTTGCTCCCCCGATTAGAGGAGGAGGCATATAAACCTGCATCACCAGAGCACAATACGGCTGACCGACCACCTCGTGGTCGCGATAGAGAGGCCTTTAGGCCCTCCATCAGAACTGTACCCCGGCATCGCTCAAGGCCACAGGGGAACGCTCCGGACTTGCGAGATATATTGGAGGATAAGGCAAGACAATCAAGATCGATCTACGGATCGCATGGGCGCCCCACGGCACGCGACGACAACCGTCGCGCCGGACACAGTAAGTCCGGCCGGGCCGAACACAGTAGACAAAGCTCGTTTGAGCTACGTCATGATATAGCCCAATACAGAGGTGCCGCACACCCACTATGCTTCATAGATGAAGTAATGGAGCATCAAATCCCCGAAGGGTTTAAACCCGTGAACATTGTATCCTACGATGGCACAACAGACCCCGCGGTTTGGATCGAAGACTATCTCCTTCATATCCACATGGCCCGCGGTGACGATCTTCACGCCATCAAATATCTCCCGCTCAAGCTTAAAGGACCATCTCGGCATTGGCTTAACAGCTTGCCAGCAGAATCAATTGGGTGTTGGGAAGACCTGGAAGCCGCATTCCTTGACAACTTCCAGGGCACATATGTGCGACCACCAGACGCCGATGACCTAAGCCACATAATTCAGCAGCCAGACGAATCGGCCAGACAGTTCTGGACATGGTTCTTAACAAAGAAAAATCAAATCGTCGACTGTCCGGATGCATAGGCCCTCGCAGCCTTCAAACATAACATCTGCGACGAGTGGCTGGCCCGGCACCTAGGACAGGAAAAGCCGAAATCCATGGCAGCCCTCACATCACTTATGACCCGCTTCTGCGCGGGAGAGGACAGCTGGCTAGCCCGCAGTAACAACCTCAGCAAAAATTCTGGCAGTCCGGATACCAAGGACCGCAATGGCAGGTCGCGTCGAAACAAAAACAAACGCCGCGTTAACGGCGATAACACTGAGGATACGGCAGTCAACGCCGGATTATTCGCCCTTGCCGTTTTATTCGCCCTCTCTTTCCCAATCTCTCCTCCTTTTTTTCGCTTGCCTTTTTCTGTTTGCTTGTGTGTTGGATTACTTGTTGCCATGGCGCAAGATAATACCAAATTGTGTGATTTCTCGAATACCAATAATAATGATTTCCTTAGTACTCCGATTGCTCCTCTTAATGATGTTGAGACTTGTGAAATCAATACTGCTTTGCTCAGTCTTGTTATGAAAGATCAATTCGCCGGCCTTCCTAGTGAAGATGCCGCTACTCATCTAAACAACTTTGTTGATTTGTGTGATATGCAAAAGAAGAAAGATACAGATAATGATATTATTAAATTGAAATTATTTCTGTTTTCACTTAGAGATCGTGCTAAAGTTTGGTTTTCGTCTTTGCCTAAAAATAGTATTGATTCTTGGAACAAGTGCAAGGATGCTTTTATCTCTAAGTGTTTTCCGCCCGCTAAGATTATTACTCTTAGCAATGATATTATGAATTTTAAACAACTTGATCATGAGCATGTTGCCCAATCTTAGGAAAGAATGAAATTGATGCTTCGCAATTGCCCTACTCATGGTTTGAATTTATGGATGATAATACAAAAAATTTATGCCGGTTTGAACTTTGCTTCTAGAAATCTCTTCATCCGTGGGAGGCACGTTTATGGAAATCCCATTAGGAGATGATACAAAACTTCTTGATAATATTATGGCTAATTATTCTCAATGGCACACCGAAAGATCTTCTAGTAAAAAAGTGCATGCTATAGAAGAAATCAATGTTATGAGTGGAAAGATGGATGAACTTATGATATTGTTTGCTACTAAAAATACTTCTCTTGATCCCAATGATATGCCTTTGTCTTCTTTGATTGAGAATAATAATGAATCTATGGATGTGAATTTTGTTGGTAGGAATAGTTTTGGAAACAATGCTTATAGAGGAAACTTTAATGCTAGACCGTTCCCTAGTAATTCCTCTAATAATTATGGAAATTCCTACAATAATTCTTATGGTAATTTTAATAAGATGCCCTCTGATTTTGAGAATAGTGTGAAAGAATTTATGATTTCTCAAAAGAATTTTAATGCTTTGCTTGAAGAAAAATTGCTCAAAGTTGATGATTTGGCTAGGAACGTTGATAGACTTTCGCTTGATGTTGATTCTCTTAAACTTAGATCTTCTCCTCCTAAGAATGATATCAATGAGTCTCTCAAAGTAATGATAATTTCCATTGACGAGTGCAAGGAAAGAACCGCTAGATTGCGTGCTAAAAAAGATAGCTTTGTAAAGGCGTGTTCTTCTAGTTTTCATGAAAATAATGATGAAGATCTTAAAGTTATTGATGCGTCTCCTATTAGATCTATGTTTTGCAATATGAATCTTGATAATTATGGGACTAATGATGAGTCAACTTTACCTAGAAGGCGTCCCAAGAATTCGGAGTTTTTAGATCTTGATGCTAAATTTGGTAAAAGTGGGATTGGAGAGGTCACAACTTTAAATAGCATTGAACCCACTATCTCGGATTTCAAGGATTTTGATTATGATAATTGTTCTTTAGAAGGTTGTATTTCCTTGTTGCAATCCGTTGTTAATTCTCCTCATGCTTATAGTCAAAATAAAGCTTTTACCAAACATATCATTGATGCCTTGATGCAATCTTATGATGAAATACTTAATTTGGAAATTACTATACCTAGAAAACTTAATGATGAGTGGGAACCTACTATAAAGATTAGAATTAAAGATCATGAGTGTTTTGCTTTGTGTGATTTGGGTGCTAGTGTTTCCACGATTCCGAAAACTCTATGTGATATTCTAGGTTTCCATGATCTTGATTTCCAAATTTGTACCTTGCGGATTCCACCATTAAAAAGCCAATGAGAAGGATCAATGATGTTCTCATTGTTGCAAATAGAAATTTGGTGCCCGTAGATTTTATCGTTCTTGATATAGATTGCAATCTTTCTTGCCCTATTATTCTTGGTAGACCTTTCCTTAGAACGATTGTCGCGATTATTGATATAAAGGAAGGCAATATTAGATTCCAATTTCCATTAAAGAAAGGCATGGAGAACTTTCCAAGAAAGAAATTAAAATTACCTTATGAATCTATCATGCGGGCTACTTATGAATTTAGTGCCAAAGATGGCACCCGTTAGATCTATGTTCGCTTTTATGCCTAGCTAGGGGCGTTAAACGATAGCGCTAGTTGGGAGGCAACCCAATTTTCTTTATTTTTTTTGTTTTTGCTCCTGTTTAGTAATAAATCTTGCATATACCTTCTGTTTAGATGTGTTTTTATCTTTTAATTAGTGTTTGTGCCAAGTAGAACCTATAGGATAACCTATGATGATAGTTGATTTGATTCTGCTGAAAAACAGAAACTTTGCGCGCACCAATATAATTTTGTTAAATCACAGAAATGTGCTTTTGCATTGATTCTTTTTGCTTCTGATCAATAAACAAATTTTCCAGGACTTCCTGTTTTGTTAGGATTTTTAGAGTTCCATAAGTTTGCGTTAGTTACAGATTTCTACAGACTGTTCTGTTTTTGACAGATTCTGTTTTTCGTGTGTTGTTTGCTTATTTCGATGCACCTATGGCTAGTAAATTAGTTTATAAACCATAGAGAAGTTGGAATACAGTAGGTTTAACACCAAAATAAATAAAGAATGGGTTCATTACAGAACCTTATGTGGTGGTTTTGTTTTCTTTCACTAACGGAGCTTATAAGATTTCCTGTTGAGTTTTGTGTTGTGAAGTTTTCAAGTTTTGGGTAAAGCTTGTATGGACTATGGAATAAGGAGTGGCAAGAGCCTAAGCTTAGGGATGCCCAAGGCACCCCAAGATATTCAAGGATAGCCAAAAGCCTAAGCTTGGGGATTCCCCGGGAAGGCATCCCCTCTTTCGTCTTCGTTCATTGGTAACTTTACTTGGAGCTATATTTTTATTCGCCACATGATATGTGTTTTGCTTGGAGCGTTGTGTATTATATTAGTATTTGCTTTTTAGTTTACCACAATCATCCTTGCTGTACACACCTTTTGGGAGAAGCCTACTTCATTAGAATTTGCTAGAATACTCTATGTGCTTCACTTATATCTTTTGAGCTTGATAGTTTTTGCTCTAGTGCTTCACTTATATCTTTTAGAGCACGGTGGTGACTTATTTTTGTAGAAATTGCTAGTCTCTCATGCTTCACTTATATTATTTTGAGAGTCTTTTAGAATAGCATGGTATTTGCTATGGTTATAAAATTGGTCCTAGAATGGTAGGCATCCAAGTTGGGTATAATAAAAACTATCATAGGAAGTGAATTGGATGCTATGATCAATTTGATACTTGATAATTGTTTTGAGATATGGAGGTAGTGATACTAAAGTCATACTAGTTGGGTGATTATGAATTTAAAGAATGCTTGTGTTGAAGTTAGCAAGTCCCATAGCATGCACGTATGGTTAAAGTTGTCTAATAAATTTGAAACATGAAGTGTACCGGGCTTGTGCATCCTTATGAGTGGCGGTCGGGGACGAGCGATGGTCTTTTCCTAAAAATCTATCCGCCTAGGAGCGTGCGCGTAGTACTTGATTTTTGATGAGTTCTAAATTTTTGCAATAAGTACATGAGTTCTTTTGACTAATGTTGAGTCAATGGATTATACGCACTTTTATCTTTCTGCCATTGCTAGCCTCTTCGGTACCGTGCATTGCCCTTTCTCACCTTGAGAGTTGGTGCAAACTTTGCCGATGCATCAAACCCCGTGATATGATACGCTCTATCACACATAAACCTCCTTATATCTTCCTCAAAACAGCCACCATACCTACCTATTATGGCATTTCCATAGCCATTCCGAGATATATTGCCATGAAACTTTCCACCGTTCCGTTCATCATCATCATGACATACTTTACTTTTGTCATATTGCCATTGCATGATCATGTAGTTGACATCGTATTTGTGGCAAAGCCACCATGCATTATTTTTCATACATGTCACTCTTGATTCATTGCACCATCCAGATACACCGCCGGAGGCATTCATATAGAGTCATATCTTATTCTAGTTTTGAGTTGTAATTCATATGTTGTAATCAATAGAAGTGTGATGATCATCATTATTAAAGCATTGCCAAAGAAAAAAAAGAAAAAAGAAGAAGAAAGGCCAAAAGAAAGAGAAAAGAAAGGCCCAAAAAAAAGAAAAAGAAAAAGAAAAGAAAAAGAAAATAAATAAAAAGGGCAATGTTACTATCTCTTTTTCCACACTTGTGCTTCAAAGTAGCACCTTGTTCTTCATGTAGTGAGTCTCATATTTTTGTGCTTCAAAGTAGCACCATGTTTTTCATATAGTGAGTCTCATAAGTTGTCTTTTTCATACTAGTGGGAATTTTTCATTATAGAACTTGGCTTGTATATTCCTACGATGGGCTTCCTCAAATGCCCTAGGTCTTCGTGAGCAAGCAAGTTGGATGCACACCCACTAATTTTCTTTTGTTGAGCATTCATTTATAGCTCTAGTGCATCCGTTGCATGGCAATCCCTACTCCTCATGTTGGCATCAATTGATGGGCATCTCCATAGCTCGTTGATTATCCTCGTCAATGTGAGACTTTCTCCTTTTTTGTCTTCTCCACACAATCCCCATCATCATATTCCGTTCCACCCATAGTGCTATATCCATGGCTCACGCTCATGTATTGCGTGAAGGTTGAAAAAGTTTGAGATTATTTAAGTATGAAACAATTGCTTGGCTTGTCATCGGGGGTATAGAAGTTGGGAACATCTTTGTGTGACGAAAATGAAGCATAGCCTAACTATATGATTTTGTAGGGATGAACTTTCTTTTGCCATGTTATTTTGAGAAGACATGATTACTTTGATTAGTATGCTTGAAGTGTTACTTTTTCTTTTATCAATATGAACTTTTATTTTGAATCATTTGGATCTGAACATTCATGCCACAATAAAGAAAATTACATTGAGAATTATGCCAGGTAGCATTCCACATCAAAAATTCTCTTTTTATCATTTACCTACTCGAGGACGAGTAGGAATTAAGCTTGGGGATGCTTGATACATCTCCAACGTATCTATGATTTTTGATTGTTTCATGCTATTATATTACCCCTTTTGGATGTTTATGGGCTTTATTTTACACATTTATATCATTTTTGGGACTAACCTACTAACCGAAGGCCCAGCCCATATTGCTGTTTTTTTTGCCTGTTTCAGTATTTCGAAGAAAAGGAATATCAAACAGAGTCCAAACGGAATGAAACCTTCGGGAGCATGATTTTTGGAACGAACGTGATCCAGAGGACTTGGAGTGCAAGTCAAGAAGCAGCCGAGGCTCCCACGAGATAGGAGGGCGCCCCCCCCCCTAGGGCGCGCCCCCCTGTCTCGTGGGCCCCTCGGGCATCCACCGACGTACTTCTTCCTCCTATATAAGCCTACGTACCCTGAAAACATCCAGGGGGTAGACGAAACACAATTTCCACCATCGTAACCTTCTCTATCCGCGAGATCTCATCTTGGAGCCTTCGCCGGCACTCTGCCAGAGCGGGAATCGACCATGGAGGGCTTCTACATCAACATCCTTGCCCCTCCGATGAGTTGTGAGTAGTTTACCACAGACCTACGGGTCCATAGTTATTAGCTAGATGGCTTCTTCTCTCTTTTTGGATCTCAATACAATGTTCTCCCCCTCTCTTGTGGAGATCTATTCGATGTAAACTCTTTTTGCGGTGTGTTTGTCGAGATCCGATGAACTGTGAGTTTATGATCAAGTTTATCTATGAATAATATTTGAATCTTCTCTGAATTCTTTTTTGTATGATTGAGTTATCTTTGCAAGTCTCTTCGAATTATCAGTTTGGTTTGGCCTACTAGATTGATCTTTCTTGCCATGGGAGAAGTGCTTAGCTTTGGGTTCAATCTTGCAGTGTCCTTACCCAGTGACAGAAAGGGTTGCAAGGCATGTATTGTATTGTTGCCATCAAGGATAACAAAATGGGGTTTATATCACATTTCTTGAGTTTATCCCTCTACATCATGTCATCTTGCTTAATGCGTTACTCTATTCTTATGAACTTAATACTCTAGATGCAGGCAGGAGTCGGCCGATGTGTGGAGTAATAGTAGTAGATGCAGGCAGGAGTCGGTCTACTTGTTGCGGACGTGATGCCTATATACATGATCATGCCTAGATAATCGCATAATTATTCGCTTTTCTATCAATTGCTCGACAGTAATTTGTTCACCCATCGTAATACTTATGCTATCTTGAGAGAAGCCTCTAGTGAAACCTATGGCCCCCGGGTCTATCTCCTATCATATTTGCTTCCAATCTACTTCTATTTGCATCTTTACTTTTTGCATCTATATTATAAAATACCAAAAATATATTTATCTTATCATACTATCTTTATTAGATCTCACTTTCGCAAGTGGTCGTGAAGGGATTGACAACCCCTTTATTGTGTTGGTTGCGAGTTCTTTGTTTGTTTGTGTAGGTGCGTGCGACTTTTGAGGAGCCTCCTACTGGATTGATACCTTGGTTCTCAAAAACTGAGGGAAATACTTACGCTACTATTGCTGCATCACCCTCTCCTCTTCGAGGAAAACCAATGCAATCTCAAGACGTAGCATGGTACGGTAAGTAAACCGACTCCAAAACAATTCTAATGGCAATTTTTATCAGTTTTGGATTATTTAAGAATTTTAGGAAAAAAGAAGTAATCCGGGAAGGACACGAGGCCTCCACGAGGGTGGAGGGCACGCCCCTGTCTCGTGGCCACCTCGTTTCGAGCTGTTTCTGTTGCAGATCTAGAGCACCATGACGTCGCCCTCCTTCAACAATGAAGACAAGGATGCTTGGCTATTGAAGATAGAGCTGAAAAGAGAAGAACCAGAAGGGATCCACAAGGAGGAAGGGATCAAGAAGGCCATGGAGGTTCAAGCTCTGGCAGTGAAAGAAGAAGATATCCCTCAACCCTTACCTAACCTATTTACTCCAACTGAGATTGAAGCTTTCAAGATGATTGAGTTAGCTCGCATACAGAATAAGTATCACACACAGGAGAATATTTTATTGAAGGATCATATCGCCGGACTCAAGGGCATTATCCGCAAGTTGGAGGAGCTTTTACGCTCGATGTGCGATTATCCACCATCATCATCACCAGCTCCTTCACCTCCGAGGACATAATTACATGGGTATGGGCACTCCCATTGGCAACTGCCAAGCTTGGGGGAGGTGCCCGATATCATATCACCATCACACTCCTATCTTTACCATTTTATTTAGTTTGATCCTTTTAGTAGTATCTTGATCTAGTAGATTGAAGTTTTAGTATCAAGTAGTTTTGAGTTTTGCTTTGTGATCTCTTTATGTAATCGAGTCCGTGAGCTATCTATAATAAAGATTAGTGTTGAGTCAAGGGCTTTGCTATCTTGCTATGATCTTGAGAAAGTAGAAAGAATAAAAGAGTTCATATTGATCTTATGGATAGTAATGACTTCACACATAGAAAGTATGAGGCATAAAAGTTGTTGAGAGTTGATAAACGTAGTTTTGGTCATCGTTGCAATTAATAGGAAGTAATAAGGAAAGAGAGGTTTCACATACAAATATACTATCTTGGACATCTTTTATGATTGTGAAGCACTCATTAAGTATGACATGCTAAAAGAGTTGATGTTGGACAAGGAAGACAACAGAATGGTTTATATTTTCTCACATCTCAGTTAAAGTATATTGTCATTGACCTTCCAAACATGTTGAGCTTGCCTTTCCCCCTCATGCTAGCCAAATTCCTTGCACCAAGTAGAGATACTACTTGTGCTTCCAAATATCCTTAAACCCAGTTTTGCCATGAGAGTCCACCATACCTACCTATGGATTGAGTAAGATCCTTCAAGTAAGTTGTCATGTTGCAGGCAATAAACATTGCTATCTAAATATGTATGACTTATTAGTGCAGAGAAAATAAGCTTTATACGATCTTGTTGTGCAAGCAATAAAAGCGACGGACTGCATAATAAAGGTCCACATACAAGTGGCAATATAAAGTGACGTTCTTTTGCATTAAGATTTCATGCATCCAACCCTAAATGCACATGACAACCTCTGCTTCCCTCTGCGAAGGGCCTATCTTTTACTTTATGTTTTTACTTTATGCTTGAGTCAAGGTGATCTTCACCTTTCCCTTTTTCATTTTATCCTTTGGCAAGCTCCTCGTGTTTGAAAGATCTTGATATATATATCCATTGGATGTAAGTTATCATGGACTATTATTGTTGACATCACCTAAAGGTGAATACGTTGGGAGGCAACACAATAAGCCCCTATCTTTTTCAGTGTCCGGCTGAAATTCCATAACCACAAGTATTGCGTGAGTGTTAGCAATTGTAGAAGACTACATGATAGTTGGGTATGTGGACTTGCTGAAAAGCTCTATTCTTGACTCTTTCTGATGTTATGATAAATTGCAATTGCTTCAATGACCGAGATTATAGTTTGTTAGCTTCCAATGAAGTTTCTGAACCATACTTGACATTGTGAATTGATTGTTACTTGAGCATAAGAATTCATATGACAAAATCTATTTATGTTGCTGTTATAAGAATGATCATGATGCCCTCATGTCCGTATTTTATTTTTATCGACACCTCTATCTCTAAACATGTAGACATATTTTTCGATTTCGGCTTCCGCTTGAGGACAAGCGAGGTCTAAGCTTGGGGGAGTTGATACGTCCATTTTGCGTCATGCTTTTATATCAATATTTATTGCATTATGGGCTGTTATTACGCATTATATCTCAATACTTATGGCTATTCTCTCTTATTTTACAAGGTTTACCACGAAGAGGGGGAATGTCGGCAGCTGGAATTCTGGCTGGAAAAGGAGCAAACATTGGAAACCTATTCTGCACAGCTCCAAAAATCCTGAAACTCCATGAAACTTATTTTTGGAATTAATAAGAATTATTGAGTGGAAGAAACACCTCAGGGGGGCCACACCCTGGCCAGGAGGGTGGAGGCGCGCCCACCCCTACTAGGCGCGCCCCCTGTCTCCTGGGCCCCCTGGTGGCCCTCCGGTGTCCATCTTCTGCTATATGAAGGCTTTTACCCTGGAAAAAATCATGGGCAAGCTTACGGGATGAAACTCCGCCGCCACGAGGTGGAACCTTGGCGGAACCAATCTAGAGCTTCGGCAGAGCTGTTCTTCCGGGGACACTTCCCTCCGGGAGGGGGAAATCATCACCATCGTCATCACCAACAATCCTCTCATCAGGAGGGGGTCAATCTCCATCAACATCTTCATCCCTTGAATCCAATCTTGTATCCAAACCACAAATTGGTACCTGTGGGTTGCTAGTAGTGTTGATTACTCCTTGTAGTTGATGCTAATTGGTTTACTTGGTGGAAGATCATATGTTCATATCCTTAATGCATATTATTACTCCTCTGATTATGAACATGAATATGCTTTGTGAGTAGTTACGTTTGTTCCTGAGGACATGGGTGAAGTCTTGCTATTAGTAGTCATGTGAATTGGTATTCGTTTGATATTTTGATGAGATGTATGTTGTCTTTTCCTCTAGTGGTGTTATGTGAATGTCGACTACATGACACTTCACCATTATTTGGGCCTAGAGGAAGGCATCGGGAAGTAATAAGTAGATGATGGTTTGCTAGAGTGACAGAAGCTTACACCCTAGTTTATGCGTTGCTTCGTAAGGGGCTGATTTGGATCCATATGTTTAATGATGTGGTTAGGTTTACCTTAATACTTCTTTTGTAGTTGAGGATGCTTGCAATAGGGGTTAATCATAAGTGGGATGCTTGTCCAAGTAAGTGCAGTACCCAAGCACCGGTCCACCCACATATCAAATTATCAAAGTACCAAACGCGAATCATATGAGCGCGATGAAAACTAGCTTGACAATAATTCCCATGTGCCCTCGGGAGCTCTTTTCTCATTATAAGAAATTGTCCAGGCTTATCCTTTGCTACAAAAAGGATTGGGTCACCTTGCTGCACTTTATTTACTTTCATTGCTTGTTACTCGTTACAATTGATCTTATCAAAAAATTATCTATTACCTACAATTTTAGTGCTTGCAGAGAAAACCTTACTGAAAACCGCTTATCAGTTCCTTCTGCTCCTCGTTGGGTTCGACACTCTTACTTATCGAAAGGACTACAATAGATCCCCTACACTTGTGGGTCATCAATGGACAACCAGGCCCCGACATTGCACATCGCCCCCTTTGTTGTACGACACTACTGGGTTACTATCGAGTGCCGAGGGTGATACCTCGTCAGCACTTTGGATGTTAACCTTGTAGGTTAGTTCATCGGTTGTGGTCATCGAAGGTGATTCCTCCTTCACTACTCCCGATAACAACGTTGTCGTGTAACTCAAGAGTGGACCTCGAGGGTGATTCCTCCTAGGTTCACCTTGATGGTTACATCGAGTGGACATCCATCAAGGGTGATTCCTCAGTTTTCCCCCTTGTTGTTTCAGACACACGGTTACTTTGACTTACCACAGAACCATGATGACATCGGGTCGGTCTCGAGGGGTACCCGCGAGTGATGTGAAGTCGGGTTGATCTGGAGGATACCCGCAAGTTTTCCACGTGGCGGGGCCGGGCATTCTTAGCCCTTGCCGCAAGTCCGTGAGACGGGGCGATGGGGTCACATGATCGTGTCTCTGCTCGTTACCAAACACTACCAAGACACTAACGGTTTGGATATTTGATCCGAGTAGGCCTCCGGCCTTTTCGCACTAACCACCACCGGGAATAAGTACGGGCACTCTGCATCGTATGTATCAGCCGAAAGCTCAACGGACGTCAGCGATGGAGCGGCGCGCGCCGGGTTGGACTGCGTAAGCACCTGCCTTATTTTAAGGAGGTAGCTAGGTTTGCTCACCGGCCGCCCACGCAACATGCAGGATTGCAAAGGGCTATGGCCCATGACTCCTTCGCATTTAGGATGTAGACCGGTGTGCTGGCCTCTCTGTTGAGCCTAGGTAGGACTACGGTGTGTTGATCGGCCGAGGCCGGTCATGACCGGATGGTGTGTCCGGCCGGAGTTGATCGATCGTGTTGGGTAAGTTGGTGCACCCCTATAGGGAAGAAAGCATCTATCAATAGCATGTCCTATGGTAACGAACACTCGGAGTTGTATCCTGATCGATACAACTAGAACTGGATACTGAATGCTGATGGATGTAATGGATATGTGGCTCCAAGACCGCAGGGAGTCAGGGAAGGATCTCTGGGCGTTATTTCTACAACATGTTTGTTAAATATAAACTGCTATTCTATACTCTTCTGATTGCTGCAAGATGCTTGGAGCTGCTTGAAGATGCTAGTCTTCGATAGGCTAGGCTTTCCCCTTCTCTTCTGGCATTCTGCAGTTCAGTCCCTAGATACTACCCATTTCATTGATACCGATGCATATGTAGTGTAGATCCTTGCTTGTGAGTACTTTGGATGAGTACTCACGGTTGCTTTGCTCCCCTTTTTCCACCTCTTGCCATTCTTCTCGGATGCTGCAACCAGATGGTGGAGCCCAGGATCCAGACGCCACCGCCGACGGCTACTACTACCCCGAGGGTGCCTACTACTACGTGACGGACGCCGACGACCAGGAGTAGTTAGGAGGCTCCCGGGTAGGAGGCCTTGCCTTTTTCGATTGTTGTTATTTTGTGCTAGCCTTCTTAAGGCAAACTTGTTTAACTTATGTTTGTACTCTGATATTGTTGCTTCCGCTGACTCATTTGTATTCGAGCCCTCGAGGCCTCTGGCTTGTAATATAAAGCTTGTATTGTTTTAATTTGTGCCTAGAGTTGTGTTGTGATATCTCCCCGTGAGTCCCTGATCTTGATCGTACATATTTGTGTGTATGATTAGTGTACGATTGAATCGGGGGCGTCACAGCGGGGCGGTTTTGGCGTCCCGCTGCCGCGACCTCTCGGATGGCTCGGTCTTGACATTGTTGACGCTGCTCAAGGAGCACACGCGCGTCTGGCGGTGCGCGACGGATGATCTGGCAGCTGGCCTCATCCCGGGCTGGTGCGGGTGCTTCGTGCAGCTGGTCGCGGGGCCTTGCTTCACGCTAGGGCTCGATAATGTCGTTGTGTATGGGAGGCAGTGCAGGCGTGTCGTGCATGACATTGCCCGCACGATATGGTGGAGGGCGGAGCAAGTGGGAGGGCGCCGGGGCCTCGACCGCGGCGTTGAAGAGCTCGGTGATGCGGCCAAGCCGGGCATCGTAGCCCTCGTTGTCCGAGAGGTAGCGTGGCAGCTCCCGCGCCATGAGCAGGGCAGCCTACGCGTTCACTGGCCCGCGGCGAGCATGGGAGGACGAAGCCGTGGCTGGGGTGAGTGAAGGAGTGGCGGTGCGGCTGTCCCGTGGCATGGTGGGGTGTAGAGAGGAGTCATGCTGCTCGTGCACGGCTGGGTCAGTGGTGGCGACCGCAGTGCTGGCAGAGTCGTGGCCGTCGTGCCCCACGGACGTGGTCTTGGCCACACGCGTCGCCCGGTGCTCAGCACAAACACAGAGGGCGTCGACCATGAAGTTGGTGTAGCTGAATCCGGAGTGAAGCGGAAGAAGAGAGGCAGCCCCCTACCTGGTGCGCCAAATGTCGAAAGCAGGGCTCCGCGGACTCAAGGAAGATTCGAACTTAGGGGCGTGCTCGCTACTCCCCACCTCGCCCTATCAACTGCACTCAACCTCACGGCCAAGATCCCACGCGATCCAGCCGAGGAAGAAGGACTAAGAACACGATAGTTTACCCAGGTTCGGGCCACATTTGGTGTAAAACCCTACTCCTACTTTGTGGTTGGATTGCCTCGCGAGAGGAGATGAATGTATGAGTACAAGATGCCTCGGGAGGCTCCTCGAGCGGCTCCGGGCTTGAGGGGTGAATGAACTTGATTCCCCCGGGGGTCCTTCCTAAGGTGGTGGCCTAGCTATACTTATACATGGCCCAGTCCTCTTCCCCCAAAGCTCTAGGCGGGAAGGGAGTCCACAACGGCCAATTTTGAAGGGGAACAGGAGTACATCTTATCCTGACAAAAGGTGGTCTCCACCTGCCAAAGCTTCTGGCGATGACACGCAGGGGGGCTCGGCGATGACCTCCGTCCTGACTAGTCCGCCATCCTGGTCTTGTTGCACCGAAGAGGTAACCTTTGGGGCTGCCTTGGGAAACCGCGCGCTGGCCTTGTTCCTTTAGCACCAAAGAGGAAAGCCTCACCATCCACGCTCGCTGGCACCGGTCCTGGCGACGCTTGTCGTGGCTCGTGTCACCCACGTGCCACGTGAGGCATGGCTTGGCGACCTCGGTGTATCCGCCCGCGAGGGGGCCTCAGGAGGCAGCTTGGAAGGCTGCTCCGCAAGAGGGCCTTGGGAGGTCCCTGGCAATGCGCGCCTCGCGAGGCGGGAGACCTCACGAGGGTCTTGCTCATGTAGCTTTGAAGATGGGTTGTACTGGGCTCGCGTGACGCGCCGCGCCCTGGGCCGTAGGCAGACGGGCCTGGGTACCCCCAGTCCCAGAGCTCTGACAACGAGGGATCGTTCATCACGGTTCAAGAGACTCCAAGTATGATCTACACCGACACGTTCTTCTTCCGCTGCAACTCGATGACAGTAATGGTCGTGATCCCAACCCGTTATGCATCTTCATATCGATCTTGGTTGTGCATAGGCGCGATTTTTTTAAAAAATTTCTACTATGTTTCCCTACATATATACTCTTAATTATGAGCATAGAAATATAATAATACAATATTATTGCCTCTAGGGCATATTTCTAACAGAATGATCGTAGTCATAAATATAAATATTGCAATTTAATCACTACCCAACTGTAATTTGTTCACGACACCACACTTGTCTGCTTGGAGAGATGCCAGTAGTGAACCTATGGCCCCCAAGGGTCTATTTTCCTTTACTAAAAGCATCACCAAAAATAGTATTCTTTGTTGTACCGTTTTATTTATTTTATCTATCTATCAATTCCTACCATACCGTGCAATTTAATCTTGTAGCTAGCAGGATAAGGAGCTTGACTACCTTCTTGAAGTGTTGGGGGGAAAGTCTGTATTCTGTTTTGTGTGCAAGCACCCTGTGACTTTGTTTGCTGGAAGAACTCCTTATGGTTTGATAATCTTGGTTCTCTACCGCAGGAAATACTTATTTCTAGGTTATTTTCATCCTTGTACTTGGTGGTTAGCTAACCATGCTTACGAAAGAGCAAGTAGCACCCAACACACACAAGAAGGAACAAGGAACAACAGAGGAGAACAAAAACGAGCTACGACAAATAGCCAACACCAACAACTTAGCACCCAGCACCACTAGGCGGACCAACAAGAAATGGGAAACTAGCATTGTTGGATTATTCGAAAGGATAATTAACACCAAGAAAGACATAAAGAAGAAGTCGCTTGTTGCCCTGTGCTCACTATGCACCTTGAAGAACTAGGAATGTCGCAACCACTGTCGAAGGGCTTCCCACTGCCTAGCCACGACGCGACAAAGAGGTGCCAAAGGGAAATATTCCGCCAAGACAACTCTGCTCCTCCTCTGAGCCATACCATGGCCACCATCATAAATAGAGACAACTAAAACAGTATGTGAGGCAACCAAACATCAGGCGTGATCGAAGGGCATCGAACTCGAGGACCTTAATTCCTCCATGAGACCCCAAAGGGAGATCAACGGTTGGTAACAGGATGACCAAGGCGGTAGCCACAACCATAGATCACTTCCACTGCCACCACCATACACCCCACACACGCATGCCTGGCCATTTGTGCTCGAGCCAAGACGAGAACTGACCAATAACGGATTAATGGCAGACTCTGCCCCAAGAGGGTAATGACATCAAGGACACCGTCGTAATCCAATCCAACAATGGATCTTAGGCTTTCATCCGGAGCACATTGGAAGGATGGGCCGTGGAAGCTTCACAATGACTCCTCCGAGAAGGAAAAGAAAGGCGCCCAAAGGCGTCGCCATCATCGATGCCAACATAAGGCCGGCACAAAGCTTTCACCTGAAGCATTGCACCTCTAACCTCACCGTACATGCCGCCCGCCGAGTCTGGCAAAGCATAAGAGCATGATGCCTTACCACCTCCTGCAACTCGTCGACGAGTTCCCCGCTGAAGCCATCAAAAAGGCACCTTCGATGACACCACTGCTTATCTCGAGCACGAGCGTCGACCGGAGCGGAGATCTAGCCATGTCGCATCCTATCCATTACCGGCAACCACCACCTGGCAGATCCACCCCCACCGCCAAGCTCGCCTGGCCCAGGACCTCTAGCACGAGCCACAAGTACGATGATGCTGGCATGCATCCTGTGCGGCACCACCGAAGCACGAGCTGCTGACACCGCGCCCCCATGGCCGCGGGGAGCCCTTAGCGCTGCCACGACCTCGCGCAGGTCGTTGCTCCTTGAGGGTCCTAGATCTGGCCCTGGGGCAGGGCAACCTCCGTTGTGCAGCACGGCTACCGGTGCCCGCCGGCGCACTACCCTCCCACCGAGACGAGACGTCGCCACCCCGGAGTGTTGCGGATCTTGCACCACCTGGCGGCCGCAACACCCCTACGAGGTCACAGGTGACCGAGAGAACTCCGCCGCCACCTTCCCTGGGGCATGCACGGCTTCGCCTACGTCCCCTCCGGTGGTGGGGTTTCCTCGTAAGCTTTTTTGAACCAAAGTGTATCACTTGAAATAAATTGTGGATTAAAATGTGTCATTCTAGAGTCTGTGGACTGAAGTTTATATATCACCTCCCAATTTATGGATCAACAGGGCGCTTTCACCGGTGAAACCTTTGGCACAAAAAATTGCAATCGCCTCCATTGGATTCGATTAAGCCCACACGTTGGGGGCTGGGAGAAAGCACAAAGCAGAAACGCATATGCATCCCAGGATTCGAGACCGCTCGGCAGAAGAGTTCTATACGCAACGCATCGCGTCGGGCAGGGCAAAATGCTATACTAGTCGTCTCGTGGCATCGGGCAGGCACCAGCGCGAGAGTGCGCCTACATGTTGAGCTCAGCCTCGCGGTTCTTCTCATCTCCCCGCCCGTGACGCTCCGAAATTTAGCATCCGCTTCACCTTTTTAATCCCTCCCCGCTACAAAAAAGAATCGCTTTTGATGGTTCTCCAATCCTCATTCGGGCCATCCCACCACCACCACCACCACCACCACCGAGCAAACCAAAACCCCAAACTTAGCAAAAACCCAAATTTAACCTCGCTCGCCCTCGTCTTGGCCTCCCCCACCGCCGCTCCCCCTCCCCGCCGCGCCAGCCTCTCTCCGCCCGGATCCTCCACACTCGCCGGCGATCGCCGGAGACCTCCGCGCCGGCGATCTCCGGCGGTCGCCAACAATGCCTCCCCCGCCGCCGTCCCTCGCCGCCAAGGTCCAGCGCTTCTTCAGCTTCGCGGCGGCGCGGGACCGCTGCTTCAACCGGCGGTTCCTCGCCGCCGGCCTCCGCCCGGTCACCATCCAGCTCCCCGACTCGGCGCACCCGGTCTCCGTCCAGCTCCCCGACTCGGCGGAACCCGTCACCACCGTCCACATGTGGGTCCCCGCCAGGCCGCCACGCAACCCCCTGGTCCTCCTCCACGGCTTCGGCGCGTCCGCCACGTGGCAGTGGTACCCCTACCTCCGCCCCCTCATCGCCGCCGGCTTCGACCCCATCGTCCCCGACCTCCTCTTCTTCGGCAACTCCACCACCCGCCTCTCCGATCGCTCCGACACATTCCAGGTCCGTCTCGCCGATGCGTGGGCCCGATCTGTCAGTCTTCACCCCCTGCATCCTTGACACCTCTCTGCTTGTGTCAGGCGTGGGCGATGAAAACGGCGCTGGAGGCGATCGGGGTGACCAAGTTTGGGCTGGTTGGGGTGAGCTATGGAGGGTTCGTGGGGTACAGGATGGCGGCGATGTACCCGGACGCCGTGGAGAGGGTGACTATGGTGTGCGCCGGCGTTTGCCTGGAGGAGAAGGACCTCGCGGAGGGCCTGTTCCCGGTGGCCGGGGTCGATGAGGCGGCAGCGCTGCTTGTGCCGCGGCGGCCGGAGGAGGTGCGGCGCCTGGTCAGGCTCACATTCGTCCGACCGCCGATCATCATGCCGTCGTGCTTCCTTTGGGACTACATTAAGGTTAATTGCCGCTTCCATCAATTTTTGTTTGAATTGGTTTGAAATTTATAATATATTTATCGAACTACGCTAGTATAGGACGTCAGATAAGATTATAAAATACAGGAAAGGGAAAATCAAGGTACCTCTAGACTAGAGAATGATGTTTCCTTATGCAGCAGTTGGGTCTGAATTGTGTTTCATTTTTCACATAGAAGATTGTACTTTGCACGTGGTGGTGCAGGCAACTGACTTAAATATGTGAAACCTGAACATCCAACTTAGTTTGTTGAAATGGTCTACACTTGAAGCCTCTGTCAGAATGGTCTACACTTGAAATACAGGATCCTGATAGGCACGTAGTAGTATTCATGTTTGTTTAATTGGTTGATTACTGATTTGTGAGTTTGTGACTGCACATCCATCTCCGTTTTCGAGCCAATTTGATCTGCAAATCAAACACTGCCACAAATTAAAACCTAAGTAAAGTGGTAACATTTGTGCAGTTACTTGCCTTCCAGTTTTTGCACACCATTTGTCAGGATGCTTCGAGAGAGAGGTGTACTGAGGTGACATATGGAGTGGGGGGGATATTTTTTGCACTGTTGTCTGTTTGTTGTGGTTGAAAGCAACTCACTGAATCCACTACGTGGCTGATGTAATGAGCGCCATAGATTTGCTGGAGCCAGCAAAGCCTCAAAATGTTCACACGTGTCAGCAGCTTAGTGGCACATCACTGTTTTTGTTTGTCCTGGTGCATATGTTTTACATATGCGATATGCTGTTGTTGACTCAGAGGCATGGTTACCCAGACACTTGCATGTGGAGGGCCCATAGTAAATTAGTGACAACATACATGATTTCTTTGCTCACCCATGTAGTATTTCTATACTTACCTTCACATTTGTAGTGTATAGTTGGCACAATGAATTAATTAGCATAGTATGATCCTTCAGTGTTTTACGTCCTACAAATAAATTGACTGTTACAACACATAAATGCCAAGGATAATGACTTTACTAACTTGCATGCTGGAAATCGATTGGAGTTGCAATTCAGATGCAATTAGTTGTTTCTCAGATAGGTGTGACATTTCCTTAAAAAAAGTAACACAAAAGGGATGGAAGTGGATACATTAAAAATAAAATAAAATATTCGTTGGCAAGTGATAACATTGAGATAATAATATGCCCTTTTCGTTGTGGTTCCTTTGACTGGTTTATATTGACAATATCATTTGCTTCTCAAGAATGTTGGCTAATATAAGTTTGAAAAGAAGAAAAATGACGATTGTCTTCTCAATGGTGGTGTGTGGTAAATACCAGCTGGACTACATTGTTTGAGACAACAAAAATATTACTAGTTGGAAACAAGTGCTTTAACTTTAGCAGTCACTCATTAAAAGGATGGTTTGTGGTACATGCATGTATGCAGTTTGTGAAAGTACTGACCTGCTGGATCAAAAGGGTGTGGAAAGTGAAAGAGAAAAGACGAGCCAAATTATGGAGATGAGCTTTGAGCCTTTTGGAAAAATGCTCCCACTTACTCATAGAACACTACAACCTTTAAAATTGGTATTCTTTTGGAATACATTAGTATCTAAGATTCAGATCAGAACTGAAAAGCAGGTTTTTGTCCTGGAAATGTTAGCAATCCAACTGTTAAAAAACTGTAATCTCAGTCTGTGATAAGAATCTCATAAGCTTCAGTGAGCTTTTGAAATTAAAAAACTGGTGCTCACGATGCTTTAGAACATCATGGGGTTTGGAATATGCTGCGAGTGATGTGGCAAGCATTGCTCCTGTTCTTATTCAGTTTCAATCATGAAACGATCTGTGCTTTCAGTGCTCTCTTCCTCTTACATTAGGTCACAAATTGAAGTGTTAAATAATGTTCCAAGATTATCTCGAAAAGGGCGTTTTGCTTCTTCAGAGTATTCACCTTAACAAAGAATTTGTATTTTCCCATCTACATTGTGGACCCTTTCCTTTGTCTACTGCATCAGGTGATGGGCTCAGACCATATCGAGGAGAAGACTGAGCTACTACACGCTTTGATTAGTGGGAGGCAAATTTCGACTCTTCCAACACTGCGTCAGGTAGTTTCTTGCAAAATTCTGCTCTCATAGTTGAAGGCCGAAAGGTCTACTAGCGCATGCTTGTGATAGTCATGAGTTGATATATATACAATCCTATGAGACTTGTTCCTCTGGTCTGTTTAACATTGTACTGTTTTGGCGCTCTGACTTAATGCAGAAGACGCTGATAATTTGGGGGGAGCAAGATAAGGTGTTCCCGATGGAATTGGCTCACAGATTGAAGAGGTTCGAAGACCTTTTGATAAACATTTCGACCACACGAGTTTGCGGTGCCGGCATCCCTAGAAAGTTGAAACTAACCACCTGTGCCGACATGTGAACAAATTGGCAGGCATCTGGATGGGAACTCTCGGTTGGCAGTCATACACAACGCTGGGCACGCTGTCAATCTCGAGAAGCCTGCAGAGGTATGCAAGAGCGTCATCGAGTTTTTCCAAGAGCCAATCCCCGAAGCTTCAAACGACGAAAGGGTAGGCGTCTCAGCTTTCAGGACATCTTTCCACCATGTCCATGTGAACCATCTCCTGAGACGTCGTAGCATTCTCGATGTCCTTCGTGTCGTGTCGTGTCTCATCTCATCCTCCTTCGCTCCGTCTCGCAGGTGTAGTAGGTGTGGCTCTCATCGAAGCGGCGGATGGTGTCTTCTTCACCGGGCATCGGCATTGCGGTCAAAATTGACACTGGAAGAGGAGAGGAAGAGGGGGGATCGCAGCGTTCTCGCCGTTCTCGGTGGAAAAATAGCTGATGTATGTTGCGTTGAGCAGTGTAATCATCGGTTATGTGAACTGGCATGCCTGCCAGATCACGTTCTGCTACCGCTGAGGTGAAATGTCGCATTGTTTTCCCTGTGGCTTCCGTTACGCCCTGTGCCAATTTTTTTTTCTTGAGTGATACTTCCAGTGTCAGTTTGCTTGCGATCCGAGTATCCGACGCTGCGAACGAACTGAATTTTTTTGCGAACGAACGAACTTCTTTTTTTTTGAGGAAATGCGAACGAACGAACTGAGTGAAAGAGCAAGAGAAACGCGGGCAGCTCGGTCAATTGGGCCGTGGTAGGCATAAAGCCCAGTATCGTGGAATGGGTAGCGATTGGGCCCGCTGGAAAAAAGACGAAACGCAAAAAAGATG
>NC_041383.1:182123656-182132779 GCF_002162155.2 Triticum dicoccoides
GTGAACTGGCATGCCTGCCAGATCACGTTCTGCTACCGCTGAGGTGAAATGTCGCATTGTTTTCCCTGTGGCTTCCGTTACGCCCTGTGCCAATTTTTTTTTTCTTGAGTGATACTTCCAGTGTCAGTTTGCTTGCGATCCGAGTATCCGACGCTGCGAACGAACTGAATTTTTTTGCGAACGAACGAACTTCTTTTTTTTGAGGAAATGCGAACGAACGAACTGAGTGAAAGAGCAAGAGAAACGCGGGCAGCTCGGTCAATTGGGCCGTGGTAGGCATAAAGCCCAGTATCGTGGAATGGGTAGCGATTGGGCCCGCTGGAAAAAAGACGAAACGCAAAAAAGATGGGGTGAGAGAGGCTCGAACTCTCGACCTCAGGATCACTCACGTTTAGCTATGAGACCTACGCGCTAGCCAACTGCGCCACCACCCCTTGATGCTAACGGTGAGGCATAGAGCTACTTATTCCAAACTCCTGCAGTCTTGTAGAGGGCCAAGCTTAACCAAATCTTTCCGTCTTTGTGAGTTGTGACGGAACAAACCCAACAGTTTCCATCTTGCGAGTTTACATAGAACACAGATGGTCGTAGAACTGGCAAAATTAATTTTCCTGGTATACTCTAGACGCAATGCAACAGTGAAAACTTTCCAATGTGAATCTTGCTTATTTTTCTGCTATACTCTAGGCGCTTCTATTTTTCCATAAAAAAAACCTATTGAGCTTCACGAATCTTATCAGCTATCATAGGGTGTAACTAGCAAAAGGGTCCGTGCATTGCAAGGGAAGAAAAAATACTACACATGCTCTTAATTTACAAAAAAATTGTCTATAATCTGAGAATTTGTAGCTACGGCCCAAATAGAGATAGTCTTAACCTATAAAAGCGCAGTTTAAGATTCTACAGGTGTTCTTTTTCAACACGGCTTGCATGTAGATTTAATCCGTACAAAGAAACGGGCAAGTGATCATGCATTTATTCATGTCATGTTCGGAATGGGGTGTTGTTACGGCGAGTAAAGAAAAACAACAAAAACAGACGATGACACATTAGCACACTATGAAGAAATGTGTGCATCAATGGCAGTTTTCAGTTTAAGAATCACCAACTTAGGCTAACTCTTGAACACTTCTTTTCACATCCATATTTCTTAAATACATGAAGAGTTGTTAAAAAGGTTGTTAAAAGGATACAAGGTTTTTGAATCACAAAAGGAGATTTTTTTTTTGTTTGGAAAAGAACTTTTTTGTATGGTCTCCTGTGGACGCAGGTACTTGCCCCCTATTTCATCACTATTTCTTGCCATACATGTTATAGGTATTGGTCCCTGTTTCATCACTATTTATATCTTATCAAACTTGTCTTTTATTTTATTTTTTGTCATGCATGCCTTCTTTTCACTTTTTTCATGCATGTCCTCTCTTTTTTCTTCTTATATAGGAGAATAGCGCAACATCTCATCTTTATCGGATCTCCTCTGCATTTTCTATTTTATTTCTTTTATAGCAAACATCCCATCTTTATTGAATCCTTCTCTTATTTGTTGTCATGCATGTCCTTATTTATCAGGTGTCTCTAGCAAATTTATCTTTAATTTCATGTCCAGCCCTAATTTTGCTGAGGTGTTCATCCTCAATCTGAATCAATACAGGTATGGAAAAAAGAGACGGATAATACATTGTTGATTAACACCGCATCTATTATCCAACAATGCATTATCTCGCAGGTGCTCCTCAGCCGTCCGATGAAGGATCAACACCGCATCTATTATCGAAGGGTGTTGGGTGTTGGATAATAGATGGACAGCCCGTAGTGCTTCACGCCAACTGGTATCGATTCAAACTTATCTGAAACAGATTAAAGGTGTCGGTTTCTTCAGAGATAAACAGCTCAGGTCCTGACATATATGCATGCATTCCTATGAATCCATTCCATTCAGTGGTTTTGATGGATAAGTATGGCTCTGAACTGACTACAAATAGATGATCTGAATATGCACTTCACAATCAGATCCAAAGAATAACACAATTAATTCATGGTTCAAAAGCACCCCATAACAGCATTGGCCATCGTCTATAACATTTTTTGAAATTATAAAGATATGCCAGTAAAACAACATTGCTCCCCAACCTGTAGAAAGCACACAAGAATTTGCACTTCCAACCTAATAAGTATCAACAGATATTGAAGAAATATAGATATGCACCAATATTGACCACTCCTTTCATGAACTTGATCGCTTGTCATGTTATCCATCCTTCAACAGTACATCTGATGACTCACTTTCACTTGATAAATTGCACATCCTTTGTCTAGAATAAAGGGCAGCCCCCAATACAAGTAATTCACTCAAGTGAAGAATTGAATACAAAATTGACATCACATTGTTTACAGATGTTAAAAACATAAGAAACGGTCAGCATATCCACATTGTATAGTGCTCAGGCGCAAACAGTCCTAAAGGGAGTATCATTTAATTTTTCAAAGGACAAAAAAAAACTGGACACCATTTTACTGTACTGAACTACAACTAAATGCAAAACATTTCACTGCACCATGGGAAAAGATGGGACATGCACGGCATCTGATGCACTATAGTCCAGGGATATAAAAAGTAGCTGATTCAATATTTATTGACCCAGAATGTGCCTGACTGAAATTGTACAATGTATGTTAATCAACTAAATGGCAACTATAGAAAGGGAAATGTGGCTAAGATGCAACCTTGATGCCTGCCATCAGTTCATTAGTACCAACCACATCACGAAGAGCAAGCCATCTGGAAAAAATCCAATTCCCCTCACAAAAATCCGAGTTCACCTTCCATCTTATGCATAAATAGCCAATGGCTCCAACAACAATAGCAGTTAAACAGTAGCCTACATAGTCTGCAAGACAATAATTTTGCTTCAGTCGTTATGTAAGAAAACAAACAAGTGTTTGCTGAACTTAGCTAAATGAAATACAAAATATAGATTACAGGCAAACCTGCACACATCTGCTAAGCTACAGGGCCTGCAAGAGAATGATTTTGCTTCAGCGTGCCTTTGTGCGCCTCCTGGGTGGTCAGGTGCGCCCTTTTGCGTGAAAAGCAGACCTAAGTCCTGCAACGCATGTATACAAAAACAAGGTATTCACACAAACAATGGGGGTAAGTAGCACACAATCCTAGATGGCGCACATAGTAACTGCATGCAAATACTATATTACTCCCTCCATCCCATAATGTAAGACGTTTTTTGACACATAATGTAAGACGTTTTTTGACACATTATGGGTGTCAAAAAACGTCTTACATTATGGGACATAGGGAGTACATGGTAGCATACTTTCTTAGCAAATCTAAGAAGGGAGTTTCTGCCATTCACAAAATGTCATAAAGGTTAATGCTTCAAGGCATGTATTACATGGCATCAGATAGTGCCTGATCCAGCCACAATGCAAATACAGTGCTATAAAGTAGCAAATAATCTTAGGAAACGTAACACAGGAAGTTTTGGATGCTCTAGAAACATCAAAGGGGTTGGTGTCCTTGGGCATATATTACGACAGGAAGGATCTCACTTCCGGTCCATGGAGCAGAAGGCCCAATGCACGGATGCAGGGTAGGCATCATCATGACATCATCCTAGTAGTTAACTGGTCAATAAGAGCTCTGGTGCAAAGCAAAACTGCATTCAGAAGACCATCGAAAAACAAGAAGCAACACAGAACACACTGCAAAGAGGGAACCACATGACAAACTACTAGACCATACTGTGGCACCCGGTCCACTTCCCTTTCCTGGCAGTCAGTGCTTTCTTAGTACGGAAAGCTTGAATAATCGCAGCATGAGCTGGGCGGCTCCTCCATCAGTGTCTTGCTATTTATGACCAGAGGCAATTAGACACAATTCAGAAGGAAGAAGGATGCTCACCGGCGTCCACAATAATGCTCTCTCTTGAGCTGCGGAAAAGGAACATCTTTTTGAAGATGATGTGGGGTAAAATATACAGATATGACATATTATTTCAATTCAGACAAAAGACTTACAAGCATTACTTGGACAAGGAATGAAACAACATCAAAGAAAATCAGAGAGGGTCATGACGCAGATAAGCTGTAATGTTCATTCCTTGCCGCAGTTTAAATAACCTGATAGGACTAATAAATCGTTTTAATGGCTGTGACCAACAACTATTACCATACTAAGCCAAGACTAATTTTTAATACTCCCTCCATCCCATAATATAAGATGTTACTACAACCAATATGTGAGTACATTGGTTGTAATAACGTCTTATATTATGGGACGGAGGGAGTAGCATTTAACCTTGCCCAAAATTGCAGATTTGATTGTTACTATATTTGGTACGATCTAGATGACATGAAAACAACTATATTAGTACAGAAACATGTATACAATCGCGGTGATATTTTTGATGAATGGATAATATTTTCAGGCATTCACTAGGTACTAATATGCAGCGGGTATGTTGAGTTACGAACTTCAATATGATGTGGTTAACAAATAGCACACATATGCTCGTTAAGATTAACAGTTTCATGCATGAAAATTTGTGGCTTACACATAAACCATTCTAAAAATCATACGATCAGAGTTCCTCGGTTGATTTGCTCCCCTGAACTCAACAGAGCAACCATGGTCACTGACTCACCATCTTCGTGTCTACCTGTTTGCAAGGAGACCATTCACTATGATTAATGATGGAAATTAAGCAAACAATCCAGAATTTTTTAGGAACTCAGTGACATCAGATTCATGGACAAGTAGACCAGAAATTATACTAACCTGCATATGCTGCACTCTCCTGAGCCAAATCTTGGATAACAAATTGATGGACCTACACAAGCAGCACATTATCAATTCAGGTGAGAACATGATTCTTTTATAAGACAAGTGAGATTTACAATTCCCTCTTCCATTTGCAAAATATTCATGAGCATAAGAACAATTCACAATTAACATCTCAAATCGAGATTAATCCATCGAACAGTCCAAAAATATATATAAAGTGGAGTTGCTAATTGCCTACCTGGATGCTGTGCACGGGAAGAAGACGACGAGCAAGGTCGCACGGGAGCTTGCAGCTTCTAGCGAACAGCATGAGACGCCGTGGTGGTCCTCACCGCGCCGTTCCCCCTTCTCCCGCCACTTACGCATCCTCACCGCGTCGGCCGGCCTCCCTTCGCGCACTACCACACATCCGCCCCGTGACACCACGAATCGCAGACGCAGTAGCCGAGCGGGGTGCGGATGGATGGGGAAATGGAGGCGGTGACGACGAGATGAGGACCTTGGGAGGCGGTGGATCTCATCGGTAGGGGCGGCGGCCAACAATGGGATCTCATGCGACGACGATGACCTCAGGAAGCGTCAGAGGAGCTTGGAGCGGAGAAGAGGCAGAGACGAGGGAGGGAGGAGATGGAGCGGAGGCTCACAAGGGAGAATGACTTGGGGTGGAGGAGGAGGGAGGAGTGTGGCGGCTGTGGATTGGGGGCTAGGGTTCGTGCGGTTGTGCTCAATGGGCTTTCCAGGAGGAATAACCAATCAGACACTCACATCGCAGCACCCACCCATCTTCACGTGACCCCACCTAGGAAGAGGCCCACCAGTGATACTCACGTAAAAAAAAGTGAAAACAGCAGTCAAAATCGGACGGCCAAGGGGAGCCAAGGTGGGAAATCTACTCAGATCCAACGGACAGGAATCGGCCAATCTGGAGGAGCGCCATGGAGGCGGGTTGGCTGGCAGCCTTTAAGGTTAAAGGCTAGATAGATCGGATTCAATCCTTTATAGCATATGCAGACTTGAATTATTTACTTATCCCAAGATATATTTGATCTCATTTTTTGTCTGTTGAGACGAGGCACGTGCAAGTTTACTAGGGGCGAGCAAGCCGTTGATTTTGCAAAGAACGATTGTCACTGTTAATTGCTTTCAAAGCGGATGTTTTTTTTTGAAGCAGATGTGCCATAGACAAGCAAGCATGCAAATCAGCTGTGCATGATTTCAATTAGTTTCCAATGTAGCATGTCTCACCAGTTATTTTGCTTTTGGTTTTATGCACTCATGGAACGAGAAAGAATTGAACCAGCCAATTTGCAAGGTGAGTATTTAATATTGCAACTTTTTGAATTCTACCTCATGAAAACTCTCAAGATAACGACCTATAGTTCTCCAAGAGGATAGTTGTGAGGCAAGAAAGTGATTTTTGGTGCATCTACTCAACTACATTGACAATGAAGCCACAGACAACATGCATCCTTGATGTTGTACAAGAATTGATTAGTGTATTAAGACATACTGAGATAATTAGGTGACTTCACTGTATGCATATGATGCTAAATTATAGCGTTGCTTGAAAATCATTTAAATTATAGGTCGATTTGTAATATGTTTTTAGTGCTATCAGAGTATCTTGTGAATTTGAAAATGTGGTTGTAACATTAGTCAAGACGTGCATTGCATGTGCACGCTTACTATATTCTTTGTGTAAGCTGCATATTCTTTGTGTAAGCTGCAACTGAAATATATTTGCTATAGCATGTATTTGAGCTAACATTATTTGTTTTCTAATTGCTGCTTTTGATCAGAACCAACACGTAGCCTGGAATGAGGAATGGTATTCTATGAGCTAAACAACGCAGAAGAAGAGGATTAGGCCGGCAGATCGGTGTCAAGGAGAACACTGAGCTATGGAGGTGGTATTTCGGGCAACACCGGCGATAGTCTCCACAGTTAAATGATGGTGAACCGTAGATGTCGTAATATTGTGAGAAAATATATTATGATTTATTCTACCTTATCTATACATCTTTTGTTCATTGTGATGATCTGATATGCCCCATAGAGGCGTCTGGATTGAAATAGGTATTTTATTGGCTCAACAAGGGGAAAATGTTACGAGTGTTCATTAAGATCCTTGATTTGTGAATGCTGGTGGCGAATTTAATCTCAATATGCTTTAGGCAAGTCTGTTAAGTACTACTCCCTCCGTCCCATAATATAAGATGTTATTACATCCAATATACTCACATATTGGATGTAATAACGTCTTGTATTATGGGACAGAGGGAGTCCATCAACATTTAAATTCGCAGTGTACGTGCAATGTACAGTAAATCACTGCGCACGTAAGATTACGCATCGCTATATATAAATTGAAAATGTAAGCTTCATATATTCAAATATTGATTTCTAGCGAATTTCAAATGAGACGTGCATTGCACATGCAGGCTTACTAGTGGTACAACAAAATAACCAAATGATGCTAAAGGCCAATGGATACAAGGTACAAACTTCTAATTACAACAGGAAACATACATACCAGGTCAAGCATGATGAACATTATGATGGACACCATGAGCTGCCCATTCTGATCTTCACAACATCTGTAGCTGTGGTAACTCCAAAAGCCATGACAACCAACATACAGTACACAGCAAACAGAAATTAATGCCCTTTAACCTCGTCGGACAAAAAATTGAGTGGATGTCTGACAAAATTTTGCACCATAATTCCCCAAGTGCGCTCGTTAGGTGTTATCCCAACAGTCACTGCTCTGTTTAGAAGCATATTAGCATCATTAAGCAATCTCGCTTTGCAGTGCCAACTAATGAGGATATTGTATGTAATAGTATCTGCATGCACATTTTCAGAATGTAACTTCTCTAGGAGATTCAGCGCAGCATGCATCCATCCCATTTTGCACAATCCATTTATGAGTGTGTTGTATGTGACAATGTCAGGAGTAAGCCCTTGGTTTAACATCTCCTTCGAGAGCTCTAGTGCATCACGCACCCTTCTTGTCTTGCAGAGCTCACTAATCAAGAGGTTGTATGAAATGTTATTTGGCTTAATTCCCTTTTCTATCATTTCCGCGAGCAACACCATGCTCTGATCAACATTCCCATCTTTGCACAGGGCTTTAATCAGACCATTATAACTAACAACATCAAGTGAACAACCATGAAGTACCATTTCATTTGCAAGCCGTATGGCATCCTGCAAACCTCCTTTGCACAACAGTGCATGAATGAGTGTATTGTAAGTTATTCTATTCGCAACAACACCCTCGTCAACCAAATTTTCAAATAGATACACAGCCTCCTCGATCTGGCCATTGTTGCAGAGATGATAAATTATTGTATTATACGTGCAGATATCAGGCTTGCAACCTTCACTCTTCATCTCTTGCATGAGTGTCATCGCGTCATCCATCCTGCCTTCCTTACATACAGCATAAATCATTCCATTGTATCCTTGTGAATTCAGACTCAAGCCATTTGCCAACATTAGCTTCAGCGTTGCTCTCATGTCATCCCACATGCCATTCCTGCAAAAAGCATGCAGCAAGATCGTGTAGGTCACTACGTTTGGAGCACAACCCTTATCCTCCATCTCTCTAAGCAACCGCATGGCCGAACCAGGCCTCCCAAGCTTGCAAAGCCCATGTATCAATATACTGTAAGTGTGTGCATCTGGTGGGCAGCCTTTTGATCCCATTATCTCATACAGCTCTGTCGCCTCTGTTAGCTTCCCATCCAAAAGACATCCGCCAATCACTGTGTTAAATAACACGACATTCAACTCCGGCACCCTCCCGAGCATTGTGCGTGCCTCGTCCACCTGCCTTGCTCGGCACAGACCCTGGATAAGGAACCCGTATGTCATGGTGTTTGGCACGCAGCCTCTTATCATCATCCTGTCCACAAGCCTTGCAGCATCGCGGAGACGCCCAAGCATGCATAGCCCATGCACAATGTCATTGAACGTGTTGACATCAGCAGAGCACCCCATGAGGAACATCTCGTCGAGGAGCGTGGTAGCCTCGGCGACCTCACCCTGCTCACACAGGGCGTGGATGACCGTCTGATAGAGCACCACATCGGGCACACACCCATGCCGCGCCATACTGCGGAGCATCGCGAGCGCCTCATCAGCGCGTCCGAGGCGGCAGAGTGCACGCGCAGCGACACCGAAGGTAAAGGTGGAGGGCGGGATGCGGTCCCGGTGGACCATACGGCGGTAGAGCGCGAGCACATCGGCGTGGCAGTTCGCCCTGGCCAGTGCCGCGAGGACGGTGTTGTACGAGCGGAAGGACGGCGATACAGCGAAGC
>NC_041383.1:182133198-182137283 GCF_002162155.2 Triticum dicoccoides
GGCCAGGGGGCAAGGAGCACAGGAGCGGTAGGAGGAGGGTTTCCCGGAGAGGGGGGTGGCGGGAGGGGGGGAGGGATTCAAGGAGGGAGAGCGCGCGCTCAGGGTCTGCGTCGGCGGCGGCGAGCAAGGGGCGGAGGGGGTGCGACGAGAGGACGGGGTGGGAGGCGGCGTACCACTGGAGAAGGAGGAGGGAGGTGGCCGGGGACAGCGGCAGCGCGAGGAGGCGCCCGAGACGGTGCGGGGTGAGCGGGCGGGAGGAGAGCGTGGACCGGAGGCGAGAGAGGTCGAATGGCGCGAGCAGCTCCGGCCACGACGTCGCGGCGGCTGCCCGGAGCTTGGGCGGGGGTTCCCCCATACCGGTTGCGGGGAATACCCACCCATCGGCTCACTATTTTTCACTTACTGGGCCCAGCCGTTAGGTTAAGTGGACACGCCCCGCGTGTTTACGCTTTCGGCGGGCCCAGATTTGGGCCGCCACACTATCAAATTCGTGATGCTAAGTGTAACATCCCAAAAGATTTCAAATATTGGAATGTTGAGCTCAATAAATAGGTAATATTTTTTGAGCTGCTATGACTTTCAGAAGAATAGAAATTTTTTGAGTATTGGTTAAAACTTTTCTAAACCATGTGATGCAAATTAGATTAGTGTGACTTAACAAAATTCATTATTGGTTTGGAAATTTATTTAAGCACAAAAGGATTTAATATCCTTCATTTGAATATTTTTCAAACTATATATTTAAATGAGTGAGAATAACATGACTTTCTCAAGGTTGAAAAAATGACTTTCTCAAATATGATATTTGGATTTTAAATTGGATCTGGCTCCTATTCAAATTACAGAGAGGAGATAAAATGACATATCCAAATGGACAATTGAAAAAATGGAGTTTATTTGATTTTCTGCATTTAGAGGCCATTTAAATAGTATTTTCTAGTTAACCATATAACAAATTGAGAGGAGTGCGCATATAAATATTTTGTTTTTTGAAAATCATTTTGGGTATTTATAAAACTCTAATACTATTTCTGTGGAATTTATAATGTCCATAACAGATTAGTAAACTATTTATAAATTTGATATGGAGAGGGAAATATACTCTCTATATTTTATCGAGTATGTGTGCAAGTTTCTAGATTTTTAGGAGATAGTTTGATATTTTAAATATCAAAATCATTTCAGTAAATAAGATAGGTAGGAAACAATAAAACGGGGCAATATATGCCTAGCCTATTGGCCCAATCTGATCTAGTACTGTGCAAACACTGTTGTGAGCCTGGTATATCTCTGCATGCAAAACAAACGAAGTGGTATGATCTAAAACAGTCGCATTAGGTTGCCCCACACCCTTTCACTCACATCCCTCCACTCTTTGTTTCCCTGACAGGCGGGCCTTTACTGTCAATAGCGTTTTCCACCTCAGGTAGATGCCGACCCGGCCCTCGCGTTCGGCTGGGCAGAGGACCGGGCCAGGACTACCGTGCAGACGTCCGCCCGCCATCTGCGTTTGATCAGTGACCAACTCCTCAAAAGTGGAGCTAGAGGAATCCGAGCACGCCGCTCGTGCCCTCGCCGCGCCGAGTGGCAAGGGGAAGTGCGCGTCTGTGGTTGGTCGTCGCTGCCAGGCGGGTGTGGCCCATCGGCTGCGCCAAGTGGATGCAGCCGGGCGGTTGTGCCGCGAGTGCCAAGCGGCGGTCAATGAGGATTGTTGCGAACGAAGGATGACGGCGACAACAACGACATAGGTGCGCGCGGCTTCGAAAGCCATGCCTACGACTACGAGGTCACCGTCCGGTACCTTGGTTTAATTTAGGTTCAGTATAAATTTCCTTATGCTTAGTTCAACTTTGTTTCGGTCCTTTTGATTGTAAATGTATCAAACTTTAACAAATATCATCTAATTTGCATGAATTTCATTCATCTTTTTGAATTGTCCGTTTGAACTAGGTTAGTGCACCGGGTTGGATGGCCGCTCCTCTATCTGTTGGCTGCGGACACGTCTGAACGTGTTCGCGGACATTTGGTGTATCCATTTTGGTGAACCACCGCTGGAGTTGCCCTAATTTTATTTCGGTACATGCACCATCACGACTGCACATTAAAATGGGTAGGTACGTAGTTAGTGGAGCACTGAGCAAAGGACTTATCCCCTTAACTAGCTACCTTCACTTTCAAACATGTGACCCTAATTGGTTGATTGATTGCATTAATAGTAGTTCATTAGCTTAAAAAATCCTGAGGCGTGATGAAACATTGCCATCTTTGCTTGACCAACGCCGGTACCATTGACAAACCCTCTTCCTCCAACAGACGAAAGAGGTTGGAGACGAGGCGAGACTGGTGGGGTAGGTGGCTCTGGCTAGCGGACAAGGCCTCGACGTCGACGGCATATTCTAGCCGCGAAAGGCATATCGACAGATGCATCTGGACATGGGGTCAAGTCGTACTGATTCAGTTCAAACATGTGGGCTGCTTCGTGCCTGATTTATTTAAGGCACTTTCCTCGCAGCCTGCTTCCATTGCACTGCCGATTTACGGACACTAACCACATACCGTCGTTGATCGGCAGCTCTGCTGCTGGCCCGACGTGCGGCGACCGGAGCTGCGTTTGTCTGGGTAAAAGTTGATCTGAACTTTGCCTGCGGGTTGCGGCGAGAAGAAACCGTCGGGCTGGCGGACCTTTTACATCCGTTTTGGACTGAAAGATTAGTGCTCCGTTTTGGACTGAAAGATTACCGTGGGAGCTTGTGGAAGTTCAGCCCACGGTAATTTGTCTGTTCATAGTTTCTGTTCTTGCTAGCTGATTAATTTCCTTGTGTCTGATGGTGCGACGGGATTTGTTTTTGTTTACCCACGATGATTGGTTAGTCCTGGCAGAAGTTAGTCGCATTGGAGTTGGGATTAGCGTCAGCAGAGAGCAGTCAAACTAATTGGCTGTGTTGTGTGCTACTGCTAATTATTTTTATTGAATATACAGAGCTACTGCTAAATAAACAAGTTTTTGGCATTCGCCGCACGTGTAATGCGTTGATGTGGAGAACGATTCAAATGAGTCGTTTTTTACATTGTCGTACTCACCTACAGTATGTTACCAAAAAAAAAGGAATACCAGTCTGTATGTGTCTGCTGTTTGTTTGTCCCTGTGCAGCTAATGTTTTCGGCTTACTATTGTTTGCTGCTTTCACTTTGTTTAGTGTTCTTCTATTACGACGACCTGCACGTTGGGATTCAGAGAACAAAAGATGCTGCTGCTCACTTCCTTAATTCTTTTTGGATGTCGAGCCATGACAAACTTAATACTCCCTCTGTTCCCAAATGTAATTGTTTTTAGAGATTCCAACAAAAAACTACATATGAAGCAAAATAGATGAATCTACACTTTAAAATATATCTATATACATCCATACATAATAGTCCATTTGAAATCTCTAAAAAGACACATATTTAGGAACGGAGGGAGTACTATTCAATTTTTGCACTGAGCTTACTAATTTTGACATTTAAACGTTCGCGGGCACATCCGAACTCGATTTTTTTTAAGAAACGAAATCAAATTTTCTTTTGCAAAATTGGACACCTCAATTAGAAAATCTCAATCCATACACAAATATGCAATGCTACGTAAACGATGATCGTCCGGCCAGTACATCCAAACATGCCATCGGACTATCAAATTTAGGCATATTCTACCTACATACTAGCTATGGAAAATATCATTCATGGGTGTCCTTGCCGGCGCCTTTGCCGGCCTTCTCGTGAAAGTAGCAGTCAAAAAAGCAATATGGATCAAATCGGATCTGTTCATCGTCGGAGTTGTCCGGCTCGTCGTTGTCCTCCTTCTCCTCTTTGGGTGGCAGTCCGGTCATCGCACGACCACTAGATTCTGTTCTCGAGCGAGGACGGGCGTGTTCCTCTGTTGTCGCTTCTTTTCGATGTGGGCATGGATGGCTTCCTCCTCCGCGGCAGCGCGCCGCCACATCCGCCGCCTCCACCGCCGTCGTGTCGACAGCGAGGCGGACCTCGGCCACCCTCATCTTCTCCTTGCCACTGCGGGCACACCTGGCCCGGTAACTCTCATACTT
>NC_041383.1:182137597-182167966 GCF_002162155.2 Triticum dicoccoides
GGAGATGGAAAAGCTAAGGGGTCGTGATGATCCAACCCCGGGATCCAAGCGCCCGTTGCACCGATGCAGTGGATTCACGTCGGACATATCCCACCGTTGGTCAGGCGCAGTCCTCCCGAGAACGGGGAAGGGCAATGCGGACGACCATTGCCTCCTTCAACCCGCATGGGACGACACCCGAGTTGACGAATCCAGAGTGGTCGGAGTCAGATCCGCCGCCCGCCATGCCCGGGGAAGGCCGAAGAACATCGGACTGGAGCCCCTGTAAGGGCATATTTATCCCCTAGTGGTTTTGGTGATTGATGACAATGCTTTTGCGGACTAATCGTGTGTGTTAAGCTCTTTCAGAGAATCATCCATTGGCACGAGACGATTTCCTCCCCTCGGTGTTTTATTCAAGACGGTGTAGCTTCTTCGTTTCGTTGTTGGTGGACTAGTTTCGTAGGAGTCACCGTACTATTAAGAGGGGATCCGCTTTGGTAAGACTAGGGTGGAATCAACACATACACATCCCTATCACACCCGTCGTCTTCATTTCGCATCTTTGGAGCTGCAACTTCTCTTCCGTACCTGGTTCGCCCTGTGCCAGCGGTAGTACCGCGGTCTCTAGTGGTAGTACCGCCGAAGCCCTCCAGCGGTAGTACCGCTCCACGAAGCGGTAGTACCGCTCCGCAGAGTGGTAGTACCGCTCGCGGGCTTCGGCCATAGTACCGCAGCTGTACCGCGCTACTGTCGCCTCGATTCGAGACTGTGTTTTCTCGTGTCGGGTTTTGCGGCACTAGAAGCGGTAGTAGAAGCGGTAGTACCGCTCCAAGCGGTAGTACCGCTCCTACTCCGGCGGTAGTACCGCTCTGGGGCCAGTGGCCTGACCTCCTCGCCAGCACGGTAGTACCGCTGGGTAGGGAGCGGTAGTACCGCTCTCAGCGGTAGTACCGCCCTGCCCTAGCGGTAGTACCGCTCTATGCGGGGCTGCTCAGTGGGGTAATGGTTGGAATTGTTCCCCCACTATATAAAGGTGTCTTCTTCCTCCAAGTTGACCTACCTCTTTCCCCCCAAGCTCCATTGTTGCTCAAAGCTCCATTTTCGCCCGATCTCTCTCCCTAGCCAATCAAACTTGTTGATTTGCTCGGGATTGGTTGAGAAGGCCCAGATCTACACTTCCACCAAGAGAAATTTGATTCCCCCCACTTATCCCTTGCGGATCTTGTTACTCTTGGGTGTTGAGCACCCTAGACATTTGAGGTCACCTCGAAGCCATACTCCATTGTGGTGAAGCTTCGTGGTGTTGTTGTTGTTGGGAGCCTCCGATTGTTGTGGAGATTGCCCCAACCTTGCTTGTAAAGGTTCGGTCGCCGCCTTCAAGGGCACCAATAGTGGAATCACGGCATCTCGCATTGTGTGAGAGCGTGAGGAGAATACGGTGGCCCTAGTGGCTTCTTGGGGAGCATTGTGCCTCCACACCGCTCTAACGGAGACGTACTTCCCTTTAAAAGGAAGGAACTCCGGTAACACATCCTCGTCTCCACCGGCTCCACTCTTGGTTATTTTGTGCCTTTACTTTTGCAAGCCTACTTGTTTTACATCCTTTGCTTGCTTGTGTGCTAGTTGCTATTGCATCATATAGGTTGCTCACTTAGTTGCACATCTAGACAACCTATTTTGTTGCAAAGTTTAATTTGGTAAAGAAAAGCTTAAAAATTGTTAGTTGCCTATTCACCCCCCCCCCTATAGTCAACCATATCGATCCTTTCAATTGGTATCAGAGCCTCGTCTCTTTATAAGGACTTTACCGTCCAAAGAGTATGGTTGATGTCGTAGATGAGGTGGGAGAGCACTCCTGTGCGAATCCGATCTCATCTACGGGAGATGGGGGTAACTCGATCTCACGTGAGGAATTGAATGTTGCTTTGGAAACATTGAAAACCTCCATGACGACCGAGGTCAAGGACATGTTTAAGGAATTCCTAGAAGGACTTAAACAATCTACCTCGCCGATGAAGGTGGGTGAACCCACCAACAAGGTGACGGATGCTCCCTCCGACAAGGGGGAAGCTAACATTGATAAGAGTCCTTCTATTAGTGGTAGAAATGGTATCGGCATCTTTGCCCATGTGGAACCCCCGGTTTATGGAGGGCCAATCCCCTCCACTCATTTGAATCATGCCGGTCCTCCTCCTAAATATGAGAAACATGAAGACTTTGATTCTTGGGTCTATCGCTTTAAGCGTCATTTAAAACATGTGAACACTAACCTTTGGAGAATCATTGAAGAAGGTTTTTATCCTCATGACCCAAGCAACTTCACCCCTCGAGAAGCCGTGGACAATCAATTCAATGAGAGTGCTCTCTTCATCATCCAAGATGCAATCCTTCCCGAAGATCTCCCTCATCTTCGACCCCATGTCATGGCTAAAGAAGCATGGAAATGTGTCGAGGGTCTCTATCGTGGAAGTGCTAGCATTCAACGCTCCAACTATGAAATGGTGCAAGATGAAGTTGATGAGTTTGCAATGAAAGAAGATGAAGAACCTCGTGAGCTCTTTCGAAGAGTGACCAAACTCGCGGTTGCACTTCGAGATTATGGAAGCAAGGACACGGATGACAATTGGATCAAGCGGAAGTTCCTCAAGGCCATGATGCCCTACAACAAGGCCATGTCCTCTGTCATTCGTCAACGACCGGACTTCCACTCCATGACCTCAAGTGAAGTGTTGGATGAGTTCGTTGCAATGAGAATCTTGGACAAGACCGCCAACAATGCGGTGCTCCGTTCTCAAAGAGCAAAGAAGCCTAACCTTGCTTTGAAGGCCAAGGTTACTATGGAAGAAGAGGAAGAAGTGGAAGATGAGGAAAGCAACCCCGAAGACACCAAGTTTTACTACCATGAGCACATGGCCCTTGCTTCAAGACAATTTTGGAGCAAGAAGAGTTCAAGACCCAACTTCAACAAGAACAACTCAAGTGGCGTCAAGGGCAAGCAACGAGTTAGAACTTGCTTCAACTGTGGCAATGTGAGCCATTTCGTTGCGGATTGTCCTTACGAGAAGCGGGAAGACAACGGTGGCAAGTTCATCCGAAAAGACAAAGCTAAGTCCTTCCCCAACAAGAACAACTTCGCCAAGAAGACTCCCTCTTGTGGGTTGGTGGTTCAAGAAGAATACCAAGAGGATGACGATGATGATGAAAATGAAGAAGCAATGGCCATGGCGTCCGTTGCCATTGCTGAAGGAAATATGCCCTAGAGGCAATAATAAAGTTATTATTTATTTCCTCATATCATGATAAATGTTTATTATTCATGCTATAATTGTATTAACCGGAAACATGATACATGTGTGAATACATAGACAAACATATAGTCACTAGTATGCCTCTACTTGACTAGCTCATTAATCAAAGATGGTTATGTTTCTTAACCATAGACATGTGTTGTCATTTGATTAATGGGATCACATCATTAGGAGAATGATGTGATTGACACGACCCATTCCGTTAGCCTAGCACTTGATCGTTTAGTATACTGCTATTGCTTTCTTCATGACTTATACAAGTTCCTGTAACTATGAGAATTATGCAACTCCCGTTTACCGGAGGAACACTTTGGGTACTACCAAACATCACAATGTAACTGGGTGATTATAAAGGAGTACTACAGGTGTCTCCGAAGGTACATGTTTAGTTGGCGTATTTCGAGATTAGGTTTTGTCACTCCGATCGTCAGAGAGGTATCTCTGGGCCCTCTCGGTAATGCACATCATTATAACCCTTGCAAGCAATGTGACCAATGAGTTGGTTACGTGATGATGCATTACAGAACGAGTAAAGAGACTTGCCGGTAATGAGATTGAACTAGGTATTGGATACCGACGATCAAATCTCGGGCAAGTAACATACCGATGACAAAGGGAACAACGTATGTTGTTATGCGGTTTGACCGATAAAGATCTTCATAGAATATGTAGGAACCAATATGGGCATCCAGGTCCCGCTATTGGTTATTGACCAAGAATGGTTCTAGGTCATGTCTACATAGTTCTCGAACCCGTAGGGTCCGCACGCTTAACGTTACGATGACAGTTTTATTATGAGTTTACAAGTTTTGATGTACCGAAGTTTGTTCGGAGTCCCGGATGTGATCACGTACATGGCGAGGAGTCTCGAAATGGTCGAGACATAAAGATTGATATATTGGACGACTATATTCGGACACCGGAAGTGTTCCGGGTGATTTCGGAGAAAACCGGAGTGCCGGAGGGGTTACCGGAACCCCCCGGGGAAGTATTGGGCCTTAGTGGGCCTGAGGGGAGAGAGAGGGCAGCAGCCCAGGAGGTGGCGCGCCCCCTCCCAAGGGGAGTCCGAATTGGACTAGGGGAGGGGGGCGCGGCCCCTCTTTCCCTCTCCCTCTCCCCCTCTTTCCTTCCCCCTTCCTCCTTCCTAGTTGGACTAGGAAAGGGGAGTCCTACTCCCACTAGGAGGAGGACTCCCCCCTCCTTGGCGCGCCCCAAGGGCCAGCCGGCCTTCCCCTTGCTCCTTTATATATGGGGGCGGGGGGCACCCCATAGACACACAAGTTGATCTACGGATCGTTCCTTAGCCGTGTGCGGTGCCCCCCTCCACCATATTCCACCTCGGCCATATCGTCGCGGAGTTTAGGCGAAGCCCTGCGCCGGTAGAACATCATCATCGTCACCACGCCGTCATGCTGACGGAACTCATCTCCGGAGCTTTGCTGGATCGGAGGCCGGAGATCGTCATCGAGCTGAACGTGTGCTGAACTCGGAGGCCCCGTACGTTCGGTGCTTGGATCGGTCGGATCGTGAAGACGTACGACTACATCAACCGCGTTGTGCTAACGCTTCCGCTTACGGTCTACGAGGGTACGTGGACGAACACTCTCCCCTCTCGTTGCTATGCCATCACCATGATCTTGCGTGTGCGTAGGAAATTTTTTGAAATTACTACGTTCCCCAACAGTGGCATCCGAGCCTAGGTTTTATGCGTTGATGTTATATGCACGAGTAGAACACAAGTGAGTTGTGGGCGATACAAGTCATACTGCTTACCAGCATGTCATACTTTGGTTCGGCGGTATTGTGAGATGAAGCGGCCCGGACCGACATTACGCGTACGCTTACGCGAGACTGGTTTCACCGTTACGAGCACTCGTGCTTAAAGGTGGCTGGCGGGTGTCTGTCTCTCTCACTTTAGCTGAATCGAGTGTGGCTACGCACGGTCCTTGCGAAGGTTAAAACAACACCAACTTGACGAACTATCGTTGTGGTTTTTGATGCGTAGGTAAGAACGGTTCTTGCTAAGCCCGTAGCAGCCACGTAAAACTTGCAACAACAAAGTAGAGGACGTCTAACTTGTTTTTGTAGGGCATGTTGTGATGTGATATGGTCAAGACGTGATACTATATTTTATTGTATGAGATGATCATGTTTTGTAACCGAAGTTATCGGCAACTGGCAGGAGCCATATGGTTGTCGCTTTATTGTATGAAATGCAAACGCCCTGTAATTGCTTTACTTTATCACTAAGCGGTAGCGATAGTCGTAGAAGCAATAGATGGCGTAACGACAACGATGCTACGATGGAGATCAAGGTGTCACGCCGATGACGATGGTGATCACGACGGTGCTTCGGAGATGGAGATCACAAACACAAGATGATGATGGCCATATCATATCACTTATATTGATTGCATGTGATGTTTATCCTTTATGCATCTTATCTTGCTTTGATTGACGGTAGCATTTTAAGATGATCTCTCACTAAAATTATCAAGAAGTGTTCTCCCTGAGTATGCACCATTTCCAAAGTTCGTCGTGCCCAGACACCACGTGATGATCGGGTGTGATAAGCTCTACGTCCATCTACAACGGGTGCAAGCCAGTTTTGCACACGCGGAATACTCAGGTTAAACTTGACGAGCCTAGCATATGCAGATATGGCCTCGGAACACGGAGACCGAAAGGTCGAGCGTGAATCATATAGTAGATATGATCAACATAGTGATGTTCACCATTGAAAACTACTCCATCTCACGTGATGATCGGTTATGGTTTAGTTGATTTGGATCACGTGATCACTTAGATGACTAGAGAGATGTCTGTCTAAGTGGGAGTTCTTAAGTAATATGATTAATTGAACTTAAATTTATCATGAACTTAGTACCTGATAGTATTTTGCTTGTCTATGTTTGTTTGTAGATAGATGGCTCGTGCTGTTGTTCCGTTGAATTTTAATGCGTTCCTTGAGAAAGCAAAGTTGAAAGATGATGGTAGCAATTACACGGACTGGGTCCGTAACCTGAGGATTATCCTCATTGCTGCACAGAAAAGTTACGTCCTGGAAGCACCGTTGGGTGCCAGGCCTGCTGCTGATGCAACTGACGATGTTAAGAACGTTTGGCAGAGCAAAGCTCATGACTACTCGATAGTTCAGTGTGCCATGCTTTACGGCTTAGAACCGGGTCTTCAACGACGTTTTGAACTTCATGGAGCATATGAGATGTTCCAGGAGTTGAAGTTAATATTTCAAGCAAATGCCCGCATTGAGAGATATGAAGTCTCCAATAAGTTCTACAGCTGCAAGATGGAGGAGAATAGTTCTGTCAGTGAGCATATACTCAAAATGTCTGGGTATAATAATCACTTGATTCAACTGGGAGTTAATCTTCCTGATGATAGTGTCATTGACAGAATTCTTCAACCACTGCCACCAAGCTACAAGAGCTTCGTGATGAACTATAATATGCAAGGGATGAACAACACTATTCCCGAGCTCTTCGCAATGCTAAAAGCTGCGGAGGTAGAAATCAAGAAGGAGCATCAAGTGTTGATGGTTAATAAGACCACCAGTTTCAAGAAAAAGGGCAAAGGGAAGAAGAAGGGGAACTTCAAAAACAACGGCAAGCAAGTTGCTGCTCAAGAGAAGAAACCCAAGTCTGGACCTAAGCCTGAAACTGAGTGCTTCTACTGCAAGCAGACTGGACACTAGAAGCGGAACTGCCCCAAGTATTTGGCGGATAAGAAGGATGGCAAAGTGAACAAAGGTATATGTGATATACATGTTATTGATGTGTACCTAACTAGAGCTCATAGTAGCACCTGGGTATTTGATACTGGTTCTGTTGCTAATATTTGCAACTCGAAACAGGACTACAGAATAAGTGAGTACTGGCCAAGGACGAGGTGACGATGCGCGTGGGAAACGGTTCCAAAGTCGATGTGATCGCGGTCGGCACGCTACCTCTACATCTACCTTCGGGATTAGTTTTAGACCCGAATAATTGTTATTTGGTGCCAGCGTTGAGCATGAACATTATATCTGGATCTTGTTTGATGCGAGACAGTTATTCATTTAAATCGGAGAATAATGGTTGTTCTATTTATATGAGTAATATCTTTTATGGTCATGCACCCTTGAAGAGTAGTCTATTTTTATTGAATCTCGATAGTAGTGATACACATATTCATAATGTTGAAACCAAAAGGTGCAGAGTTGATAATGATAGTGCAACTTATTTGTGGCACTGCCGTTTGGGTCATATCGGTGTAAAGCGCATGAAGAAACTCCATACTGATGGGCTTTTAGAATCACTTGATTATGAATCACTTGGTACTTGCGAACCGTGCCTTATGGGCAAGATGACTAAAACGCCGTTCTCCGGAACTATGGAGCGAGCAACTGATTTGTTGGAAATCATACATACTGATGTTTGTGGTCCAATGAATGTTGAGGCTCGCGGCGGGTATCGTTATTTTCTCACCTTCACAGATGATTTAAGCAGATATGGGTATATCTACTTAATGAAACACAAGTCTGAAACATTTGAAAAGTTCAAAGAATTTCAGAGTGAAGTAGAAAATCATCGTAACAAGAAAATAAAGTTTCTACGATCTGATCGTGGAGGAGAATATTTGAGTTACGAGTTTGGTCTACACTTGAAACAATGTGGAATAGTTTCACAACTCACGCCACCTGGAACACCACAACGAAATGGTGTGTCCGAACATCGTAATCGTACTTTACTAGATATGGTGTGATCTATGATGTCTCTTACTGATTTACCGCTATCGTTTCGGGGTTATGCTTTAGAGACGGCCACATTCACTTTAAATAGGGCACCATCAAAATCCGTTGAGACGACGCCTTATGAACTGTGGTTTGGCAAGAAACCAAAGTTGTCGTTTCTTAAAGTTTGGGGCTGCGATGCTTATGTGAAGAAACTTCAACCAGATAAGCTCGAACCCAAATCGGAGAAATGTGTCTTCATAGGATACCCAAAAGAGACTATTGGGTACACCTTCTATCACAGATCCGAAGGCAAAACATTCGTTGCTAAGAATGGATCCTTTCTAGAGAAGGAGTTTCTCTCGAAAGAAGTGAGTGGGAGGAAAGTAGAACTTGATGAGATAACTGTATCTACTCCCTTATTGGAAAGTAGTTCATCACGAGAACCGGTTCCTGTGACAACTACACCAATTAGTGAGGAAGCTAATGATATTAATCATGAAACTTCAGATCAAGTTTCTACTGAACCTCGTAGGTCTACCAGAATAAGATCCGCACCAGAGTGGTACGGTAATCCAATTCTGGAAGTCATGTTACTTGACCATGATGAACCTACGAACTATGAGGAAGCGATGATGAGCCCAGATTCCGCAAAATGGCTAGAGGCCATGAAATCTGAGATGGGATCCATGTATGAAAACAAAGTATGGACTTTGGTTGACTTGCCCGATGATCGGCAAGCCATTGAGAATAAATGGATCTTTAAGAAGAAGACTGACGCTGATGGTAATGTAACTGTCTATAAAGCTCGACTTGTTGCGAAAGGTTTTCGACAAGTTCAAGGAGTTGACTACGATGAGACTTTCTCACCCGTAGCGATGCTTAAGTCTGTCCGAATCATGTTAGCGATTACTGCATTTCATGATTATGAAATTTGGCAAATGGATGTCAAACTGCATTCTTGAATGGATTTCTGGAAGAAGAGTTGTATATGATGCAGCCAGAATGTTTTGTTGATCCAAAAGGTGCTAACAAAGTGTGCAAGCTCCAGCGTTCCATTTATGGACTGGTGCAAGCATCTCGGAGTTGGAATAAACGCTTTGATAGTGTGATCAAAGCATATGGTTTTATACAGACTTTTGGAGAAGCCTGTATTTACAAGAAAGTGAGTGGGAGCTCTGTAGCATTTCTGATATTATATGTAGATGACATATTATTAATTGGAAATGATATAGAATTTCTGGATAGCATAAAGGGATACTTGAATAAAAGTTTTTCAATGAAAGACCTCGGTGAAGCTGCTTACATATTGGGCATCAAGATCTATAGAGATAGATCAAGACGCTTAATAGGACTTTCACAAAGCACATACCTTGACAAAATTTTGAAAAAGTTCAAAATGGATCAGGCAAAAAAAGGATTCTTGCCTGTGCTACAAAGTGTGAAGTTGAGTCAAACTCAATGCCCGACCACAGCAGAAGATAGAGAGAAAATGAAAGATGTTCCCTATGCTTCAGCCATAGGCTCTATCATGTATGCAATGCTGTGTACCAGACCTGACGTATGCTTAGCAATAAGCTTGGCAGGAAGGTACCATAGTAATCCAGGAGTGGATCACTGGACAGCGGTCAAGAACATCCTGAAATACCTGAAAAGGACTAAGGATATGTTTCTCGTATATGGAGGTGACAAAGAGCTAGTCGTAAATGGTTACGTCGATGCAAGCTTTGACACTGATCCGGACGATTCTAAATCGCAAACCGGATACGTGTTTTTATTAAACAGTGGAGCTGTAAGTTGGTGCAGTTCTAAACAAAGCATCGTGGCGGGATCTACATGTGAAGCGGAGTACATAGCTGCTTCTGAAGCAGCAAATGAAGGAGTCTGGATGAAGGAGTTCATTTCTGATCTAGGTGTCATACCTAGTGCATCGGGACCAATGAAGATCTTCTGTGACAATACTGGTGCAATTGCCTTGGCAAAGGAATCCAGATTTCACAAGAGGACCAAGCACATCAAGAGACGCTTCAATTCCACTCGGGACCAATTCCAAGTGGGAGACATAGAGATTTGCAAGATACATATGGATCTGAATGTTGCAGACCCATTGACTAAGCCTCTCTCATGAGCAAAACATGATCACCACCAAGACTCCATGGGATCATTACTATGAAATCTAGATTATTGACTCTAGTGCAAGTGTGAGACTGAAGGAAATATGCCCTAGAGGCAATAATAAAGTTATTATTTATTTCCTCATATCATGATAAATGTTTATTATTCATGCTAGAATTGTATTAACCGGAAACATGATACATGTGTGAATACATAGACAAACATATAGTCACTAGTATGCCTCTACTTGACTAGCTCATTAATCAAAGATGGTTATGTTTCCTAACCATAGACATGTGTTGTCATTTGATTAATGGGATCACATCATTAGGAGAATGATGTGATTGACATGACCCATTCCGTTAGCCTAGCACTTGATCGTTTAGTATACTGCTATTGCTTTCTTCATGACTTATACAAGTTCCTGTAACTATGAGAATTATGCAACTCCCGTTTACCGGAGGAACACTTTGGGTACTACCAAACGTCACAACGTAACTGGGTGATTATAAAGGAGTACTACAGGTGTCTCCGAAGGTACATGTTGAGTTGGCGCATTTCGAGATTAGGTTTTGTCACTCCGATCGTCGGAGAGGTATCTCTAGGCCCTCTCGGTAATGCACATCATTATAAGCCTTGCAAGCAATGTGACCAATGAGTTGGTTACGTGATGATGCATTACAGAACGAGTAAAGAGACTTGCCGGTAACGAGATTGAACTAGGTATTGGATACCGATGATCAAATCTCGGGCAAGTAACATACCGATGACAAAGGGAACAACGTATGTTGTTATGCGGTTTGACCGATAAAGATCTTCGTAGAATATGTAGGAACCAATATGGGCATCCAGGTCCCTCTATTGGTTATTGACTGAGAATGGTTCTAGGTCATGTCTACATAGTTCTCGAACCCGTAGGGTCCGCACGCTTAACGTTACGATGACAGTTTTATTATGAGTTTACAAGTTTTGATGTACCATAGTTTGTTCGGAGTCCCGGATGTGATCACGGACATGACGAGGAGTCTCGAAATGGTCGAGACATAAAGATTGATATATTTGACGACTATATTCGGACACCTCCGTGTGATTTCGGAGAAAACCGGAGTGCCGGAGGGGTTACCGGAACCCCTCGGGGAAGTATTGGGCCTTAGTGGGCCTGAGGGGAGAGAGAGGGCAGCAGCCCAGGAGGTGGCGCGCCCCCTCCCAAGGGGAGTCCGAATTGGACTAGGGGAGGGGGGCGCGGCCCCTCCTTCCCTCTCCCTCTCCCCCTCTTTCCTTCCCCCTTCCTCCTTCCTAGTTGGACTAAGAAAGGGGAGTCCTACTCCCACTAGGAGGAGGACTCCCCCTCCTTGGCGCGCCCCAAGGGCCGGCCGGCCTCCCCCTTGCTCCTTTATATACGGGGGCGGGGGGCACCCCATAGACACACAAGTTGATCTACGGATCGTTCCTTAGCCGTGTGCGGTGCCCCCCTCCACCATATTCCACCTCGATCATATCGTCGCGGAGTTTAGGCGAAGCCCTGCGCCGGTAGAACATCATCATCGTTACCACGCCGTCGTGCTGACGGAACTCATCTCCGGAGCTTTGCTGGATCGGAGGCCGGAGATCGTCATCGAGCTGAACGTGTGCTGAACTCGGAGGCCCCGTACGTTCGATGCTTGGATCGGTCGGATCGTGAAGACGTACGATACATCAACCGCGTTGTGCTAACGCTTCCGCTTACGGTCTACGAAGGTACGTGGACGAACACTCTCCCCTCTCGTTGCTATGCCATCACCATGATCTTGCGTGTGCATAGGAATTTTTTTGAAATTACTACGTTCCCCAACAATTGCTACTACTCCTCGGGTGTCTCTCTTCGAATCACCCAACGAAAACATCACCGCCAGATGCCTCATGGCTAAAGCTTCAAACAAGGTAACCCCCAACATCACAACCACCATCATTACTAATCCCTCCTTGGAGGATTGCATTGATGAACATGTTGAGTCTAATGGGGAAGTGAATGAATTTGAGTCTTTTATGAGTAAGCTCAAGGGAAAGTCCAAGAAGCACTTTGTTGCTCTCTTGGAACAACTTGGTGAGGCCAATGACATGATCGAGGCTCACGAAGAAACCATCTCCAAGATGGAAGGTCATAGTCGTGACTATGCCGATGAGATATCGGATCTCTCTAATGCTCTTGAGGAAGAGCGTGTGCATCGTTTGACTTTTGAGGAGTCACACAATGATGACCATGCTAAGTTAAAGAAAGATCTTGATCATGCTCTTGTCGTGTCTCGTGTGCTAACATCCGAGAAGGCTAAACTTGGGGTGATGCATCACATTCTAAGGTATTGGGTCTTGGCAAGGTTGTCATTTCTCATGATCTAACGATCGAGAAAGTCATGCTTGTTGAGTCCCTTGCATTCAATTTACTTTCTGTTCGTCAACTTGCACTCATGGGCTTTGCTACATTCTTTGATATTGATACCGTGGCCCTCTTGTGGAGCAAGACTCTTAAAGTAGCCTTTGTTGGGCATGTCAAGAACGGTCTCTATGTGATTAACTTTTCGGAGCGACCCACTAAGACCGCGACATGCCTAATGGCTAAAGTTGACGTGGGATGGCTTTGGCATCGCTGTTTAGCCCACGTCAATATGAGATCTTTGCAAAGTCATCTCAAGGGGGACCATGTTCGTGGACTAACAAATGTTAGTTTTGCCAAAGATCGTGCTTGCAGTGCTTGTATCGAAGGAAAGCTTCATGAAAAGGCTCACCCTCCTTCAACCATCATCTACTCGAAGAGACCCTTGGAGCTCCTTCACATGGATCTCTTCGGGCCTCCATCTTTTGATAGTCTTGGAGGGAGAAAGTACTGCTTGGTGATTGTGGATGATTATTCAAGATACACTTGGGTATACTTCTTCAAGAGGAAGAGTGAGACTCGACAAACCGTCATCGACTTTGCAAATGAAGCTCAACGTCAACATGATGCAAAGATCTTGACAATAAGAAGTGATAACGTCACCGAGTTCAAGAACTACACCTTGGATGAGTTTCTTAGTGATGAGGGGATCAAGCATCAATATTCTGCACCATATACTCCTCAACAAAATGGTATTGCGGAGAGGAAGAACCGGACGTTGATGGATGCGGCAAGGACCATGATGGCGGAGTTCAAGTCTCCGTACAACTTTTGGGCCGAAGCCATCAACACCGCATGTCATGCATCCAATCGGCTCTATCTTCGCAAAGGCTTGAACAAGACTCCTTATGAGATACTCACCGGCAACAAGCCCAACCTCAAGTACTTCTGGGTGTTCAGTTGTAAGTGTTTCATTCTCAAGAAAGGTGTTCGTTTGTCTAAATTTGAGGCTAGAGCTCATGAGGGCATATTTGTTGATTATGCTACAAACTCTCATGCTTACCGTGTCCTCAACAAGTCCACTGGACTCATTGAGGAGACGTGTAACGTGGAGTTTGACGAAAATAACGGCTCCCAAGTGGAGCAAAGTGGTACTTGTGATGTAGGTGATGAAATTCCTCCCCAAGCCATAAGAAGAATGGGTATTGGTCAAATCCTACCCATTGAGGAACCCCTTGTGGCCGAAGGAGAAGGACAATGCTCTACTCAAGTAGAGCCATCACCTCATCAAGACCCACACGCTTCCGAAGAACAAAGTGAAGGCCCTCAACCTTGTGAACAAGACCAAGGGCAAGATCAACCTCAAGATGGTGGTGAACCTCTAAATGATGCCCAAGGTCAAGTTCTCCCCCTCGAGCAAGTTCAAGATCAAGAGCAAACTCAAGCTCAAGAGCAAGCTCAAGATCAAGAACAAGCTCAAGACGGCGCTCAAGATGATCAAGTCAACCCTCCTCCCTCCACATCCGAGGAGGAATTAGAGCGTCGTGCCGCGAAGATTGCTTCCAAGCTCACCACCCAAGGCCATCTCATGGAAAATGTGGTTGGAAGCCTAAGAAAGGGGGTAAGCACTCGTAGACAATTAGCAAACTATTGCGAACATCACGCGTTTGTCTCCTGTGTTGAACCCCAAAAGGTCTATGAGGCGCTCGAAGACTCGGTTGGCTCATGCCATGCATGAAGAACTCAACAACTTCGAGTACAACAAAGTTTGGAGATTGGTGCCAAGGCCATCGAGGAACCACAATGTCATTGGAACCAAGTGGATCTTCAAGAACAAGCAAGATGCCCGTGGGAACATCATTCGCAATAAGGCAAGATTGGTAGCACAAGGCTACTCCCAAGTCGAGGGTATCGACTACGGTGAAACCTTTGCTCCGGTTGCTCGTCTTGAATCCATACGTTTGTTGATTGCCTATGCTTCCCATCACAACTTTAAGTTGCAACAAATGGATGTGAAAAGTGCTTTTCTTAATGGTCCTATTAATGAGTTGGTTTATGTCAAGCAACCCCCCGGGTTCGAGGACCCCTACTTCCCGGATCATGTGTGTCAACTCGATAAGGCACTCTATGGCCTTAAACAAGCCCCACGTGTGTGGTATGACCACCTTACCGAGTTGCTACAAGATCGTGGATTTGAAGTAGGACAAATCGATCCCACTCTTTTTACTAAGAAGGTCAACGGGGAGTTGTTTGTATGCCAACTATATGTTGATGATATTATCTTTGGTTCTCCTAACAAAGCTTTCAATGAGGAATTTGCCGCTCTCATGACCTCCAAGTTCAAGATGTCTTCGATGGGAGAGTTGAAGTTCTTCCTTGGTTTTGACATCAAACAAAGAAGAGAAGGAACCTTCATCAACCAAGCCAAATACACTCAAGACATGCTTAAAAGATTCAAGCTAAGTGATGTCAAGCCGGCTACTACACCAATGCCTACCAAGTGCCAACTTGACATCGATCCCAATGGTAAAGCAGTGGATCAAAAGGTATATCGCTCCATGATTGGCTCCTTGCTTTACCTTTGTGCATCTAGACCGGATATCATGTTGAGTGTGGGGATGTGTGCACGTTTTCAAGCCGCACCAAAGGAAAGTCACTTTGTGGCGGTCAAGCGGATCTTTCGATATTTGGCTCATACCCCAAACTTTGGCTTATGGTACCCAAGAGGAGCAAACTTCAAGCTTGAAGGTTTCACGGATTCCGATTGGGCAGGAGACAAAGTGGATAGGAAGTCCACCTCCGGAGGGTGCCAATTTCTTGGTTGCTCTTTGGTAAGTTGGTCTTCCAAGAAGCAAAGTTGTGTGTCTCTCTCGTCCACCGAAGCGGAGTATGTGGCGGCAGGTAGTTGTTGTGCTCAACTCCTATGGATGAGGCAAACTTTAAAGGAGTACGGTGTCATTTGTGACAAAGTGCCTCTTTGGTGTGATAATGAAAGTGCCATCAAGATTTCTCTCAACCCGGTGCAACACTTCAAGACGAAGCACATTGAGATTCGGTATCACTTCATCCGGGATCACATTAGGCGAGGAGAGATCGAGCTCAAGTATGTCAAGACTCATCATAACCTTGCAGATATTTTCACGAAGCCCTTGGATGAAGCAAGATTTCGCGAGTTAAGGCATGAGCTAAATATCATTGGTTTGAGCAATGTGACTTGAACCCGTGCACCCCCCACCACACTCAACTTGTTGTCTAGTTTAGGTGTAGGCATGGACATAGGGGGAGTGTTGTTCTCTCAATGAACTCTTCCTCCCCCCATTATGCATAAAACGATCAACTCTTTCACATTAGCCATTTTTATGGTACTTGTGCTTCAAAGACGAGTTTTGGTCATGGGCCCAAGGATAATTCTTCGCGGTGCCATACCAATTGACTCAAACATAGGTGGCTCCGGCCACCGCCCTCTCTTGAGAGAGGCCAGAGCTCGCTCTTATTTCATTTGGTTGCTTTGAAGGAGTGGGTTCCGGCTCGTTGTTCGTGTGTGTGTTGTCTTGTTGGTCTTTTTCTTGTCTATGCCTTCCCGTTCTTCTCTGTGTGTTTGAGTTTTTTTAGTTTAGAAGCATTTTTTTGGTTGTTGGCGGTACTACCGCCGCTGGCGAGCGGTACTACCGCTCCAAGCGGTACTACCGCCCTCCAGCGCGGTACTACCGCTGAGAGGCGCGGGCACGAGTTATATCGGGGGCAGGGGGAGTTTCTTCTCCCTCATACCCATTCGCACGCCCCCTCGTCTGTTCCTCTCTCTCTCCAGCAACCGGCACCGCGGGAGGGCTCCGGCGGATCTCCCTCTCCGGGCCATCCCTCTCCATTCCCTTCGGTGGAGACGATCCCCACCTTGTCCTCTTGCCATGGATGCCGGTATTGCCCCCGTTCTCTCGTTCTTTTTGTCTAGATTTCCAATCTAGAATCTTAGGGGCAGTAGCAGTTGCATCTTTAGATTTTTGGCCAAATCTAGGCTTGAGTAGGATGGGGAATGCTTCTAGGCAGTTTGGATTGTTGTTTGGTTGGAGTACTTTTGAATTTGGTAGGACGGTAGTACCGGATCTGACCACGGTAGTAGGAAACTGTTGTTTCCCCGTCCCGAGCGGTACTACCGCCCTCTCCAGGGCGGTACTACCGCTTGGAGCGGTACTACCGCTCCCTGTGGAGCGGTACTACCGCTCGTGGCGGTACTACCGCTAGCTGGTCGCGGTACTACCGCTCTCTACCAACTTCCACTCTACTTCTACCTTTTAGTGATCTTTTTGCTCGTGTTTTGTGGCTTATGCTCATTCTTTCTGGTTGTTTGCGTGTTCTTGTGTGTGGTTCCAGGTGATGAGGTCCCTGAGCAGCAGGCTCGTCGTGTCAACCCCGGACGTGCCACGTCCAAGCGCTATCGCACCACCGAGCCTGCCGGAGGGTCTTCAAGTGCTCCACCTCCACCTCCACCTCAACTCCAGAAGAAGGCTGGGGTCAAGCCAAAGCCAGGGAAAACCGTGCCAGAAATGCCGCCGAAGGAGTTCTGGGCAAGGCGCCGCCGCAACCCGTATGAAGCTGACCAAGATCCCACTTTGGTCAACCGTCCATTCTGGAACAGGTTCCAGTTTGCCATCTTCTTCGATGTTCTCAAAGCCAAGAAGAATTTCTATGTCAACGTGCACTCCATCGACACCGACCATATGGAGTAAGACCCTGACTACTTTGGTGAAGCTCTTGAGATGTGCACTCAACTGAACATTCTTGGGATCATGAAATTCAACAAGGACTTTGATGCTGATATGGTGGCCCAATTCTATGCCACGGTTCACCTTGGGACTGATGAGGACAGGACTCTGACCTGGATGACAAATGGCAAGTTGCTTTCAGTCAAGTGGAAAGCGTTCATGCAGTTGATTGGGGTGCAAGATCTAGGCCTTGAGTCTCCTATCGGCTTTCGCCCTCACGGCCGCCCCAATGCCACTCACAAGCAAGCCCTCTGGCCCTACTGCACTCTGAGGATCAACTCTGAGACAAAGAAGGAAACCTATGAGCTGCCTGCATATCTGGATATCCTTCACCGCATCTTCAGAGAGACACTTTTCCCTCGCATTGGGAATCTGGACCAGGTTCACTCTTATCTCATGGACATGCTTCTTTTCTGCCAGCGTGAGAAGGCACAGCCCATCAGAGAGTCCTTGGATATCTCTCACGTTATGTGGTCTGAGCTGCTATCTGCTATCTCCGAGCGCAAGTGCCCGATTTATGGTCCGTTCATCATGCTGCTCATTGAGAAGCCCTTGGATCATGTCTATCCCAAGGTGCCTCTGGAGTCTGGAGAGTTGATCTCTCACGACGTCAAGCGTCTGAGGAAGAAGGATAACTGGGGCACTCAGGCCCCTAGGACTGGAGTTCCTTCATCTGCTGCTGCCATGGAGACAGAGGAGGAGCCTGCAGCTGATGATGATGAGGATGATGACTATATGCCTTCTGAGGCAGAGCCCTCTTGGGCTAAGAAGCTCAGGTCTAAGATGAAGAAGTTGTTCTGCATGGAGGCTCACAGTCAGTACATGACTCATGTGGCTGAGAAGAAGGCCCGAGGTCGTCACAAGGAGCTCATGCGTCAGTTGGGTGCTACAGTCAACAGTGGATCTAAGGACCAGCTTACTGAGGAGGAGGAGTGGATTCAGCAGCACTGCCCGTGGACCGATTCTGATGCCGAGCACTTCCAGACTGACGATGGTGGTGTCGATGCTTCCGTTGGGCTCTGATGCGTGTGTCCCTCATTTGCTCTCACCTGGAGCCGTAGCAACACTCTCTCTCCTTTTTGGTGTCTCGATGCCAAAGGGGGAGAGAGTTTAGGGATTTGCGAGTTGTGTCTTTCGTCTCTTATGTGTGTTTTCCTCGCATTTGCTTTGGTTCGTTTTCTGTGAGAACTAAGTTCGAGTGAGACCTAAGTTTGAGTCATATGGTGTGAGACATATGCTACCTTATCTTTCCAGTATCATTATCTATGTCACTATCTAGCTTATGAGTTGCTTGCTTTTCTTGTTATATCATCTATGCTGCTCTCATATACCTTGCTTAGTTTGTTGGTCTCTAAAATGTAGGGGGAGCATTGATCCTAGTATGTGTGTTGTGCAGTCCAAAGCACTTATCTAGATAGCACATATCTAGGAGGAGCCCATCTACATTTTAGGACGGTGGGGTTTGTATGCTTAATCTATATCTTGCTTGTGCAAATCCTGTATTGTCATCAATCTACCAAAAAGGGGGAGACTGTAAGGGCATATTTATCCCCTAGTGGTTTTGGTGATTGATGACAATGCTTTTGCGGACTAATCGTGTGCGTTAAGCTCTTTCAGAGAATCATCCATTGGCACGAGACGATTTCCTCCCCTCGGTGTTTTATTCAAGACGGTGTAGCTTCTTCGTTTCGTTGTTGGTGGACTAGTTTCGTAGGAGTCACCGTACTATTAAGAGGGGATCCGCTTTGGTAAGACTAGGGTGGAATCAACACGTACACATCCCTATCACACCCGTCGTCTTCCTTTCGCATCTTTGGAGCTGCAACTTCTCTTTCGTACCTGCTTCGCCATGTGCCAGTGGTAGTACCGCGGTCTCTAGCGGTAGTACCGCCGAAGCCCTCCAGCGGTAGTACCGCTCCACGAAGCAGTAGTACCGCTCCGCAGAGCGGTAGTACCGCTCGCGGGCTTCGGCCGTAGTACCGCAGCTGTACCGCGCTACTGCCGTCTCGATTCGAGACTGTGTTTTCTCGTGTCGGGTTTTGCGGCACTAGAAGCGGCAATAGAAGCGGTAGTACCGCTCCGAGCGGTAGTACCGCACCTACTCCCGCGGTAGTACCGCTCTGGGGCCAGTGGCCTGACCTCCTCGCCAGCATGGTAGTACCGCTGGGTAGGGAGAGGTAGTACCGCTCTCAGCGGTAGTACCGCCCTGCCCTAGCGGTAGTACCGCTCTATGCGGGGCTGCTCAGTGGGGTAACGGTTGGAATTGTTTCCCCACTATATAAAGGTGTCTTCTTCCTCCAAGTTGACCTACCTCTTTCCCCCAAAGCTCCATTGTTGCTCAAAGCTCCATTTTCGCCCGATCTCTCTCCCTAGCCAATCAAACTTGTTGATTTGCTCGGGATTGGTTGAGAAGGCCCAGATCTACACTTCCACCAAGAGAAATTTGATTCCCCCCACTTATCCCTTGCAGATCTTATTACTCTTGGGTGTTGAGCACCCTAGACGTTTGAGGTCACCTCGAAGCCATACTCCATTGTGGTGAAGCTTCGTGGTGTTGTTGTTGTTGGGAGCCTCCGATTGTTGTGGAGATTGCCCCAACCTTGCTTGTAAAGGTTCGGTCGCCGCCTTCAAGGGCACCAATAGTGGAATCACGGCATCTCGCATTGTGTGAGAGCGTGAGGAGAATACGGTGGCCCTAGTGGCTTCTTGGGGAGCATTGTGCCTCCACACCGCTCTAACGGAGACGTACTTCCCTTTAAAAGGAAGGAACTCCGGTAACACATCCTCGTCTCCACCGGCTCCACTCTTGGTTATTTCGTGCCTTTACTTTTGCAAGCCTACTTGTTTTACATCCTTTGCTTGCTTGTGTGCTAGTTGCTATTGCATCATATAGGTTGCTCACTTAGTTGCACATCTAGACAACCTATTTTTTTGCAAAGTTTAATTTGGTAAAGAAAAGCTTAAAAATTGTTAGTTGCCTATTCACCCCCCCCTCTAGTCAACCATATCGATCCTTTCAGCCCCGAAGGTTGACTTTTTTCGTAGCTACACCTTCAAGAAGGAATATTGTTCTTGCAACATCGTCGCCACATCTGACCGGAGACGACATGGACAAGAATTTTCATCATGTGGTTAATATTGATTAAGAGCCATGACAAACTTAATATCGATTAAGAGCATCTGAACTTGCTAATTTTAACATCTAAACATCCACGGGCACATCCGAACTCAAATTTTCTTTTGCACAACCGGACACCTCGATTAGAAAATCTCAATCCATACATAAACATGCAACGCTACGTAAATGATGCAACACACATCGTCCGACTAGTACATCAAGACATGTCATTGAACTATCAAATTTGGGCGTGTTCTACCTACATACTAGCTTTGGATATCTGGATAGGATGGAATCCGGTCATGCGCACACATATCCACCTGCATGGCTTCATGACGGTGTGGCGCCAAGCTCCGCTGGTTGCCGAAACCATGTGACATGTCGGCATCTCGATTTCCATGGTGTACACTGCGGTGGAGAAGGTCATGTGGCTGAGATTGGAGGACCAGTGTTGGCGGAGGGGACATTCGAGGCGCTGAAGATCGTGATTCACGGGATTCGGTGATCCAATTTGGATTTGGTAACTCTGAGCCTGGTGTTTGATGATTTGCAGGAGCAGCCTTGGCAAGTGGGGGCGGCAACACTGAATAAATTCAAGTTTGGTGGCGCTCCTTGAGTGCCGAGTATTGACTTCCAGGGTGAAAACCTAAAGGTTTGGCCTTCATTGGTTGTGCCTGGCAATGACCTTGCTGAAGGAATTGTTTTGATAGCTCATACTTTCTCGAGGGTGAAAACCTAAGATCTTTGACCGGGCGACGCTTGTGCGTTGTTTTCCTCCTTGGAGGCGTGACCTTTGGAGAACCGTTTTGTATTTCAGATGTTGTCTTTGGTGGTAGTTTGTTGGGTTGCTACTGCGAGGAGTTGATTGCCGTGGTGGGTCTTTTTTTTCATTTCCTTCTTTTTCTCTTTCAGGATGTCTGCATCCTGAATGTCATTCGTGACATTTTTGTTGGTGCAAAGGCTGGGTGTAATTGGTATCTCCATTATATTAATATATTCCCTTATCAAATACCTACATACTAGCTATGGAGAATATCGTTCACGTCTGCCTTGCCCTTGCCGGCCTTCTCGTGAAAGTAGCAGTTAGAAAAGCAATATGGAACAAACCAGATCCGTTCATTGTTGGAGTTGTCCGACCCATCGTTGTTCTCCTTCTGCTCTTTGGGTGGCAGTCCAGCCATGGCACGGACGGCTAGATTCTGCTCTCAGGCGAGAGCGCGCGTGTTCCTCTGCTGCCGCTTCTTTACAAAGCGGGCACGAACGGGTTCCTCCTCCGCGATAGCGTGCCGCCACATCCATCGCTGCCATGTCGGCAGCGAGGCATGACCCTTCCTCCCCCGAGATGGGGAAGCTAAGGGGGCGTGATGATCAAACACCGGAGGATCCGAGCGCTCGTTGCGCCGACGCAGTGGATTCGCGCCAGATAGGTCCCGCCCGGGCGTCGAGCCTAGAAAATCAAGCCCAAGCCCGACCCGAACGTGTAGAAGCCCGCCGAGCCTCGGGCCGTGCCTCTTCGGTAAAACGCAAATACGACGGGCCCAGGCAGCCTGGCCTTCGGGATCAAAATCTAGGCCTCGGTCTGGCCCGGGAGCAGTGTCGGGCCAGGCTTTTTGGGCGGGTTCGGGCCGGGCTGCCCATGGCCAGGTACCATCCACCACCATACGGTTGAAGCTGCTGGCTCGTTGGTGACCGCCAGTGCGTCTCTTGCTCATCAGTGTGGACAGTAAATGTCAGTAGACATTTATCTACGGTCCCACAGATGCAAGGCATGGGCTTCCATGCGTCGGGCTCATCGTGACTTCGAATATCTTTGGCTCCGAACAACTGTGTCGACCACAGGCATCAGCGTGGCAAATTGTTTATCTGAAAAGTAGCAGTATCATGGTGAAACGAATGTCAGAAAACAAGATGAGTTCATGTGTACAGTACGGTACATCTGAACGTAAAATAGTACTACGCGAGTCGCGCATGCAGCCATTCGTGCGGCGTGCGGTGGAGCATGCGGAACGTGCCGCCTGTCCCCTCGTGTTACCCGTGCCGGCGATTCGTGATAAGCGATCCCGCGACGCACCACCCCCGGCCCCGGCTCGCCGCCGCCGCCTTCTCCCGCGGTCGCACACACCGCCGTGCCGTGCCGCGGCTTGGACCTGTGGTGGCGGCGAGGCAGAGGCGTGTGTCCAGGCGACGAGCCATACGCGGCACCAACCAAGCCCACCCACTCACTCGGTCGTGAGTCGTGACACGGGTGGTTGGTGCGTCCAGACTGCCGCGACGGGAAGAGGTACCGGGTGGGGCACACCACCATCGTGATGTCTCGGTCGCTTACTACTGGCTTCTACGTTAGGTGAGACAAAGGTACAGTGCGCTTCGCGGGACACTTTGGTCATATATATACTACTCATGTTCGTGGAACTGCCCAAACAGCGCTGGCTGCCCTCGACCGAGTAAAAAGCACCAAGCACCAATGTGCTGGATGCCAATTTCAGGATAGACACTAAGTTGCTTATCCGTTAGGAGTAAGATACTTATCGCCACCACTCCAGGAGGCTACGATATCTTGACACTGCACTTCTTTCCCAAGTCACTGCAGATTAACGTTGCAGCTTGCTAAGCATAGGAGTACAAGCTTACGATTTTTAGAAGCACGCTATGGCAATCATCGTCATATATTAGAGATATGGACGATGATATGGTAGAAAGTTGGTCCAGATGTTTAGGGCATTTATTAAAGTTGTATAGATAAGGATCGATCCTTTAAACGCCTTCCCAAAAATCTCCCATGTCATCCAGAGATGACAACGTACATAACACGTTATACAATCACGATAGTCTTGTGGATGGTTAGAGAGATGGGAGGAGACATTCATAGGGATGAGTGTATGCGCGTGTATATGAGCGCTTCTGTCTATACTGTGTTAAGAAAACCGCGATGGTCTTAACGCTATCTTTAGCAACTACTCCATCCGTCACATAATATTAAAACGTTTTGACACTATTTGGCTACTAGAATTACATGGTAAATTAAATTTTAGAAACACTGACTAAGAGAAAACATGACACTATGTTTAGCGACAGATATCTGGCTACTAAAATTATGTGGTAGTTAAACTTAAATTTTATAAACACATGACTAAGAGAAAAATATGCTTTTCACATTATCTTTAGCAACTAATATTTGGCTACTAAAATTATGTGGTAATTAAATTTAATTTATAGACACATGACTAAGAGAAATATATGCTCTTCACATTATCTTTAGCAACTAATATTTGGCTACTAAAATTATGTGGTAATTTAATTTAATTTATAGACACATGACTAAGAGAAAAGACACTCTTCACATTATCTTTAGCAACTAATATTTGGCTACTAAAATTATGTGGTAATTAAAATTAAAATTATGAACATGTGACTAAGAGAGAAGATTTTCCGGAATTGAGAAAAATATATCATTTTAAATGCAATGCACACACTATATTCTAGCTTCTTTCTTTAGTCTCAACAATTATTGTATGTGTCATTGCTAAAACTAATGTATCCACCACTAGAACTCATGTATTGTATTTTTTAACACGTTGCAAACACATATGCTATGCCCATGTACACGTACAAACATTCATCACTATAAAGTATAAACACACACAAGCGCACCCATAACATCTTGAGATTGGCGAAGTCACCACATGCGCCTCCATAGTTGATGGAAACGTCTTCTCCTATTGAACAAATATCGCCGAAAAGTCTGAAATAAATTTTGAAAAATACGAGCACCCGTGCCAAGTCTAGAACTTGAACCTTGATGGATTGGTTCCACCACAATGTACCTAACCATCCGAGCTACGCTAAATTCGCCAAAACACATGTATTGTTAAAACATAAACAAATATATGGTATTTTTTTCCTTAGTTGCCATTGCCAAGATAACTTATCTTAAAATTGTTAGAAAAATTACCAGATTTAACAACATAAATTGATTGAAAAATAAAGATGCATGCCAAGTTTAGAAAAAATGTAGTCAAGTTCGCATATCCATAAACCATATAAGGACATGTCCAAGAGAAAATTCTCACCTTCCGTTAACAATTCTGTTAGTTCCCCTCGGCTGATTTAGTGCTAGGAGGTGGGAGGAACCTTGGATTTTGCATTTGGATTGTAGTTTAATTTCTTCATGTTGGATTTGTGTGTTTCTAACGACGGTGTCTTGATGGTGGAGGTGGTGTCCAACCGAATAAAAGTTCCACGGTTTCTATCCCTGTCATGTTGCGGTCGTTGTGGCTAACATGTGAAACACCAAAGAGCATGTGAAGTTTTAGTACCGCATATTCTTGGTTAGCTTTAAATTCAGAGTTTTTGTCGTCCTGTGCTTTTGACTTGTCTTGTGCGGTGGTGATGTTAATGGTATCAAATTTTGTTTGGTCAACGACTATCATGCTTTGTTCCTTTGTGCTCGCGAACTCATCCCCTCTACTATCATCAAGAATGAACCATTCGAAGAATGCCATATAAAGAATGTATTCTTCACCACAATGCATGCTTGCCGGAGTGAGCAGTTCAAGTGGCTGTTCAAAACCTACAAGGCCAGTCCAATCTATGCAAATTCAATCTTCACGGATTTTCCACTAGGTCTCGATAGAAATGTGAGATACAAAATGTGGATGACATATCCATTCCGACAATGTTTGATCTAAGTTGGACGCGAAGTATGTGCTCCTGAGCTCAAATGGTAGTTGATGAACAATAAAATCAAAAGAATAAGACTTGAAAATTGTGAAATTCTAAATTTATGATGAAATGACATTTGTTGAAGTCGTGCAAAAAAACATTTTTTTAAATATGGTAAACTTTGACAAATGTTTTGCGTGCTTGCAAAAAATTATCATAAAATGGTATTAATTGTAGTCATGAAAAAAAAACCCTTGCTCCAAAAATGCTATTTTTGAAAGCACTTTGGGGTGCTATTTTTTAATGACTTCCACGGATGCCATTTCGTGCTAAAATTGGTTAAGCACACAAAACATTTGTCAAAGTTGCCACAAAATTCTTTTAGTTCACTTGAGCTCGGGAGTAGAAGAGGACTTTCGATCCAAGCTTAGTTTTACGAGAGATCTTTATTGTTCATCTATATTCTAGTTTCTCCCATCTAACATGATACCTCACAAGAAAAATGAGCATTGGCCTGTTGAAAAATTGGCAATGATTAAAACAAAAACCAAATATTTAATTGTAACCAAAATATGGATGGGGTGGTTTTTGGCAAGAAGCCAAAACTACCCTAAAAAACAGCTATCGCCAACCGCGATCATGCGGATACGTGCGTACACACCCGCCATCTTGCCCCAGCTGAGCCCGATCTATATCCGAGCTGAACGGACCAGTTCCACCGTGTACGTATCAGCCCACAGCCAGGTGTGCCCCACCGCCCGTGCGCCGCGGACCCTTTTGTCATACTCGCCACCAAACCCCCCGAAAGTACCTTTCCACGTAAAAAGCCTCCGCATATCCGGTCTCCGGCACGGCCAAATCTACCCCCGCATCGCCTCCCCTTCTCCCCCTCCATCGCCGTCCCGTCTCGTCGCCAACCACCAAATCCCACCCCACCAACCCTCCCCCTCTCCCCGGCGGCCGCCCGGTATATAAACCCCGACCGCCACCCCCATTTCCCCCAGACCACACGACTCGCCCTCCGCACAGCAGCCCCACCTACCGACGGTACCGACCTACCGCCCGAGCCGCTGCGCATCTCGCCGCTCAGCCCCTCCCCTCCCGTCGCAGCAATGGCGCTCGCCACCAACACCGCCGCCGCGGCCGCAGCGGCCGCCGCGCTGACCGGCGGCGCGGCCCAGCCCCGCCGCGCGGGGTTCCTCCCCCTCAAGCGCCGCACCATCTCCGCGGTGCACGCCGCCGACCCCGCCAGGAGCGGCGCGTCCGTCCCGGCGGCCGCCGCGGCCAAGACCTCGTCCCCGACCGTGGCGCCGGATGTCGCCGCCTCGGCGCGGCCCGCGAGCTGGTCCGTCGACAGCTGGAGGAAGAAGAAGGCGCTGCAGCTGCCCGAGTACCCCAACAAGGAGGAGCTCGACGCGGTCCTCAAGACGATCGAGTCCTTCCCGCCCATCGTGTTCGCCGGCGAGGCGCGCCACCTCGAGGACCGCCTCGCCGAGGCCGCCATGGGCCGCGCCTTCGTCCTCCAGGGCGGTGACTGCGCCGAGAGCTTCAAGGAGTTCAACGCCAACAACATCCGTGACACCTTCCGTGTGCTGCTCCAGATGGGCGCCGTCCTCATGTTCGGCGGCCAGGTCCCCGTCGTCAAGGTACACGCCGATGATTATACACAAACCGAATTGAATTGGAGCAGATACGTCCGTCGCTCATTTGATTTGTGAGATCTGATCCGATCTGCTCCATGTTTTTCTCCACACGGTAGGTGGGACGGATGGCTGGTCAGTTCGCCAAGCCCAGGTCTGACAACTTCGAAGAGAAGGACGGCGTTAAGCTGCCGAGTTACAGGGGCGACAACGTCAACGGCGACGCCTTCGACCTCAAGAGCCGCACGCCTGACCCCGACAGGATGATCAGGGCGTACGCCCAGTCGGTGGCCACGCTGAACTTGCTCCGCGCTTTCGCGACCGGAGGCTACGCAGCTATGCAGCGGGTCATCCAGTGGAACCTGGATTTCATGGATCACAACGAGCAGGGAGACAGGTGAGAAAAATTATGCCTTTGTCATTCAAATTTGCAGAACAACTTTTGGTGCTGAGCTTGCGTAGTCCCTGTCCTGTTAAAATATCGGTGTTGAATTTCTTCCACATATCTCCTTATCACGATAAGGCAACTGATACGTTGCTGGTGCAAGTATTAACCTATTCTAGTAAAAATGTTGTCATGCCAGTAAAGATTTGTGCACATGTTCTTGAGAGTATGACACTTAGTCCTGTTTTTGGAATATGCAGATATTTTCAGTTGTAGCCTCAAAATTAAGTAGAAAAGCTTTTTGTGTGGTTCTTCACTGCTTGCCGATGTTTAAACAAATCACATGGTAGTTCTGGGTTCATCAATCAGTAGTTGGTAGGAGTGGACGAGTGGCCATATTAGAGTATGTGGAAACTTTCACTTTAGATGTCCTTTTCTTTCAAGCTGTCTTTCTCTGCACCTAACTTTCTGAATGATTCATCGGGGATTTGCTCAGTTTTAGTTGTATGAATCTTCCTAGGTGTCGCTGTGCTGCAGTATATACTCAGAATATGCCAATCGCCCATGCAATTGGTGTGCGTCCAATTAAACACCAGTAACCTTTGTTGGAATTCTTATTTTTACTAAGCCGTGTCGAGTTAATATAGTCAATGTTTTCTTCAGGTGTGTCTAGGTAACTCAAATAATGCATATTCATGAAGTCCTTTTTATTTCTCTGGAAAAGATGGTGCTCTAACAAAGTTTCTTACTGGGTCATCATCAGAATAAGGCATAATAAAAATGGCATGTTGTTGATGGGAATAGGATTTACTAATAAGAACAAATTGCTGATGGACCGCAGAAATGCTGTTAGCGTATTCGTCGCTGCTTATCTTACTGTAGTTTGCAGAATATATTTCTGTAATTGCTGGATCAATATGTTATCTAATGGTCTAAGTGCTTCTGTGCAATGGTGTATAGGTACCGGGAGTTGGCACACAGGGTGGACGAGGCTCTTGGCTTCATGACAGCAGCTGGGCTGGGGATGGACCATCCGATAATGACGACTACTGACTTCTGGACATCCCACGAGTGTCTCCTCTTGCCATATGAGCAGGCTCTTACCCGTGAGGACTCCACAAGCGGCCTTTTCTACGACTGCTCGGCCCATATGGTGTGGGTTGGTGAGCGAACTCGTCAACTCGACGGGGCTCATGTTGAATTCCTCCGTGGTATTGCCAACCCTCTTGGCATTAAGGTCGGTACTGAATTCATTTTAAGATTTGGTCAAAGGAAATCTAAATTATTTTTTGCTGTGTTTTGGATGATGAAATTTAAAATAACATGAACTTGTGGAATGTAGGTGAGCGACAAGATGAACCCTGCTGAATTGGTGAAGCTGATTGACATTTTGAACCCTTCAAACAAGCCGGGAAGGATCACCATAATTACAAGGATGGGGGCTGAGAACATGAGGGTGAAGTTGCCTCATCTCATCCGTGCTGTCCGCAATTCTGGACAGATTGTCACATGGATTACCGACCCCATGCACGGAAACACCATCAAGGCCCCATGTGGTCTGAAGACTCGTCCATTTGACTCTATTATGGTGAGTATCTTTCTATTCCGGATTCTACCGCATTCCTAAACATTGTGGATGAAACTGAAACTCATGGCATGGCAAAATAGGTTTTGGCCATTTCTTTCACAATCAAATGTTTTCTGATGATTCAAAATTCATATGAACATTTCAAGTGAAATTTGTGTTGATTGAACTGCCTATGGAAGTGGGCAATGATAGATGGTTGCTCTTGCTGTTCCACCTGACATTTGCCTGTTGCTCTTTCTGCTGCATAATTCCCTACAAAATACTCCGTATTTTACTAGTGAAGAGCCTAAAGCTTGATTCTAGATAGATTGGTTGCAACAAAGAGTTTCTATTTGTTAAACAACATTTCCAGTAATTTACAAGTTTCTTTTGGCCTATATTTACCGCCTTAACATTAACTTTGTGTTGATCAACAGAATGAGGTGCGTGCATTCTTCGACGTGCACGACCAAGAAGGAAGCCACCCAGGAGGTATCCACCTTGAAATGACTGGTCAGAATGTGACCGAGTGCATCGGGGGATCGCGGACTGTGACCTTCGATGACCTGGGTGACCGCTACCACACCCACTGCGACCCAAGGCTGAACGCGTCGCAGTCTCTGGAGCTCGCTTTCATCATCGCCGAGAGACTCAGGAAGAGGAGGATGAAGTCAGGACTCGCCAACAACCTGCCACTGCCCCCATTGGCTTTCTAAGCAGGAAGCACCAGGGAGGAGGGGTTAGATAGTTGGCATTTGCAAGCGGTAACCAAATGCGCATTCCATTGAGTTTGTATGGTGGGCTGCTCTTTGCACAAGCTGTGTGCTTATGAGGTGTTGGTACTTATCGAGGACAGCAGGGGGGTAGCGTACTCGTGGTGTTGTTGCACTATGTTTTGTTTCTTTGTTTTATTTTTGAGTGTTTGATCTGTTTGAGCCTTTGTGACCTGAGAAAATAAAAATAATATGAGTTACCTTTGTTAATTTATTTATTTCTCATTGTTCCATCTATTTTGCTGATGTAAAATCTGTCCTCTCAAACATGTCAAACATTTTTTGAAATCGTGAACATTTTTCCAATTCTTAAACTTTTTTTTACAAATTCATGAACATTTTTTGAAATTGTGAACATTTTATGAAATTTGGGAACACCTTTTGAAATTCACAAATATTTTTTGTTTTTAATAAATTGTTTTTTGAAACACATGAACAGTTTTTGAATTCATGAACATTTTTTGAACCAATGATCATTTTTTGAATTAACAAATTTGAGAACATTTTTTGAAATTTGCACACTTTTCTGTATCAAAACATAAGACACATGCCATACTGAGGGAGTATGTGAGTTATTTCCGGTAGATTCCCTCAATCAAATGGGAAATAGACAAAGATTACCCATGTTTATGTCCTCACGGAGGAGGTAAAACCATATATTTCTTGCTCGTGTATATTGCTTATGTATAGGGGTTTACAAAGATCGAGGGATTGAGCAATAGCTTTGAGGTTAGGGTTACATAATTCTAGTCGGTTGGAGGAGCGCTGGTTTCCTCGTTGTGTGCCCCAAATCCTCTGGGTCCTTCTCTGGTTAGGTCCATGGGTCGGCACTACCACCCAAGGCAGGAACCGACCTAAGGGGGCCTGATTCGTGTCGGCTTACTCAGTCTGGCATTCGATATGTTGAAACACCCCTGGCCATAGCACCGTAATGCTAGATCAACGGGCTCGTTACAAAGTATTACGGGCCATTGTCTTAA
>NC_041383.1:182168453-182290389 GCF_002162155.2 Triticum dicoccoides
CCCCGCGATTTTCAGGTGGGTGGGGCCCATCTCATCCCTTTAAACCAATCATAATGTGCCAAATCTCAACAACTCCGTAAAACCCCTGTAAAAATCCGTGAATGTAGCATTGCTTCACCGTTAATAGCCCCTGAGACAGGCTCTGATTGGAACTGCTTAAGAGGGGTACGAGTTTAACTTTGTAAGACAAGCTCTAATTATAGCATTACCCAAAAGGGTGTCCTTGGAAAATGTCTTTCTATCCCAATCATTAATAAAACTATTAAAAATAACAATAAATTTGTAAGTTTCATATTCGGTGAGCCCTGTTGTACATACCTGCAGGTCACACGTGTATCTCCTATCTCAGGCACATGTTATGAGTTTATGCACACATTTATTGAGCTTTGCCATAATATTTTTGTAGTGAATGTGCAGGCTTTACCACAGTAGCCATTTTTATCATTTATGGTAGTTGACTGTGTTAGGATTAATTAATTAGTTTAATTAATAGAAATCTCTGTTTAGCAAACCGATATGCGGTTTTCTCTCCTGATGGGTCGCGCCCTATTGTAACAGACACATCCCTCGAATCTCATCTCTTGCAAACGCCGCGTCTGTGCGACACGTCCCTTCCAGGGATATAAATATGTAACTCATCGACACGTCCCTTCCAGGGATATAAATTACTGTTCATCGCACTGTTACTTTTACACGTTATCGACACTGGTAGTCTCTCCATCAAGAGTAACTAGGCCGCCACACAAAAACTCGCCGGAGATAATTGGAACGAACTTCAAGGAATAATACAATGGAGGAGGAAATGTGTTTAGTGGATAGTGCATCTACGAACACGATACTTAGGGAGATAAAGTATTTGTAGACACTTAAGAAGAGTAATGAAAGTGTCATGAAAATTGCTGGTTGAGACACGGTAATTTTTGGTTCTGGTCAAGCTACAATTACACTTCCTATGGGTACTAAATTGATAATCCAGGATGCTCTACTGTCTCCAGATTCTACTCGTACCTTGCTGAGTTTTAAGGATATCCGCAAAAATGGTTTCCATGTGGAAACCAATGAAGAGAGTGGGGCTGAATGCCTACTCATAACCCAGCAAAAGGAATTTTGAAAGGAAGTCCTTGAGAATTTGCCTTCTCTATCTTCTGGGTTGTATTATACATACATTAAACCAGAGACGCATATGGCGTACAAGATAGTTTTTCAGAATCTTGATAAGTTCAAGATTTGGCATGGTTGCCTGGGTCATCCTGGTATTGGGATGATGAGAAAAATTATTGATGTCCTATTGGACACAACATAACGGATAGAAAGTTTCCAAAATCATCAGATTTTGTATGCACATCATGTGCAACTAGGAAATTGACCACAAGGCCATCTTATGTGAGATTAAAGGATGAGCCGCTTAATTTCCTTGAACGCATTCAAGGAGATATTTGTGGTCCATCCTTGAACGCATTCAAGGAGATATTTGTGGTCCAATACAACCGAAATCTGGACCATTCAGATATTTCATGGTCCTAATTGATGCATCAACGAGATGGTCAAATGTGTGTCTACTATCAACAAGGAACCATGCTTTTGTAAAGCTAATTGCTCAGATCATTAAAGTGAGAGCAAATCATCCTGAACATAGGATAAAAACCGCCAGAATGGATAATGCTGCAGAATTCAGATCTCGAGCATTTAATGATTACTGCCTAGCTTTGGGCATTTCTGTGGAGCACTCGGTACCTTATGTACATACCCAGAATGGTCTTGCGGAATCACTTAGAAAGAGGATCAAGTTGATAGCAAGACCACTGCTGCAGAATAGTAATCTTCCAGCTTCATGTTGGGGTCATGCAATTTTACATGCTGCAGAATTGATAAAAATTTGACCAACTGCATATCATACGGTCTCCCTGTTGCAGTTAGTATGTGGAAACCAGCCAAGTATTTCCCATCTATGGCAATTCAGTTGCATGGTATATGTACCGATCTCACCACCGCAGCGTACATCAATGGGACCTCATAGACGAATGGGGATCTATGTGGGGTACAATTCTCCATCAGTCATTAAGTACCTGGAACCCCTGACAGGGGATTTGTTTACAACCTGGTATGCTGAGTGCATTTTTGACGAGGACAATTTCCCGGCATTAGGGGGAGAGAATAACCACAAAGAATGCCGAGAAATAGATTGGGATGTGAAAGGCATCTAGTCCTTAGATCCACGTACGAATGAGTCTGAACTGGAGGTTCAGAAGATTATAAATTTGCAAAATATTGCAAATAATCTTCCAGATGCATTTACTGATTATAAAGGTGTCACAAAATCAAATGTTCCCGCTATGAATGTGCCAGAGAGAGTGGATGTGACCCATAGATCTACTCAGCCACCTAAGAGGGGGAGGAATCTGGATACAAAGGACAAGGCTTTGCAGAAGCGTCCAAGGGGAATGAGGAATCCTCAAAAAGTAAATGCAAGTCAACAAAATGTTGTTATTCAACCTAGGGTTGAAGGACACCTGAAGGATGTTGGACATCCAGAACCTAGCACGAGTGTGCACACAAACTTTGGTGCTGGGACATCGGAAGACCTTGATCCAATTGTTGAGGGAAATCACAAAGGATCAAAAGGTATTGATGAGATATCTATTAACTATATTGATTCAGGAGAATCATACAACAGAAAGACTACAATTGTCGGCATTTATTTCTTCTCTAGAATTGCAGAAGGCCTTGATTTGGATTGCAAACCTAAGTCTGGTCCAAATGGAAGGCAACAATTGAGGATGAATTGCGCTCGCTCATCAAAAGAGGGGTATTTATTGTAGTAATACCCACTCCTCAACATGTGTTCCCTGTGGGAGCAAAATGGGTTTTTGTTCGTAAGAGGAATGAGAACAATGAGGTGGTAAGATATAAGGCGAGGCTTGTAGCACAGGGGTTCACGCAGAGACCTGGCATCGACTATGATGAAACATATTCTCCTGTTATGAGTGGAAAAACGTTCCGATATTTAATATCACTGGCAGTGAAAATGAATTTATCTATCAAACTGGACGTTGTGACTGCATATTTATATGGATCACTAGATTCGGTTATTTATATGAAAGTTCTTGAGGGAATGAAGCTTCCGAATCCAAAGGCTAATCGCAATATGTATTGCATAAAGCTTCAGAAGTGATTGTATGGCTTGAAGCAGTTGGGAGAATGTGGTATAACCGACTGATTATATTCCTTCTTCAAAAGGGTTACTCAAATAATAATGATTGCCCATGTGTGTTATTAAGAAATCTAAGAATGGATTTTGCATTATTTCTATGTATGTGGATGATCTGAATATCATTGGGACTACACAAGAAATACATGAGGCAAGTAATCATCGTAAGACGGAGTTTGAGATGAAAGATCTGGGTAAGACTAAATTTTGTTTTGGCTTACAAGTTGAACATCTTCCTTTAGGAATACATGTTCATCAGTCTGCTTATATCCAAAAGATTTTTGAGAAATTTAATATGGATAAAGCATATCCATCGAAAACACCAATGGTTGTTAGATCTCTTGATAGAGATAAAGACCCATTTAGACCTAAGGGTGATGATGAAGAGGTATTAGGACATGAGTTTCCTTACCTCAGTGCTACTGGAGCATTAATGTATCTAGCAAACTGCACCAGGCCCGATATATCATTTGCAGTAAATTTATTGGCTAGATTCAGTGCATCACCAACAAAGAGGCATTGGGTTGGTGTGAAGAACATTTTTAGGTATCTTCAAGGCACCAAAGATCTTAGTTTATTCTATCGGAAAAATCAAGATAAGACCATGGTGGGATATTGTGATGCTGGATACCTATCGGATCCCCATAATGCCAGATCACAGATTGGTTTTGTCTTCTTGAGTGGAGGTACGGCCTTTTCTTGGAAGTCGATAAAATAAACTCTAGTGGCTACATCCATGAAATTATTGCTTTGTTTGAAGCATCATGTGCATGTGCATGGATTTGTAGGATGATTAACTTTATTGAAAGTTCAAGTGGGATTGGATCATTGGAATCACCCACTATTATCTATGAAGATAATGTTGCATGTATTACACAGATGCAAACAGGTTATATAAAGAGCAATATTACAAAGCATATTTCTCCTAAGTTATTTTATCCCCATGAGTTACAGGAAATTGGGGAGATAAATATTTTGGAAACGAAGTCATGTGACAATCTTACCGATTTGTTTACAAAGTCATTACCAAGTTCTTTATTTGAGAAGTACATCAACGGAATTGGTATGAAATGACTTCGGGACTTGCAAAGTTCAGAGGCAGTGTCTCCCTGAATAATAATCTATTTGTGATCCTCAGATCTTTGATATTGCACTCTTTTCCTTTGTAAGTTTTTCCTAGATGGTTTCTTATGGAAGGTTTTTAATGAGGCAATAGTAATGCATGCATTGTGATATGTCGGTTTCTCCTTACTATCCCATTGGGTTTTTGGAAGGAGTTTTTGATGGCATATGTACATATCTCCTCATATTTTTCCTACAGTGTTTTTGGAGGAGACTAATCGTGATGATGATGATCAAGATGTTGATGATGATGTTTACAAGATAATTGGAGCAGAGATTAGGGGGAGTGTTAGGATTAATTAATTAGTTTAATTAATAGAAATCTCTGTTTAGCAAACCAACATGCGGTTTTCTCTCCCGATGGGTCGCGTCCTATTTTAACGGACACGCCCCTCGACTCTCATCTCTTGCAAACGTCGCATCTGTGCGACACGTCCCTTCCAGGGATATAAATATGTAACTCATCGACATCAATCAAACAGTGATCATTGCTGTTCATCGCAACTTTTACAGATTGTATCCCACTCACCACCGGGCCTTTCTGAAAATCTACACGTCTCGCCAGCTCCCCACCGGGTTGCTAGGGCATTAAACTCCAAACATGAAAATAGACGGTCGTGATAGAAGCCAGGGCACATCTGACAGCCGAAACTCCACCATAGTTCTGCCGCTTGCATTATGCTTGGGTTCAAATATTTCGCATCAAAGTTTCGCGGCAGCTTGGAGTTATTTAGAATCTAGTTCTTGGACCTTATTCCTCATGTTTCATTTTGTAGGTCTATGACAACAAGCTATGGCTGATTTGTTCCCTCTTTTGTTGCTGTTATCCGCGCTGCCGCTGGTCTAATTCCTTGGAGATGATTTCTTTAGCTTTGATTCTTTAGGCTTTGATTCTTTTGAGTTATTTTAACAATGCTAAAATTTCCAAAACTACAGAAGGTAAGAACCATGTTACATTATCTTCTTGTGCTCTTTTGACTGAAAGTAGTAGAAGGCTGTTAGACTTGAAGATGATTTCTTTGGTCTAACCACAATATATCATACCAAGTTATTCTTTGAGGCAAAAAGTTTTTTCTATGAACAATAGATTTGCATGTATGCCAAATTGCCAATGCTTAACATTTTCAAACTGGGCATACATTCAGACCAAAAATGTTATCCTAGTTACTGACATAATAAATTTTACCCACTCATCTTGAGATAAGCTAAGGTTGGAACTTCTTAAAGAGGGTCCATGTAAATTATGATAAGCTAAGGTGCTTGTCGATTACATCTACGCGTGGCTGCAGCAAGTAGGAAATACCAATACAAGGGATTTTTTTTCAAAACTATCACTTTATTTATAGCAAATTCGAGACTATAGCATGCAGTGCAATTTTTTTCTTCAAAACTAGCACCCCGTCGGCCACGCGTGGGTCGAAAAGGTAGTTTTCGGCCTTCTCTCGGCCGAAAAGGGCTCTTCTGCCCGTGGTTGACTGAAGACATGGCGTCGGGGGGGGGGGGGACGAAAATAGTAGCTTCGGCCACCCGACGACTGAAGTGGGCCGTTTTCGGCCACGCAGCAGCCGAAGAGGCTTTTCGGCCTCCCATCGACCGAAAAGGTGCGGATAAGCCCCGCGCCTGTCTCCTTCCTCTCGCCTCTCGCCTCTGTTCTCTATACCTCGCCATCCCGCGGCGATCTCCTCCATTTGCCACCCATTTTCACATCCAAGCCACTGAATCGGTAGATCGTAGCAATCCCCGATGGCCTACGGTGTTTGTTTGCTATGGGATAGTTTCTGGTGCGTTTGGGGAGGAGTAGCCTGATGTCTACTACACAACCTTCTTTTTGTAGACGTTGTTGGGTACATCTCAAATTTTCAATTTGAAATGTTATACATAGGTCATCATATGCATATCATATTTTAATTGCATTTTGGTTGATCCTAAAAATTCTAAGCAACTCAAGGACCCATGGAGATAGTTGGGGATTTCATTTATTTTCATATTTGAATTTTCTCAAATTTGAAAAGAGGATCACTTTGGTTTTAATTATTTTCCTCTCCAAATATATTTCCAATACAAAATAAAAGAGAGGGGATAAAATGACTTCTCCAAAATAAAACAAATATTGGAGGAAAAATGTTAAAATCAAATAATATTTTTATTTGGATTTTATTGCTATTTTATTTGAATTAGAAAAAAATATGCATATTTACAAAATTGCATTTTTAGGCCTGAAAAATGTTCACTTTGTTCTAAATATTTTATTTAGACAGTGAAAATTGTTTTTGGCATTTTTATTTTTTGTATTTTATTAGGATTTTTCCGTTCGGGCGAAAACTAATATAAAAAAATCCTTCCCGGACCGACTGGACCGGAGCCCAGCCGGCCCACACCGTGCGCCGCCGCCTCTCCCCGCCGCCGTGCCGCACACGGACACCGAGGAGAGTCCGAGCCAGACTCTCCCCGGGCCGGCCCCCTCCCCAAGCCACGCGCCGCCCCTGCCCCCTATAAATCCTACCGGCCCACTGCCCTCTCCGCCAGCCACCGTCGCCCTGCACCTGAAGCCGTCGTCGCCTGCGCCGCCCATCCCCGCAAGTCGCCACCGCCCACGCCGCTGTCGCACGACGCCGCCGCCCGCGCTGCCATTGCCTCTCGCCGCCGCAGCCGGAGCCCCGCCGAAGCCCCGCCGGAGGTAGCCGCCGCCGCCGTCATCGTTTTTTAGAACCGTTCGGTTCCTAGATCTATTTTTTAGATAGATCGGTTTGTTTTTTCGGTTTAGTTATTTAGCAGACGTTCGTCTGTTCGTTCGTTTTAACGAACGTTGTTCATTGGTTAGGCTTAGACAGCGAACGTTCGTTCGTTAGTCTGCTTGTCCTGTTTTTTTCCAGGGTTTATCTGCGATTATTTTCGATCATGATTTCTGTCCTGATCTTCGTTCTAGTATAACTTTTTGCTCGTTTATCCAAATTAGATGAAACCAACGCCTAAATCTTTGTCTCGAAGCCCTCTTTCTGTTTAACCAACTTGAACATGATTTTTGTACTGTAAAATTTGACTTTAGTCCAGATTAGTAAACGAATCTTGTTTCGTTCGTATCTTGAGTTTCGTTGCTCTGTTTGAGTTGTTTCTTTTTGCAAAGCGTAGCTCTTTAGTTGCACTTTCTGTTTGGATCTTCCTATTTGAATTTTACCCGTGCTTCTTTGTTTGAGTGCTTATGTATGCTATTATTAGCATGCTACTACGAGTCTCTAGGTTTTGCAGATTGTCAGCAAGGCAAGTAACACTTTGATCATATCCCTTTATTACCCAGTTTTTATGGATTAGTTCCAATCCTCAAACATTGCATGGTTAGGATCTGAATAACATGTAGGTTTAGGAAGTAGATGATGAGGTAGAACCTATTGTCCTTTTATTATCAAACCTTTGGGAGTTACTTCTACGCTATGCTCAGGATTGCTATGCTATGCTCGTAGACGTGGCATGGTGAGTGTATCCATGACAGATGTGAGAATTGTCAATTAATGGTTAACTTAAGGTGGGTACTTAAATACACATCTGGGTGGATTGGTTGCGGGCACCTGGAGAATCCAGTGTTGTCCTAGTATATCCCGGAGTACCCATTTGATCATCCTACGGTTCGCCACCCAGGCTCAAAGGGATCATAAGATTATTCATGCTAGAAACTTCCGTGTGCAGCCACAAGCTAATATGGGCTCTAGCATAGTTGAGTAGGTTGCATGACCTCTTTCAGTGGTGGGCTAGCAGATGTAAGGGAAAGTAGGTGTAACTGTCCATCCAGAGTAAATAGTTAATGTTTCTGAAAGACCGTGTCTCGGTCATCCGTTTCTCAAACATCATGTAGTGTGAGAAATCTAACGGAGGGGATCGTGTCTTGTGGGGAAAAGTGCGCAAACCTCTGCAGAGTGTGCAAACTAATCATGGTTAGCCGTGTCCCCGGTTATGAACATCTTGAGTATCTGGTTCTTGGATTATCATGTTGATCTCATCACTCTAAATTAATTTGTTGGGTTAATTGATACTGCTTAATTGGGATTGAGTTGGAGGAACCTTCTGAATGTTTCACAACCACCATGATAGTTAAATGAAATTTATTCCTTTGTTGTAGGAAAAAATTGGCTTTATGCAAAAAAAATTTAACCATAGAGCTTTCCACCAGCCATATATGCATGTAGTGATAGCATTTATTCTGTTCATTACTCTTTGTGTTGCATTGCCAGCATATTCCATGTGCTGACCCATTTCAGGCTGCAACATATCATGTTGCAGACTTTTCAGACGATGAGTAAGGTGCCATAGGTCGTTGTCGTTCACTCAGCTATGCCGTTGGAGTTGATGGACTCACTATATCTTCCAAGCCTTCCTCTGTTATCTTTTTAGATGGCCTTAAGGCATATTATTGTAATAAGTTCTTTTTTGAGACATTTCGATGTAATAAGTGTGTGATTGAGACTCTGTTATAAATCCTCGAGTACTGTGCATGTCAGCATTACCGATCCGGGGATGACACTGATGCAAACAGACTAGACTGTTTGAGGTCTGGTCGCTACAAGATGGTTTCAGAGCACACGCTGACTGTAGGACACGACCACTAAGTTGAACCATAGGTCACTCCTCTCTACTCATTTCTGACTCCTCCCCCTTTTCCACTCCATAGGATGGTGGACTCAAGGAACAAGTTTACACAACCGAATGAAGACACTCCTTTTGGACGACACTTGAAGGAAGTTACTAGGTACCTGAACATCGGAATACCAAGCTTCACCGGGACCTACATCACCACTTTACCAGAAGAGGAGCGTTGGATGATTCGAGTTCAAGTTCTAGGAAGGACATTCATGCAAGTCACTGAGCCCATGGAGTTTTCCTTTGATGCACCAACCTGGAGTTTAGGAAAGAGCATGGCAGCCCACATTGCCATGGGACGCATTGGAGAAGTTTATCACAATGATCTTAAGGACACTATCTACCAGATATGTGGGCGCCGAGATGAGCAATGGGAGATGATCAGCACTAGGAGGGACATGTCCATTGCAACTTTCATCCAGGAGTTAAACCAGCACATTCGTCGCCAGGAAAACCAGATGTGCGCAAGCATGATAGATCTGAAGAAGGCAATGACCAGGATTACGGAGCTAGAGGAGGAACTCAAGTCTACACGCGACAGATATGAAGAGGAAATGACAATACTAGTGGAGAAGAATGACGACCTGACGGGGAAGCTAGGAGTATTCATGGAGACCCCGCGCCAGGAGGAGATGACGACCATTCCAAGGACATTCGTTTGGAGGACTACATCATCATCGGCGACACCGATTCTGACCCCGACAATAGCGATGATGACTATGTTGATGAAGCTGGAGCAGATATCATGGAGTCTTCCACCGATCAAAACTACTAGTCGACCATCATATTATTAGTAGTATTCTCCCATGTATATAGAATAGTCCGAGCACTTTTGTAACGATAGTTAGACCGATTGTAAGCCCTTGTTCGAATTGATTGGTGTGATATGATTGTGTTTGTCTCATGAGCATATGGGTAGTGTTTTCCCTTTAGACCTCATTCTATTCTGTTTTCTCATCTTTTCTAAACCCATCAGATGCCTCCGACATGTGACAATGGATTTGCCTTCCCACCGGAGCTCACTTAGTTGATCCAGCAGCAGAACACCTTGATGTAGCTACTAGTTCAGAATCAGAACCAAGGCAACAACAAACAACAACAACCCTCCACCACCACCACCTGTTGATCACTTAGCCCGTTTCCTAAGGCTGAATCCGCCGGTGTTCTCTAGTAGCACCGAGCCGATTGTTGCAGATGATTGGCTCCGCAAGATTGGAAGGGAGCTGACCACTGCAGGATGCACAGATGCGGAGAGAGTGAGTTTTGCCGCACATCAGCTTGATGGACCCGCAGCATCATGGTGGGAGAATTTCACAGCCACTTACCCCATTGACACTGTTACATGGGATCAGTTTCAGCAGGCTTTCTGCACTGCCCATGTTTCAGCAGGAGCTATGAACATGAAGAAGCGTGAGTTTCGTAACTTGCGCCAAGGAGGACGCATAGTGGGCCAATATGTGGATGAGTTTAATAAGTTAGCATGCTATGCCCCTGATGATGTAGCTACAGATGCTGCTAAGCAGGAGAAGTTTCTGAAAGGACTGAATGATGAGCTGAGCATGCAGTTGATGGTGGCAACATTCAACAACTACCAGGAGTTGGTAGATAGAGCTCTTATGATTGAAGGGAAGTAGCAGCAGATAGAGAGCCGCAAGAGCAAGTATGGACAAGGGAAGTACAATTCAGGAGCTCAGCAGAGACCTCGTTTTACCCCGAACTCGGGAGGACACATTCACCATAACCATGGAGGCCATAACTCAAATGGAGGAAGTTCGCATAACCACAGTGGCCCCAAGAATGGGAATGGGAATGGAGGAAGCAGCAGCCAGAACCGTTCCAACCCAGCAACTCCCGCCAAGAAGGATCTAAGTCACATTACTTGTTTCAAGTGCGGGAAGAATGGACACTACGCCACCGAGTGTTCTGAAGCAAAGAATGGAAATGGCAATGGAAGCTCTGGGAAGAAGCCCAACCCTTTCAACAGGGGACAAGTGAACCACCTTAGCGTGGAGGAGGTCGAAGAGCAGCCAGATGCAGTGATAGGTAAGTTTTTGGTTTAGTCATTTACTACAATCATTCTTTTTGATACTGGTGCATCGTATTCATACATATCAAGGGGATTTGTGAATAAGTATAAATTACCCACCAAAGTTCTTAGGACACCCATGTTAGTAAGCTCACCAGGATTGGAGCATATGGCAAGCCAAGGATGTTTTCAGATGCCATTGACCATAGGTAGGCATGTTTTCCCCTCGGATCTGATAATTCTGGAGTCACAAGGGTTGGATGTGATTTTGGGTATGGATTGGTTATCGATGTATGGAGGAAACATCAATTGCGCCAGTAAGTCAATTATGCTCACCACCCTAGAAGGAAGAAGGATCAAGTATGTATCACGACATGTGCCTAAGAGGACTCAAGTGAATTCCTTATTAGGAGTTGTACAGGAGGAAGTACCAGTGGTGAAGGATTACCCTAACGTATTTCTGGAGGAGTTGCCAGGCATGCCATCGGATAGAGACATTGAGTTTTTGGTTGAGCTTTTGCCAGGCACTGAGCCAATATCAAAGAGACCGTATCGGATGCCCACAAAGGATTTGGAGGAAATTAAGAAGCAGATTAAGGAGTTACTGGATAAAGGTTATATTCGACCAAGTTCGTCACCTTGGGGAGCCCCAGTACTTCTAGTGGAGAAGAAGGATGGATCATTAAGGACGGTTGTTGATTATCGTGCATTGAATGAAGTGATGATCAAGAACAAGTACCTACTGCCGATGATCAATGATTTGTTTGACCAGTTGCAAGGAGCTAAAGTTTTCGCTAAGATCAATCTGCGATCAGGATACCACCAGCTGAAGATTCGAGAGCAGGATATACCCAAGACAACTTTTACCACAAGGTACGGGCTATACGAGTATACCGTTATGTCATTTGGTCTGACTAACGCGCCTGCCTATTTCATGAACATGATGAACAAGGTGTTTATGAGTTTCTAGATAAGTTCGTCATGGTGTTCACCGATGATATATTGGTCTACTCGAAGAATGAAGAGGAGCATAAGGAGCATTTGCGTTTGGTTCTCGAGAAGCTCAGGGAACATCAGTTGTATGCCAAGTTCAGCAACTGTGAGTTTTTGTTGAAGGAAGTTGGATTTCTCGGACATGTTATATCCGGAGAAGGAATAACAATAGACCCCACCAAGGTTGTTTCTGTGACTAAATGGGTGGCACCCACGTCAGTTGGAGAGATCAGGAGTTTTCTCAGACTCGCAGGTTATTACCGGAGGTTCATTGAGAATTTCTCCAGGATTGCAAAGCCCATGACAGAGTTGTTGAAGAAGGATACCAAGTTCAAATGGACTGAGGAGTGTGATGCCAGTTTTTAGGAGTTGAAGAAACATTTGGTTATAGCCCCAGTTGCTGATCCTTCCAGATCAACGAAAGGATTACCAAGTGTATTGCAAAACTTCTCGTCAAGGACTTGGAGCGGTGCTTATGCAGGAGGGAAGAGTTGTTTCATATGCCTCACGACAACTTAAACCTCATGAGCAAAATTATGCTACACATGATTTGGAGTTAGCAGCCGTAGTGCATGGATTGAAGACATGGAGACATTTTCTCATCGGAAACCACGGTGAGGTATACACGAATCATAAGAGTTTGAAATATATCTTCATGTAGAAGGAGTTGAACCTCAAGCAAAGGAGATGGTTGAAGCTCATTAAGGATTATGATATGAAGTTGCATTATCATCCCAGAAAGGCTAATGTAGTAGCCGATGCATTGAGTCGCAAGGGTTATGTTAATACGCTCATGACCGGAGGATTACCCAAGGAGTTAGCAGAGGATCTTCGCGAGCTATGTTTGGAAATAGTTCCGAGAGGTTATGTAGCAGCATTGGAAATTCAGTCCACTTTGATGGATAAGATCAGAGAAGCCCAGAAGACTGACAAGGAGATTGCGGAGATAAAGGAAAGGATGAGCAAAGGAAAGGCTAAAGGATTTCGTGAGGATGAGCATGATACTTTATGGTTTGAGGATCGCGTATATGTGCCTAATGACCCCAAGATCAGGAAGTTGATTCTGCAGGAGGCCCATGATTCGCCGTACTCAATTCACCCAGGAAATACTAAGACGTATCTGGATTTGATGGAAAGTTTCTGGTGGACAGGAATGAAGAAGGATATTTCCGAGTATGTAGCAGTATGTGATGTATGTCAGAGAGTTAAGGCAGAGCATCAGAAGCCAGCAGGATTACTACAACCATTGCCGATACCCGAATGGAAGTGGGACAAGCTTGGCATGGATTTTATCACTGGATTGCCCAGGACTCGTTCTGGCTATGACTCTATATAGGTTGTAGTCGATCGATTGACGAAAGTTGCTCATTTCATCCCAGTGAAGACCACCTATACGAGTGCTAAGTTGGCAAAGATATACATGACCAGGATCGTATGTCTGCATGGAGTTCTGAGGACCATTCTATCAGATAGAGGAACCCAGTTTACCTCAAAGTTCTGAAATCAGTTGTATGAGACTTTGGGTACTAGGCTAGAGTTCAGTACAACCTTTCATCCACAGACAGATGGACAGACCGATAGAGTCAATCAGATTCTGGAAGACATGTTGAGAGCTTGTGCGCTAGATTATGGATCCAGTTGGGACGATAACTTGCCGTATGCAGAGTTCTCTTATAACAACAGGTATCAAGCCATTCTGAAGATGGCCCCTTTCGAAGCCTTGTACGGAAGGAGGTGCAGGACATTGTTATTGTGGGATGAAGTGGGAGACCGTCAGTTGTTTGGACCAGATTTGATTAAGGAGTCTGAAAAGAAGGTTAAACTGATTCGCGACAGACTCAAGGTAGCTCAGTCCAGGCAGAAGAGTTATGCGGATTCAAAATGCAAGTAGACAGTTTACAAAGTCAGAGACAGAGTATACCTTCGTGTGTCCTCACTTTGAGGAGTTAAACGTTTTGGAGTTAAGGGAAAGTTAGCACCATGTTTTGTGGGACCATACAAAGTCTTGGAACGTATGGGAGAAGTCGCTTACAAGCTGGAATTGCCAGAAGGAGTGTTAGGAGTTCACGACGTGTTTCACGTTTCCTAGTTAAAGAAGTGCCACGCAGAGATGGCCGATATTCCTCTGAGAGATATAGTGCCACTCGGAGCGATTCAGCTGGATAGTGATTTGACCTACAAGGAGAAACCAGTGAAGATTCTCGAGTTTGCCAGCCGAGTCACACGCAACAAGGTTATCAAGTTTTGCAAAGTTCAGTGGAGCCACCATACCGAGGAGGAAGCCACCTGGGAACGAGAGGAAGACCTATGGAAGGACCACCCGCACCTATTTTCTAGCCAACCCGAATCTCGAGGGCGAGATTCATCTTAAGGGGGGTAGGTTTGTAACAACCTTCTTCTTGTAGACAACAGATTTGCATGTATGCCAAATTGCCGATGCTTAACATTTTCAAACTGGGCATACATTCAGACCAAAAATGTTATCCTAGTTACCGACATAATAAATTTTACCCACTCATCTTGAGATAAGCTAAGGTTGGAACTTCTTAAAGAGGGTGCATGTCAATTATGATAAGCTAAGGTGCTTGTCGATTACATCTACGCGTGGCTGCAGCAAGCAGGAAATACCAATACAAGGGATTTTTTCAAAACTATCACTTTATTTATAGCAAATTCGGAGACTATAGCACGCAGTGCAATTTTTTTTTCAAAACTAGCACCCCGTCGGCCACGCGTGGGCCGAAAAGGTAGTTTTCGGCCTCCTCTCGGCCGAAAAGGGCTCTTTGGCCCGTGGTTGACCGAAGACATGGGGTCGGGGGGGAGGGGGGGGGGGCGAAAATAGTAGCTTCGGCCACCTGGCGACCGAAGTGGGCCGTTTTCGGCCACGCAGCAGCCGAAGAGGGTTTTTGGCCTCCCATCAACCGAAATGGTGTGGATAAGCCCCGCGCCCATCTCCTTCCTCTCGCCTCTCTCCTCTGTTCTTTCTTTCTCTCTCCCGTTCTTCTCTCTACCTCGCCACCCCGCGCTGATCTCCTCCATTTGCCACCCATTTTCACATCCAAGCCACTGAATCGGTAGATCGTTGCAATCCCCTATGGTCTACGGTGTTTTTTTGCTATGGGATAGTTTTGGTGCGTTTGGGGAGGAGTAGCCTGATGTCCACTACACAACCTTCTTCTTGTAGACGTTGTTGGGTGTAACATCCCAAATTTTCAATTTGGAATGTTATACATAGGTCATCATATGCATATCATATTTTAATTGCATTTTGGTTGATCCTAGAAATTCTAAGCAACTCGAGGACCCACGGAGAGAGTTGGGGATGTCATTTATTTTCATATATGAATTTTCTCAAATTTGAAAAGAGGATCATTTTGGTTTAATTATTTTCCTCTCCAAATATATTTCCAATACAAAATAAAAGAGAGGGGATAAAATGACTTGTCCAAAATAAAAGAAATATTGGAGGAAAAATGTTCAAATCAAATAATCTTTTTATTTGGATTTTATTGCTATTTCATTTGAATTATAAAAAAATATGCCTGTTTACAAAATTGCATTTTTAGGCCAGAAAAATGTTCACTTAGTTCTAAATATTTTATTTAGATGGTGAAAATTATTTTTGGCATTTTTAGAATTTTGTTATTTATTTTATTAGGATTTTTCCGTTCGGGCTGAAACTATTTATATAAAAAAATCCTTCGCGGACCGACTGGGCCGGAGCCTAGCCGGCCCACACCGCGCGCCGCCGCCTCTCCCCACCGCCGTGCCGCACATGGACGCCAAGGAGAGTCCGAGCCGGACTCTTCCCGGGCCAGCCCCCTCCCCAAGCCACGCGCCGCCCCCGCCCTCTATAAATCCCGCCGCCCCGCCGCCCTCTCCGCCAGCCACCGCCGCCGCCTGCACCGCCCGTCGCCGCAAGTCGCTGCCGCCCGCGCGCCACCGCCCGCGCCGCCGCAGCCGGAGCCCCGCCGAAGCCTCGCCGGAGGTAGCCGCCGCCGCCGCCGTTTTTTTAGAACCGTTCGGTTTTTTTCTAGAAAAACCCTAGATCTGTTTTTTCAGATAGATCGGTTTGTTTTTTGGTTTAGTTATTTAGCGGACATTCATCCGTTCATTCGTTTAGCGAACGTTGTTCGTCGGTTAGGCTCAGACAGCGAACGTTCGTTCGTTAGTCTGTTCGTCCTGTTTTTCTCCAGGGTTTATCTGCGATTATTTTTTATCGCGATTTCTGCCCTGATCTTCGATCTAGTATAACTTTTTGCTCATTTATTCAAATTAGATGAAACCAGCGCCTAAATCTTCGTCTCGAAGCCCTCTTTCTGTTTAACCAACTTGAACATGATTTTGGTACTGTAAAATTTGACTTTAGTCCAGATTAGTAAACGAATCTTGTTTTGTTCGTATCTTGAGTTTTGTTGCTCTGTTTGAGTTGTTTCTTTTTGCAAAGCGTAGCTCTTTAGTTGCACTTTCTGTTTGGATCTTCCTATTTGAGTTTTACCCATGCTTCTTTATTTGAGTGCTTATGTATGCTATTATTTGTTTGCGATAGAATTCCCGGAATGTGAAGCGTGGTACTACGAGTTTCTTGGTTTTGCAGATCGTCAGCAAGGCAAGTGACACTTTGATCATATCCCTTTATTACCCAGTTTTTATGCATTAGTTCCAATCCTCAAACATTGCATGGTTAGGATCTGAATAACATGTGGGTTTTGGAAGTAGATGATGAGGTAGAACCTATTGTCCTTTTATTATCAAACCTTTGGGAGTTACTTCTACGTTATGCTCAGGATTGCTATGCTATGCTCGTAGACGTGGATTGGGTGAGTGTACCCATGACAGATGTGAGAATTGTCAATTAATGGTTAACTTAAAGTGGGTACTTAAATACACATCTGGGTGTATTGGTTGCGGGCACCTGGAGAATCCAGTGTTGTCCTAGGATATCCCGGAGTACCTGTGTGATCATCCTACGGTTCGCCACCCAGGCTCAAAGTGATCATAAGATTATTAATGCTAGAAACTTCCGTGTGCAGCCACAAGCTAATATGGGCTATAGCATAGTTGAGTAGGTTGCATGAGCTCTTTTAATGGTGGGCTAGCAGATGTAGGGGAAAGTAGGTGTAACTGTCCATCCAGAGTAAAGAGTTAATGTTTCTGAAAGACTGTGTCTCGGTCATCCGTTTCTCAAACATCATGTAGTGCGAGAAATCTAACCGAGGAGATCGAGTCTTATGGGGAAAAGTGCGCAAACCTTTGCAGAGTGTACAAACTAATCATGGTTAGCCGTGTCCTCGGTTATGGACATCTTGAATATCTGGTTCTTGGATTATCATGTTGATCTCATCACTCTAAATTAAATTGTTGGGTTAATTGATACTGCTTAATTGGGATTGAGTTGGAGGAACCTTCTCAATGTTTAACAACCACCATGATAGTTAAATAAAATTTATTCCTTTGTTATAGGAAAAAATTGGCTTTATGCAAAAACTTTAACCATAGAGCTTTCCACCAGCCATATATGCATGTAGTGATAGCATTTATTCTGTTCATTACTCTTTGTGTTACATTGCCAGCATATTCCATGTGTTGACCCGTTTTGGGCTGCAACATATCATGTTGCAGATTTTTCAGACGACGAGTAAGGTGCCATAGTTCATTGTCATTCATTCAGCTATGCCATTGCAGTTGAAGGATTCACTATATCTTCCAAGCCTTCCACTGTTATCTTTTTAGATGGCCTTAAGCCATATTATTGTAATAAGTTCTCTTTTGAGACATTTCAATGTAATAAGTGTGTGATTGAGACTCTGTTATAAATCCTCGAGTACTGTGCGTGTCAGCATTACCGATCCAGGGATGACAGTGATGCACAGAGACTAGACTGTTTGAGGTCTGGTCGCTACATTGGGCCTCCAAGTGTAGAGGTTTGTAGGACAGTAGCAAATTTCCCTCAAGTGGATGACCTAAGGTTTATCAATCCGTGGGACGCGTAGGATGAAGATGGTCTCTCTCAAACAACCCTGCAACCAAATAACAAAGATTCTTTTGTGTCCCCAACACACCCAATACAATGGTAAATTGTATAGGTGCACTAGTTCGGCGAAGAGATGGTGATACAAGTGCAATATGGATGGTAGATATGGGTACTTTTAATCTGAAAAATATAAAAACAGCAAGGTAACTGATGATAAAAGTGAGCGAAACGGTATTGCAATGCTAGGAAACAAGGCCTAGGGTTCATACTTTCACTAGTGCAAGTTATCTCAACAATAATAACATAATTGGATCATATAACTATCCCTCAACATGCAACAAAGAGTCACTCCAAAGTCACTAATAGCGGAGAACAAACAAAGAGATTATGGTAGGGTACGAAACCACCTCAAAGTTATCCTTTCTGATCGATCTATTCAAGAGTCCGTAGTAAAATAACACGAAGCTATTCTTTCCGTTTGATCTATCCTAGAGTGCGTACTAGAATAACACCTTAAGACACAAATCAACCAAAAGGCTAATGTCACCTAGATACTCCAATGTCACCTCAAGTATCCGTGGGTATGATTATACGATATGCATCACACAATCTCAGATTCATCTATTCAACCAACACAAAGAACTTCAAAGAGTGCCCCAAAGTTTCTAACGGAGAGTCAAGACGAAAACGTGTGCCAACCCCTATGCATAAGTTCACAAGGTCACTGAACCCACAAGGTGATCACCAAAACATACATCAAGTAGATCACGTGACATCCCATTGTCACCACAGATAAGCACATGCAAGACATACATCAAGTGTTCTCAAATCCTTAAAGACTCAATCTGATAAGATAACTTCAAAGGGAAAACTCAATCCATTACAAGAGAGTAGAGGGGGAGAAACATCATAAGATCCAACTATAATAGCAAAGCTCGCGATACATCAAGATCATGCCGAATCAAGAACATGAGAGAGAGAGATCAAACACATAGCTACTGGTACATACCCTCAGCCCCGAGGGTGAACTACTCCCTCCTTGTCATGGAGAGGGCCGGGATGATGAAGATGGCATGGATCCCCCCTCCGACAGGGTGCCGAAATGGGCTCCTAAGAGGTTTTTGGTGGCTACAGAGGCTTGCGGCGGTGGAACTCTTGATCTATGATGCTCCTGGATGTTTTCGGAGTATATGGGTATATATAGGAGGAAGAAGTAGGTCGGTGGAGCTGCGAGGGGCCCACGAGGGTGGGGGGTGCGCCTAGGGGGGTAGGCGCGCCTCCCTGCCTCGTGGCCTCCTCGCTTCTTTCTTGATGTCCACTCCAAGTCCTCTGGATCACGTTTGTTCCAAAAATAACTCTCCCGAAGGTTTCATTCCGTTTGGACTCCGTTTGATATTCCTTTTCTGCCAAACACTGAAATAGCCAAACAAACAGCAATTTGGACTGGGCCTTCGGTTAATAGGTTAGTCCCAAAAATAATATAAAAGTGTATAGTAAAGCCCATTAAACATCCAAAACAGATAAGATACGTTGGAGACGTATCAAGCATCCCCAAGCTTAATTCCTACTTGTCCTCGAGTAGGTAAATGATAAAAACAGAATTCTTGATGTGGAATTCTATCTAACATAATTATCAATGTAATTTTCTTTATTATGGCATGAATGTTCAGATCTGAGAGATTCAAGACAAAAGTTTAATATTGACATAAAAATAATAATACTTCAAGCATACTAACAAAGTAATTATGTCTTCTCAAAATAACATGGCTAAAGAAAGTTATCGCTACAAAATCATATAGTCTGGCTATGCTCTATCTTCATCACACAAAATATTTAAGTCATGCACAACCCCAGTTTCAGCCAAACAATTGTTTCATACTTTAGTATTCTCAAACTTTTTCAATCTTTACGCAATACATGAGCGTGAGCCATGGACATAACACTATAGGTGGAATAGAATGGTGGTTGTGGAGAAGAAAACAACAAGAAGATAGTGTCACATCAACTAGGCGTATCAACGGGCTATGGAGATGCCCATCAATAGATATCGATGTGAGTGAGTAGGGATTGCCATGCAACGGATGCACTAGAGCTATAAGTGTATGAAAGCTCAACAAAAGAAACTAAGTGGGTGTGCATCCAACTTGCTTGCTCACAAAGACCTAGGGCATTTTGAGGAAGCCCATCATTGGAATATACAAGCCAAGTTCTATAATGAAAAATTCCCACTAGTATATGAAAGTGACGACATAGGAGACTCTCTATCATGAAGATATGGTGCTACTTTGAAGCAGAAGTGTGGTAAAAGGATAGTAGCATTACCCCTTCTCTCTTTTTTTGTTTTTTTTGTTCGGGCCTTTTCTCCTTTTTTATGGCATCTTTTTTTCTCTCTTTTTTATTTTTCGTCCGAAGTCCCATCCCGACTTGTGGGGGAATCATAGTCTCCACCATCCTTTCCTCACTGGGACAATGATCTAATAATGAAGATCATCACACTTTTATTTACTTACAACTCAATACTTAGAACAAAATATGACTCTATGTGAATGCCTCCGGCGGTGTACCGGGATTTGCAATGATTCAAGAGTGACATGTATGAAAAATTATGAACGGTGGCTTTGCCACAAATACGATGTCAATTGCATGATCATGCAAGGCAATATGACAATGATGGAGCGTGTCATAATAAACGGAGTGGTGGAAAGTTTCATGGCAATATATCTCGGAATGGCTATGGAAATGCCATAAAAGGTAGGTATGGTGGCTGTTCTGAGGAAAGTATATGGTGGGTGTATGGTAACGGCGAGAGTTGCGCGATACTAGAGAGGCTAGCAATAATGGAAGGGTGAGAGTGTGTATAATCCATGGACTCAACATTAGTCATAAAGAACTCACATACTTATTGCAAAAATCTACAAGTCATCAAAACCAAGCACTACGCGCATGCTCCTAGGGGAAGGGTTGGTAGGAGTTAACCATCGCGCGATCCCGACCTCCACACATAAGGAAGATAATCAATAAATAAATCATGCTCCAACTTCATGACATAACGGTTCACCATATGTGCATGCTACAGGAATCACAACCTTTAACACAAGTATCTCTCAAATTCACAACTACCCTACTAGCATGACTCTAATATCACTATCTTCATATCTCAAAACAATCATAAAGAATCAAAGTTCTCATAGTATTCAATGCACTTTATATGAAAGTTTTTATTATATCCCTCTTGGATGCCCATCATATTAGGACTAAATTCATAACCAAAGCAAATTACCATGCTGTTTAGGACTCTCAAAATAATATAAGTGAAGCATGAGAGTTCATTAATTTCTTCAAAATAAAACCACCGCCGTGCTCTAAAAAGATATAAGTGAAGCATTAGAGCAAATGACAAACTACTCCAAAAGATATAAGTGAAGATCAATGAGTAGTCAAATAATTGTGCAACTATGTGAAGACTCTCTAACATTTAAGAATTTCAGATCTTGGGTACTTTATTCAAACAGCAAGCAAAACAAAATAAAACAAAATTACGCTCCAAGCAAAACACATATCATGTGGTGAATAAAAATATAGCCCCAAGTAAAGTTACCGATGAACGAAGTCGAAAGAGGGGTGCATCCCCAAGATTAGGCTCTTGGTTGTCCTTTAATATTACCTTGGGGTGCCTTCGGCATCCCCAAGCTTAGGCTCTTGCCACTCCTTATTCCATAGTCCATCGAATCTTTACCCAAAACTTGAAAACTTCACAACACAAAACTTAACAGAAAACTCGTAAGCTCCGTTAGTATAAGAAAATAAATCACCACTTAGGTACTGTTATGAACTCATTATAAATTCATATTGGTGTAATATATACTGTATTCTAACTTCTCTATGGTTCATACCCTCCGATATTACTCATAGATCCATCAAAATAAGCAAACAACACATAGAAAACAGAATCTGTCAAAAACAGAACAGTCTGTAGTAATCTGTATCATTCAATACTTCTGGAACTCCAAAAATTCTTAAATAATGTGGTGGACCTTAGGAATTTGTCTATTAATCATCTTAAAAAATCAACCAAAAAGCACTCTCCAGTAAAAAATGGCAACTAATCTCATGAGCGCAAAAGTTTCTGTTTTTTACAGCAAGATCACAAAGACTTCACCCAAGTCTTCCCAAAGGTTCTACTTGGCACAAACACTAATTAAAACATAAAAACACACCTAAACAGAGGATAGATGAATTATTTATTACTAAACAGGAGCAAAAATCAAAGAACAAAAATAAAATTGGGTTGCCTCCGACAAGCGCTATCGCTTAACGCCCCTAGCTAGGCATGATGATTTCAATGATGCTCACATAAAAGATAAGAATTGAAACATAAAGAGAGCATCATGAAGAATATGACTAGCACATCTAAGTCTAACCCACTTCCTATGCCTAGGGATTTTGTGATCAAACAACTTATGGGAACAAGAATCAACTAGCACAGGGAAGCAAAACAAGCATAGCTTCAAGATTTCAAGCACATAGAGAGGAAACTTGATATTACTGCAACTCCTACAAGCATATATTCCACCCTCATAATAATTTTCAGTAGCATCATGAATGAATTCAACAAAATAACCATCAAATAAAGAATTCTTATCATGATGTACAAGCATAGAAAATTTACTATTCTCCACATAAGCAAAATTCTTCTCATGAATAATAGTGGGAGCAAACTCAACAAAATAACTCTCATGTGAGGCATTGATAGGGGCAAAGGTGTCCCATCTTTCATGAGATGATGGATATCGCTTTGGTGGAAGTCGACTTTGACGATCCGACTACGAACGTGCGAGGACGTCGCACCTTAGCAATCGCTAAACCAACTCTGAGAGGTTATTGACCACGCCGGAGCACGATCAACCTGACCACGAGGGTCTGTTTCCTACGAGCAAACGAAGAACAAGCAAGAAACTGAGATTGCAATCTGGATTTTGCGAATATAAGATGAAAGCTTTGTTGATCAAGGTGGGGTTCTGTGACGCCTTTGTCTGGTTGTTGGACACAAACAAAGTACGCGAAGTTGCAGCTATGGTGAACTTTAATCTAAACAAAACCCAAGGTCTAAACGGTGCCCTAAGGGCTGTATATATTGAGGAAGAGGGGGGAAATTTCGTGGCCCTTGGTGGAGGGGTCCGAAATCAACCCTATCTCTTGTTTCCCCACACATACGGACTCTAAAAATAGCCTATACTTATGTATTTCGAAATTACATGGGCCTGGCCCAATAATAAGGTGACGCAGCACCTAGAATAGCCTCTAGACGAAATTTATGAAGTGGCATCTTGTATATTTCGTCCAAGGCTTCATGCACCCATTATGGTGGCTTCAAAGTCCTGAAATCATCACTTGTAACTCCGTTCTTGTTCCCCTTGCGCATGCCATCATCTCCATGCTTGTTCTTGCTCCAATGTTCATCCTTCTCCAAGCTAGGCCCTTCATTGTAAGCAAAACAAATATATCCAATTTAGGCAGCATCATATTCTCATGAACATTAGAATCATTACCAAGAAACGAAAGTACCTGGTAATTTAGTTGGCGTGCGCGAGCTCTAGTAATTGGTCTAGTATGTATAGCAGCATGGGCTGTGTAACAATGGTATTGATGCCCTCATCATCCTCCCCTTCTTGAAATGAAGTCGTCCTCGACGGAAGTTCATCTTCCTCACCCAAATAAGGCTTCAAATCTGCAATGTTAAAAGTGGGACTAACCCCAAAATCTGCAGGCAGCTCAAGTTTATATGCATTATCATTTATTTTCTCCAACACCTTAAAGGGACCATCAGCACGTGGCATTAGCTTTGATTTGCGCAAATCAAGAAATCGATCCTTACGCAAATGTAACCAAACAAGATCTCCAGGTGCAAACACAACATGTTTTCTACCCTTATCTCCAGCCAGTTTATATTTAGCATTCATACGCTCAATGTTTTCCTTAGTTAACTCATGCATTTTTAAAATCAATTCAGGACGTTCTTTAGCATCAAAATTAACCTTCTCCTAAGATGGAAGAGGCAACAAATCAATAGGTGCACGAGGTAGGAAACCATACACAACTTCAAAAGGGCACATCTTAGTAGTAGAATGCAATGAACGATTATAAGCAAATTCAATATGAGGCAAGCATTCCTCCCACATTTTCTTATTATTCTTCAAAATAGCCCTAAGCATAGTAGACAATGTTCTATTGACTACTTCAGTTTGTCCATCAGTTTGGGGGTGACAAGTAGTACTAAAAAGCAGTTTAGTCCCAACTTAGCCCATAAACATCTCCAAAAGTGGCTAAGAAATTTAGTATCACGATCTGAAACAATAGTATTTGGCACACCATGCAAGCGAATGATTTCACGAAAGAACAAATCAGCAACATTAACAGCATCATCGCTTTTATGACATGGTATAAAGTGTGCCATTTTCGAGAATCTATCCACGACAACAAATATGCTATCCCTCCCCTTCTTTGTTCTAGGTAAACCTAAAACAAAGTCCATAGATATATCCTCCCAAGGAACACTAGGTACAGGCAAAGGCATATATAAACCATGAGGATTGAGTCGTGACTTAGCTTTTTGACATGTATTGCAGCGAGCAATAAAACGCTCAACATCCCGTCTCATCTTTGGCCAAAAGAAATGTGTAGCAAGTACGTCCTCCGTCTTCTTCACGCCAAAGTGTCCCATTAGTCCTCCTCCATGCGCCTCCTGCAAAAACAAAAGACGGACAGAGCTAGCTGGAATGCATAGCTTGTTAGCACGGAACACAAGTCCATCATTAACGACGAACTTTTTCCATGTTCTTCCTTCTTTACAATTCTGCAATACATCTTTAAAATCAGCATCATGCACATATTGATCTTTGATGGTCTCCAAACCAAATATTTTGAAGTCAAGTTGTGAAAGCATAGTATAGCGACGAGACAATGAATCAACAATAACATTTTCTTTACCCTTCTTGTGTTTAATGACATAAGGGAAAGTCTCAATGAATTCAACCCATTTAGCATGTCTACGATTCAGTTTAGCTTGACTTTTAATATGTTTCAAAAATTCATGATCAGAATGTATAACAAATTCTTTGGGCCATAAATAATGTTGCCATGTTTCTAAAGTCCGAACAAGAGCATATAATTCTTTATCATAAGTAGAATAATTCAGACTAGGCCCACTCAATTTTTGAGAAAAGTATGCAACATGTTTGCCATCTTGTAATAACACACCTCCTAATCCAATTCCACTAGCATCACATTCAAGCTCAAAAGTCTTATTAAAATCAGGAAGTTGGAGTAAAGGAGCATGTGTCAACTTATCTTTCAATACCGTGAAGGCTTCTTCCTATGCGGTACCCCAAACAAAAGGCACATCCTTCTTTGTAAGCTCGTTGAGAGGTGCAACAATGGTGCTGAAATCTCTCACAAAACGCCTATAGAATCCAGCGAGGCCAAGAAAACTCCTCACTTGTGTGACCGTTTTGGGCTGCGGCCAACTCTCAATAGCTTCAATCTTGGTTTTGTCAACTTCAATTCCCTGTGGAGTAACCACATAGCCAAGAAAAGGTACTCGGTCGATGCAAAAGGTGCACTTCCCAAGGTTACCAAACAAACGTGCATCACGTAGAGCAATAAAAACAACATGTAAATGTTCCAAATGTTCTTCCAAAGATCTGCTATAAATCAATATGTCATCAAAGTAAACCACCACAAATCGTCCAATGAAAGGACGTAAAACTTCGTTCATTAATCTCATGAAAGTACTAGGTGCATTAGTTAACCCAAAAGGCATGACTAACCACTCATATAAACCAAACTTAGTTTTAAATGCTGTTTTCCATTCATCTCCCAATTTCATACGAATTTGATGGTATCCATTACGCAAATCAACTTTGGAGAATATTGTAGAGCCACTCAATTCATCAAGAATATCATCTAGCCTAGGAATAGGACGACGATAACGAATAGTAATATTATTAATGCCTCTACAATCAACACACATACGTGATGTACCATCCTTTTTCGGCACTAGAATAATAGGAACAGCACAAGGACTAAGGGATTCGCGTATATAACCTTTGTCGAGCAGCTCTTGTACTTGACGCATAATCTCCTTCGTCTCCTCTGGTTTGGTACGGTATGGCGCACGGTTTGGCAGTGAAGCACCGGGAGTTAAGTCAATCTGATGCTCAATCCCTCGAATAGGCGGTAATCCCGGTGGCACGTCTTGTGGAAAGACGTCAGCGAACTCCTGCAAAATGTTAGTGACAGCAGGAGGCAAAGAGGAAGGCACGTCCTCGAATGAAAATAATGCCTCTTTGCACACAAAAGCATAGCAAACAGATTTGCTGAAATCTAGCTCATCAATATCAGATTTGGTGGCAAATAAACATGCACTTTTCAATTTTATTTCAGAAGTAGCACTAGATGGTTTATTATTAGGCTTCATTTGTTTCTCAAATTCTTTTGCCACAATCTGATTTTCGCTCTTATTCTTCTCCCGTTTTGCTTTATTAGCTCTATTAATATCATCTTTCAAAATAGAATCAGGAGTCATAGGAAGCAAAGTAATATTTTTATCCTTATGAACAAGAGTATACTGATTGTTTCTACCATGGTGTACAAATTTTTTATCAAATTGCCATGGTCTACCAAGTAATAAGGAACATGCTTGCATAGGTACCACATCACAATCAACATAATCAGCATATGTAGAGATACTAAAATGCACACGAACAGTACGTGTTACCTTAACCTTGCCACTGTTGTTGAACCATTGGATGTAGTAAGGATGTGGATGTGGTCTTGTGGTGAGAGAAAGCTTCTCCACCATCTCCATGCTAGCCAAGTTGTTGCAGCTCCCTCCATCTATGATGACGCGCACAGAACGTTCCTTCACAACTCCCTTGGTATGGAACAAATTATGCCTTTGATTTTGCTCAGCTTGTGTGACCTGCACACTCAAAACACGTTGAGAAACTAAACATTCATACCTGTCAGCGTCTTCAGGAGCTATGTATTGCGTCTCATGATCAGAATCATCTCCACCGTGTTCTTCACGTGTAATAAGAGCCAACGTCTCCTCATCATAGTCACTAGCGGACTCATACCCACCATCCTCAGTAGCAATCATCACACACTGAGATTTGCATTCTGTCGCATAATGACCTCTTCCCTTACAATGACGACAAATAATATCACTTGTGTGCCCAGTTGATGCCATGGAAGAAGAAGAGCTCTATGTAGGCCCGGCAGGTGCGCTCTTGGCAGATAGTGGTGATTGTGCCTTCTTTCTTGTATCACGGCTGGAGGTAGCAGCTGATGGAGGTGCTGGTGTAGTGGAAGTAGAGGATGCACGGGGTGTCCATGATGAAAGTCGACCTGCAGAAAAGTTAGTTCGCGCCAATGCTTGTCGATCCTGCACTTCACATTCAGCTTTACAAGCAAGATGGAATAAACGAGTGATATTAGTATACTCCTTATACTCTAGAATGGTCTGAATCTCTCTATTTAATCCACCCATAAAACGTGCAAGCATAGCTTCATTCTCCTCAACAATACCACATCTAATCATGCCAGTTTGTAATTCCTGATAATATTCTTCTACAGAATTTTTTCCTTGTCTTAAACGCTGCAATTTTTGAAGCAATTCACGTTGATAATATGGTGGAACCCAACGAGTATGCATAGAAGTTTTCAAAGCAGCCCAAGTAGTTGGAATAGGATATAATCTACAATGTTCAGACCACCATACACATGCAAAACTAGTGAAAGCACAAACAGCAGCAGCAACCCGTCTCTCCTCGGGATATTGTAAACATGTAAAACGTTGTTCAGTTTCTAACTCCCAAGTAAGATATATATCAGGAACATATCTACCCTCAAATGGTGGAATATTCAATTTCAGTTTCGGAATATGGTCATTATCTCGTACCTGAGGTGGTGGTGCAGCCCTACCGTTGCGAATATATACCTGAGGTTGACCTGCTGGTGGTGGTGCTGGTGGCTGCACATAGTTCTGATTTTGATCAACCTCATCCTCGTAATAGTCCTCCACCTCTGCAACAGCAGCAGGAGCTACAGAAGCACCAACAGCTGTACACCAGAATTTTGTCCTGGCTCAATAGGAACACGCTGTGCTCGCCCTACTGTATCGCGGCGTAGAACTGGTTGTGGGAGACGTCTGAGTAATTCATCGAACTTGGCGTCCAACTTGGTGTCAATTGTCTTCTCAATGTCATCCATCCTCTCCAATGCCTTTCCAAAGCTGGCCATCACGTCTTCCACCTGTTGACCCAACATTTGATGAAACTTATCATGATGGTCCTTATTCATCATGTTCTCCCAGTCAATCTCGTTGGCGTGTGTTCCTGCCATAGTTAGCAGCAATAGAAACATACAAGTATATGATCCTACAGACTACTGGAATATGGTGGTGGTGGGGTGTCACAAATCCTTCAAGCAAATCTCAAATTCTTACCAGTTCTTACCCAGCAGCAGGTGGCGATCGGCAACCGTTGTTGTCAAAACTCTCAAAGCTTGGGTAGAGCGATTACTAGGGAGAGTCAAACGCACGACGTAGATGTATGTGGAGCTGGGAAGACTTATAATATGGTAGCAAAAAGGGTCAGCAATAATCAATTCAGAGATGCAAAGTTGAATAAACGCTCAACGACGGTACTGTGCTGGTCCTAGGCTAGACTATGCTAGAGACGCGAGCCTAGAACACTAACAAAATCACGACGCTGCACGGAAACAAGGGAGAAGCACACTCTGAAATTTTTTTTCACTCTTTTTTTTGCGCTCCTCTTTTTTTTTTGCCGAAAATCACTATAATGGCGAGTGTCTCAAAACTCTTCCCAAGTCAAGAGAACAAGATAGGCACGAAATTTTTTTGACCAATTTTTTTTTCCGACTGCCCGGACCCAAAAACTGGAAACGGGTCAAAAAAAACTTTCTATAATGGCGACTGTCTCAATACGCTTAGAAACACCTAAAAATAGGATAGGCAGAATTTTTTTTGTCCAGTGCGTTTTTGGAAAATTTTGGGCCTAAACGGAGGGTTGTTTCTGGACTCTTTTTTTTTCATTTTTTTTATTTTTTGGAAACCAACCTCTTCTATGGACGGCAAAAGATTGCTGGAATCCGAAACCTACTCAGACAAGGAAACATGAATCGGAAATTAGATGGATCCCGAAAACAAACCTAATATGCAAGGAACTCGGATTGGTGGTGGATATATGGTGGTGGTATATGGCAGCGGTGGTGGTATATGGTAGCGGTGGTAGTATATGGATATGGATCGATGGTGGTATATGGATACGGATTGGTGGTGGTATATGGATACGGATTCGGAGCGGTGGTGATAGATGGCAGGGGCGATGATGATGGTGCGGTGGCGGCGTGACAACTTATGACCAGAACTCGAAACTCTAAAAGACTAGACGCTAAGACCAGCAACTAGACATGACGATGCAACCACAAATTCAACAAAGCAAAACCCTAAAAAAATTATGCAAAGGCTCAGATTGGTTCGGATATGATGAAGTAACCCTAATTTTTTGTGGCTTTTTCATGGACTGTAGGTATGAAGAAAAGACTCGACCTAAACTACGAAAAACTGTAAAATCTCACCGAGCAACCTGGAAATCTGATACCACTTGATAGGGGCAAAGGTGTCCCGTCTTTCGATGAGATGATGGATATCGCTTTGGTGGAAGTCGACTTTGACGATCCGACTACGAACGTGCGAGGACGTCGCGCCTTAGCAATCGCTAAACCAACTCCGAGAGGTTATTGACCACGCCGGAGCACGATCAACCTGACCACGAGGGTCTGTTTCCTGCGAGCAAATGAAGAACAAGCAAGAAACTGAGATTTCAATCTGGATATTGTGAATATAAGATGAAAGCTTTGTTGATCAAGGTGGGGTTCTGTGACGCCTTTGTCTGGTCGTTGAACACAAACGAAGTACGCGAAGTTGCAGCTATGGCGAACTTTAATCTAAACAAAACCCAAGGTCTAGACGGTGCCCTAAGGGTTGTATATATGGAGGAAGAGGGGGGGGGGAATTTTGTGGCCCTTGGTGGAGGGGTCCGAAATCAACCCTATCTCTTGTTTCCCCACACATACGGACTCTAAAAATAGCCTATACTTATGTATTTCGAAATTACATGGGCCTGGCCCAATAATAAGGTGACGCAACACCTAGAATAGCCTCTAGATGAAATTTATGAAGTGGCATCTTGTATATTTCGTCCAAGGCTTCATGCACCCATTATGGTGGCTTCAAAGTCCTGAAATCATCACTTGTAACTCCGTTCTTGTTCCCCTTGCGCATGCCATCATCTCCATGCTTGTTCTTGCTCCAATGTTCATCCTTCTCCAAGCTAGGACCTTCATTTGTAAGCAAAACAAATGTATCCAATTTAGGCAGCATCATATTCTCATGAACATTAGAATCATTACCAAGAAACGGAAGTACCTGGTAATTTAGTTGGCATGCGCGAGCTCTAGTAATTGGTCCAGTATGTATAGCAGCAGGGGCTGTGGGTGTAACAATGGTATTGATGTCCTCATCAGGCATAATCCAATTGAAAGTTAAAATCAAGATGAAAAGTTTCATGGTTATCATTATTCTTTATAGCATACATGTCATCACAATAATCATAATCATCGTAGATAGCAACTTTGTTCTCATAATCAATTGGAACCTCTTCCAAAATAGTGGATTCATCACTAAATAAAGTCATGACCTCTCCAAATCCACTTTCATAATTATCACAATAAGATTTAACACCCTCCAAAATAATGGGATCATTACTTCCTAAAGTTGACACTCTTCCAAACCCACTTTCATCAATATAATCATCATAAATAGGAGGCATGCTTTCACCATAATAAATTTGCTCATCAAAACTTGGGGAACAAAAAATATCATCTTCATCAAACATAGCTTCCCCAAGCTTGTGGCTTTGCATATCATTAGCATCATGGATATTCAAGGAATTCATACTAACAACATTGCAATCATGCTCATCATTCAAAATTTTAATGCCAAACATTTTAATGCATTCTTCCTCTAGGAATTGAGCACAGTTACCAGAATCCTTATTTTCATGAAAGACATTAAAAAGATGAAGCATATGAGGCACCCTCAATTCCATTTATTGTTTTCTTTTATAGACTAAACTAGTGATAAAACATGAAACTAAAAGATTCGATTGCAAGATCTAAAGATATACCTTCAAGCACTCATCTCCCCGGCAATGGCGCCAGAAAAGAGCTTGATGTCTACTACACAACCTTCTTCTTGTAGACGTTGTTGGGCCTCCAAGTGCAGAGGTTTGTAGGACAGTAGCAAATTTCCCTCAAGTGGATGACCTAAGGTTTATCAATCCGTGGGAGGCGTAGGATGAAGATGGTCTCTCTCAAGCAACCCTGCAAGCAAATAACAAAGAGTCTATTGTGTCCCCAACACACCCAATACAATGGTAAATTGTATAGGTGCACTAGTTCGGCGAAGAGATGGTGGTACAAGTGCAATATGGATGGTAGATATGGGTAGTTGTAATCTGAAAATATAAAAACAGCAAGGTAACTAATGATAAAAGTGAGCGTAAACGGTATTGCAATGCTAGGAAACAAGGCCTAGGGTTCATACTTTCACTAGTACAAGTTCTCTCAACAATAATAACATAACTGGATCATATAACTATCCCTCAACATGCAATAAAGAGTCACTCCGAAATCACTAATAGCGGAGAACAAACGAAGAGATTATGGTAGGGTACGAAACCACCTCAAAGTTATCCTTTCTGATTGATCTATTCAAGAGTCTGTAGTAAAATAACACGAGGCTATTCTTTCCGTTCGATCTGTCCTAGAGTTCATACTAGAATAACACCTTAAGACACAAATCAACCAAAACCCTAATGTCACCTAGATACTCCACTGCCACCTCAAGTATCCATGGGTATGATTATACGATATGCATCACACAATCTCAGATTCATCTATTCAACCAACACAAAGAACTTCAAAGAGTGCCCCAAAGTTTCTACCGGAGAGTCAAGACGAAAATGTGTGCCAACCCCTATGCATAAGTTCACAAGGTCACTGAACCCACAAGTTGATCACCAAAACATACATCAAGTAGATCACGTGATATCCCATTGTCACCACAGATAAGCACATGCAAGACATACATCAAGTGTTCTCAAATCTTTAAAGACTCAATCCGATAAGATAACTTCAAAGGGAAAACTCAATCCATTACAAGAGAGTAGAGGGGGAGAAACATCATAAGATCCAACTATAATAGCAAAGCTCGTGATACATCAAGATCGTGCCAAATGAAGAACACGAGAGAGAGAGAGAGATGAAACACATAGCTACTAGTACATACCCTCAGCCCTGAGGGTGAACTACTCCCTCCTCGTCATGGAGAGCGCCGGGATGATGAAGATGGCCACCGATGATGGATCCCCCCTCCGGCAGGGTGCCGGAACGGGCTCCCGAGAGGTTTTTGGTGGCTACAGAGGCTTGCGGTGGGGGAACTCCCGATCTATGATGTTCCTGGATGTTTTCGGAGTATATGGGTATATATAGGAGGAAGAAGTAGATCGGTGGAGCTGTGAGGGGCCCACGAGGGTGGGGGGCGCGCCCAGGGGGGCAGGCGCGCCTCCCTACCCCATGGCCTCCTCGCTTCTTTCTTGACGCCCACTCCAAGTCCTATGGATCACATTTGTTCCAAAAATAACTCACCCGAAGGTTTCATTCCGTTTGGACTCTGTTTGTTATTCCTTTTTTGCGAAACACTGAAATAGGCAAAAAAACAGCAATTTGGACTAGGCATCCGGTTAATAGGTTAGTCCCAAAAATAATATAAAAGTGTATAGTAAAGCCCATTAAACATCCAAACCAGATAATATAATAGCATGGAACAATCAAAAATTGTAGATACGCTGGAGACGTATCAAGCATCCCCAAGCTTAATTCCTACTCGTCCTCGAGTAGGTAAATGATAAAAACAGAATTTTTGATGTGGAATGCTATCTAACATAATTATCAATATAATTTTCTTTATTGTGGCATGAATGTTCAGATCCGAAAGATTCAAGACAAAAGTTTAATATTGACATAAAAATAATAATACTTCAAGCATACTAAGAAAGTAATTATGTCTTCTCAAAATAACATGGCCAAAGAAAGTTATCCCTACAAAATCATATAGTCTGGCTATGCTCTATCTTCATCACACAAAATATTTAAATCATGCACAACCCCGGTTTCAGCCAAGCAATTGTTTCATACTTTAGTATTCTTTTCAATTTTCACGCAATACATGAGCGTGAGCCATGGACATAGCACTATAGGTGGAATAGAATGGTGGTTGTGGAGAACAAAAAAAAGAGAAGATAGTCTCAGATCAACTAGGCGTATCAACGGGCTATGGTGGGGAGGAGGGCGTGCGGTTGGGTAGGAGGTGGTGGTGAGGAGGAGCAACAGCCGTGGAGGAGGAGGTGGTGAGGAGGAGGTGTGGCTTGGGGGGGGGGGTGACCGGAGTTGAACCTCCGGAGGCGGTGGCACTGTCGTTGTCTGGTGGTGCAAGTACTCCGCGAGGTGGCCGGTGCCGCTGAGCCGAAAAGAGGAGCAAGAAGCTAGGGATACACGCTTCGAAGGTATAACCATGTCGTCACAAATTTTCTCCGAATTGTATAGTTTTGTTAGTGTAGATATGTCACATTGTGAATTATAGTGTTAATATATTTATGGAGGGATTTAAATTTTAGTGCATAGTTAGTGTAGCAGGTAATATTAGTGTTTGTTGTGATTAATGAGAAGATGACAATGTCTGAATCAGTAAATCTGACTGTTTACTACGGTGCTGGTAATGTTCGATATAATGAGTTGGGGGTTGATCTTAGCGAGTTTAAAAATGGCGTCATGACACTAGCAGACCCGGACAGACTGGATATTAGACAGTTGAAGTACTAGTTGACAACTAGTTTCAGGCTGGATCCTCAAGTATGTTCCGTCAGTATTCATGCATTGTGGACCAAATCCTGTAAAAATATCAAGTGGGAGTTGATGCTGATAGATAGGAGCCAGCATTGGTTGACCCTATTAAGACGTTGCTGAGACCGAAGAAACCACCCATATGCCTTTGTGCAACCTGTGGCGAAGAAGGAGAATAAAGTACAACTCCACAGGGGTATGAACCCGGCCAGGACAGTCAAGTGGCTAATGAGATTGATTTATTCGGGTCACAGCCACCCGATGTGGATGCTAGCCAACCCGAGAAAGAGTTGGACTACGTGCCACACAATGTTTGTGGTCCTGATACTGGGCAGAGTAGCCAGTCGATAATATTAGCTGGTTCTGGTTTTGCTGACGAGGATGAGGAAGGGGATGAAATGCAGAGGGTTATGGAGGGAGAGGACGAGGATTAATTGGCGGAGGATATGGATTCTGATAATTCTGAGGATGAAGTGGAGGTACCGATTCCTTCTGCATGGGATTAGGATATATTGACCGGCCTTACGGTTAACGATGGCCATGATACTCCATGGCAGTATAATCTGAACCAAGTCCAGATAGGGGCTATGTTTGATACAAAGAAACAATTGAAGTATGCGGTGATTAAGTGGGCTATGTCTACACAGAGGGTTTTTCGGACACACATATCAAGTCCAACAAATTATACCGTGAAATGTGTTGAAACAGGTTGTCCTGGGAAGGTGCACGGGCACGTGCCAAAGTATGACATCCACTAGGTTGTCACCAATGTCGTCCCACATAATTGTGTGAGGAAACACCTGCTGGTGAATCATCCTAACCTGACTTCAACTCTCATTGCGCAACTCATGTATATTGAGATAGTAGAGAAGAAAGATATGGAAGCAAAACACATCCAGACAGCAGTGAAGGTCAGATGGAATAATGTCATTCCTTATGGGAAGGCTTGGAGGGCTAAGCAGAAGGCCATGGAGGAAAAGGTTTGGGACGTTCTTCGACTCATATGATAATGTTGTCCGTCTCCTTGACATACTAAAGGAGAGGAATCGCAACACGTATGTGAACGTACAACACACGAGGTTGCCGAGTATACCAGATTTCAAGGTGTTGAAACAAGTATTCTTCTCATTCGCTATGTGCATTGATGACCCACAAGTATATGGGGTCAATTGTAGCTCTCTTAGATAAGTAAGAGTGTCTAACCCAACAAGGAGCAGAAGGAAATGACAAGTGGTTTTCAGCAAGGTAATGTCTGCAAGTGCTAAAATTGTAAGTAGCGGAGTAGTTTGGTAGCAAGATAATTTGTAACGAGCAAGTAACAATAGTAGTAACAAAGGTGCAACAAGGTAGCCCAATCCTTTTGAGGAAAAGGACATGCCAAAACAGTTTCTTATGATAAGCAAAGGTTCTTGAGGGTACACGGGAATTTCATCTAGTTACTTTCATCATGTTGGTTTGATTTGTGTTCGCTACTTTGATAATTTGATACGTGGGTGGACCGGTGCTTAGGTGCTGTTCTTACTTGAACAAACCTCCTACTTATGATTAACCCCCCCGCAAGCATCCGCAACTACGAGAAAAGTATTAAGAATAAATTCTAACCATATATAGCATTAAACTCTAGGATCCAATCAGTCCCTTACAGAATAGTGCATAAACTAGGGTTTAAGTTTCTGTCACTCTTGCAACCCACCATCTATTTACTACTCCACAATGCATTCTCTTAGGACCAAATATGGTGAAGTGTCATGTAGTCGATGTTCACATGACACCACTAAGAGAATGGCAACATACATGCCATCAAAATATCGAACACATATCATGTTCACATGATTACTTGCAAAGTGATTTCTCCTGTGACCTCAAGAATGAAAGTAAATACTCACAAATGATAAACATGCTCAAGATCAGAGGGGTATTGAATAGCATAATGGATCTGAACATATAATCTTCCACCAAATAAACCATATAGTAATCAACTACAAGATGTAATCAATACTACTAGTCACCCACACGCACTAATCTATAGTTTTGATACAAAGATTGAACGCAAGAGATGAACTAGGGTTTGAGAGGAGTTGGTGCTGTGAAGATGTTGATGAAGATGGCCCTCCCCAAGATGGGAGAGTTGTTGGTGATGATGATGACGATGATTTCCCCCTCCGGGAGGGAAGTTCCCCCGGCAGAATCGCTCCACCGGAGGGTAAAAGTGCTCCTGCCCAAGTTCCGCCTCGAGACACCAGCGCTTCATCCCGAATGTCCTCCGCTTATTTTTTCTAGGTCAAAATGACTTATATACCAGAATATGGGCACCGGAGGTGGGCCGAGGAGGGCACAACCCACCAGGGTGCACCCGGGCTCCCTGGCGTGCCCAGGTGGGTTGTGCCCACCTGGTGGGCACCCTCTGGTAGTTATTTGCTCCAATATTCCTTCAATATTCCATAAAAATTCTACGTGAAGGCTCAGCTTGTTTGTGTCGGATGTTGGGTTCCGGCAGACCCTTAAGGTTCGAACACTGGGGTGCGCATGAAGATCTATCCCCTACCGATCTACGTCCGATCGCCTCGTGAGATCTAAGCTGGAAACATGAACAACACAAGGGACATGAGATTTATACTGGTTCGGGCCATCGTGATGGTGTAATACCCTACTCTAGTGTGTGGTGTGGTGGATTGCCTCAGGGGCTGATGATGAACAGTACAAAGGGAGAACAGCTTCGCGAGAGGTGTTCTTGAGCTGGTGCGATGAACTGCTCGGGTGAGTTCGATTGCCTCTCTCTCTCTAGGCTTTCCAAAGTCTGGATCCCCCTCCCCCCTACTCTGTGGTGGCTAGCTCTATTTATAGAGGCCCTAGGCCTCTCCCCAAGTATTGAGCGGGAAGGGCGCCAACAACGGCCATTTTGAAGGGGAACATATAATACAAGTTATCCTGACTAAAGTTGGTCGTCGGCTGCCAAAAGCACTGGCGACGCCGCCGCCTTGGGCTCCACGGTGACCTCCATCCTGCCGCTCCGCTGGTCTTGGTCTCGTTGCTCTGAAATGGCAACCTTTCCCTGATGCCTCGGTACTCCACATCTGTGCTTGCCCCCTTTGCACCAAAGAGGAACAAGGACACTGCGCAGGCCGTGCCCGCCTGGTCTCGATCGTCATGGCTTGCGTCACGAGCACCTCGTGAGGTACCCTGCCTTGATCTCTCTGCCTCCTCGCGAGCCTGCCTGGCGAGGCCGTCCCTGAGGAAGCCTTGCGTCGTTCGCTCCACGAGGCTTGGCCCCTCGCGAGGGTCTTGAGTCTTGTGCTGATGAAGATGGGCTGTACTGGGCCACCACTCGAGCCACGCCGCAGGCCGTGGGCAGGCAAGTCTGGGGACCCCCGTTCCCAGAACGCCGACAGTAGCCCCCGGGCCCAAGGCGCGCTCGGACTTGGCTTAGCGGAGAAGCGAAGGGACAAGTGCGGAGCACCACGGGCCCCATCAGCCTGCGGCCTTGGGCGCCGCGTGGCGGTTGATTGGACGTGGGCGTCTCCGCTTCCCCACGCTCCCTCATTTAGCACCTGGCTGGGCGGCCATGAGATTTGTACACAGTTATCCTCCCTTCGCAGCCTTCGCACTTCTTGCTCCTCTTTCCTCCTCGGGCCTCTGCTTCCGCCTCCGATCCATCTCGAGCTCTTCCCCCGTCCTATTGCTATGGCGCCGACGAAAAAGGACAAGGGGAAGAAACCTGCGCCCTCGTCCAGCACGCCCCCGGCGGCAGCTCCCGCCGTCGACAAATTGCTCATACTCAACCTGGAGGCCCTGGAGAAGGTCTGCTCCGCGCTTGCCTCCAGCTTCAACGAGTGCGGGAAGACGACTGTCTAGCCCGCGTCCCACTCCTCCTTCGACAGGGTCGTCACGGAGGTCCGATTCTTCGCCGATGCCTTGTGGGCAGGCCTGGTTCCCCCCTTTTCCGCCTTCTTCAATGCGGTGCTTTCCCGTTACCAGATCCACATGATGCATCTTGGCCCCCAATCCATTGCTCTGCTTGGTGTCTTCGCCTTCGTCTGCGAGGCCATGGTGGGGATTCCTCCTTCCGTTGCCCTTCTTCACCACTTCTTCTCGCTGCGCTTGATCGATCCTTCCCAGTGTTTGGGGTGCGTGAGCTTCCAGGCCATGCTAGAGACGGCCGCCTCGGGGGTTGATTTTAGCCTCCCACCTTCTGCGAGCGGGTTCCGGGAGTGCTGGCTGTACGCGGACGTTGGGGTGCCCAGCCCCTTGCTCGCGCACCCAACGCTGCCTGCTGTTCCCAACCCTGGTTGGGATCATGAAGAGCTCACGAGCCCCCAACTTGCCTTCGTCTGGAATTGCTTCGAGAGGTTGAGGGGGCTCGGGGTGACGGCGCCCAAGGTGGTGAAGGAGTTCCTCCAGCGCCGCATCGCTCCTCTCCAGCGCCATTCCCGCCCAATGTGGGCTTACATCGGTCGCCAGGACCGTATGAGGCTCCAGGAAGGGGATCTCGCGCCGGAGACGTTGAAGAAAGTGCTGCTAGTCCTGACGGGCGACCCCTCTCCTGGCAGTGCTGGCCATGGGGGCGCCCTGCTGTATCTTTGCAAAAACAGGGTCAACTTCGCGAGGCAGATGCCCCATTTCGATGAATGGGGGCTGCACCCAGCCAAACTTGTGGGACCTCGCGAGAATCCAGTTGCCGTGGTCCTTCCCCTGGCTGCCCGCGCCGACCTTGCCTCAGGAGTCGTTACAGGGAGGCAAGGATTGGCGGGAGACGAGGGGCCTGACGTCGAGGTGCTGATGTTGCGTGGGACTCCCGAGGCGCCATCCTCCGGAGCCGATGGTACCCCTCGCGAGGTGCTGGCTGACGAGGGAACGTGGCCTGCCGCTCCCGAGGCTAATGCCCCCGAGACCCCGTCAGGCCACCAAGAGGTGGTGTCTGATTACTCCCCTCTGGCTGGTGCTCCTGATGCAGGCCGGCCTGATGCTTCAGCACCTATGCCGTGTGCCGGCCCTCACGTCACGAGCTTGGGACGGTTCCGCATAGTTTTCGAGGCCCTTCGCAAGAGGAGGGAGGCTTCCGGTGGTGATGAGCACCCACACCGCCCATTGAAGCACAGGAAGTACTTCGCCATGGACGAGTAAGTCTCTCCTTATCATGGTTCCTTGTCTGCCCCCCTTTTTTGCCGACCGTGGCCTTTCAGGATTCCTTCCGACGAGCCCGCGGAGCCAATTGAAGAGCCATTCCCTCAGGCTCCTCCTCCGTCGCCAACCTCAACTGCTTTGGCTTCGCGCGCCGCCTTGGGTGCAAGTTTGGCTGGAGAGGCAGGCCGTCCTGTGGCACGTCTTGATCCTGTCGTCGCGCCGCCCTTCCCTTGCAAGCCCTCCCTGGGCACATCTAGCTTGCCCAGAGCTCCTTCATTGATCATCAGCAGCGAGTGGCTGAAGCCGATGTTCGGGTCCCCAGCGGGAGGTGGATCGACGCCAGGCTGGGTCTCTCGCGGTGCCCACCCGGTGATCGCAGGGGCACCAGCCCCCAACCCCCTGCCGAAAGGGGGCGAATCGCCCCGAGGCCCTCCGCCGGCGTCGACGGCGGAGGATGGTGTTGACGACGTGCTTGGGCATGCGCGGGAGCGCAGAGTTCTTCGCCAAGAGTTCCTCCGAAGGGCAGTCGATGCAGTGGGTCAGCTCGGCGCAGAGCTGGCGGCGAAAGACGCGCGTCTTGAAGCTGAAGGCTTGAGGTTGGTCGAGGAGCGGCGAGGGCTGAAGGCGGCTGTGGGTCTCGCGCGCCACCAGCCTGACCTGGAGAATTCCAAGGTCGAAGTGTCCTTGGCGGCCTCTCGGGAGGCCTATTCCCGGGCCCTTGAAGAAGCTCAAGAGACTGACAAGCGATGCGAAGCTGCGGAGGAGCGCATGTGGGAGCTCCAGGACTGGTGCAACTCCCTGGAGCAACAGGTGGAGCTGCGCCGATCCGCCCTTGCACTGCTGAAGGGAGGGCCCGCTGAAGAGGAGGAACTCCGGAGGCGTGAGGAAGCGCTGACGCTGGAGACTGCCGAGCGCAACCTCGATCTGGAGCGGTTGGAGACGCGGGAGCGCCAGGTTGCCCAGGCGGAGGACGACGTCGGTGCGCGGGAGGCCTGGATCTAGGAGGAGATCGACCATCGCGTGGCGGAGGCTCGCGCCGGTCTTGAGCGCGAGTATGAAGAACGGCTGGAGTTGATCAGGGCTGAGGCCACGGGCAGGACTGCTGCCCTCGGGACCAGATTGACTGAAGCCACACAGAGACCTGAGGCTACCGCAGCCGCACTAAGCTCGGCGCAGGCCGAGCTGGCCTCCTCCCACGCCGGGCTGCTTCTTCTTCAACGGCGGTTGATGATGCCGAGGCCGTCGCGGAGCGGAATGCGGACGAGATCTGCCAGCGGCAGACGTTGGAGCACATGCACGGCCCCATGCTCTGAACGCTTAGGGAAAGGGCCAACATGGCCTTGGGCAACATCTGTGAGGCCGCCGCCGAGGAGTCGCACGTGTCCAACTACGCCGGCAACCTCCAGTGCGGAATTTTTGGCTAGCAAAGATAGGGGCAAGCACCACATGTTGAAGGATCTATGACAATATGACTTCTATGTGAATATAAACAAACATAAATCATTAAGTTGTCTTCCTTGTCCAACGTCAACAATTTTGGCATATAATATTTTGATGAGGGCTCACAATCACAAAAGATTTCTAGGATAGTATATTTATATGTGAATCTTCTCTTCCCTTATTAATTCTTTCATGAGTTGCATCATTGACTAATGCTATGTTTGTCAATCTCTAATAAATTTTTCTACTTATACTTTTCCTTATGTGGTGTCATCACCTACCATAGGATTAGTATATGATCTATTGATTTGTTTCCTTTCTTTTATTCAATCACTTTTTTCTTTATTATTTATTTTCTTTATTTACAATAAGAAGGTAAAGAAAGCAAAAACTCAAACTAAACTTTATTACATAACTTGCACACGATTAAAATGATAGATCACTAAGCTAACTCTCAAAGAAGAGAGGATCAAACTTAACTTTTATTCATCTAAAGCAAAAGGATCAAACTAAGATAAGTAAAAGCAAAAGGATAGTGGGATGATACGATACTGGGGCACCTCCCCCAAGCTTGGTAGAGGCCAAGGGGAGTGCCCATACCCAATACTCAATTCTCCTTTGGTGGTGAAGAAGATGATGATGAAGAAGCGATCCTATCCTTAAGGATCAAGAGATTCTCCAATCGACGGATAACGCACCGGAGATAGGTGATATGCTCTTGATGCAAAATATTTTTGCGAGTGAGATACTTATTTTGTATGCGAACTATTTCAATAACGCGAAAAGCTTCAATCTCAGCAGGAGTAAGATGAGTAAGGTAGGGCTTAAGGATATCTTCTTCCTCCTCCTCGGCCAGTAGTGCTTGTGCTGCCACCAGGGGTGGATCCATGGTAGCTTCCTTGCCCTTGCCTCCCTTGATGAAGTCCGTAGGCTCCTCCCTCTTTGTCTCAATCTTCATCAGCCAAGCATCTTCTTCCATGTTGTTGGAGGAAGAGGAAGACATGATGCATGGCTTGATAAATCTGACCAGAAACAACAAGAAAAGAGAACTGAGGATTTCTTCATGATACGGTGATCAACAGGTCTGGGAAGTATATATAGATTTTTTATCTTGGAGGACAAGTATACAAGAGAAAAACGGAGTCCGGAAGGTGTCCCAGGCGGGCACAACCCACCTGGGCATGCCAGGCATGCCTGGCGCGCCCTGGTGTCTCGTGCCCACCAGGGGACATTTCCTCGGAGTTTCTTTATTTCCATAATTCTAAAATATTCCAGAACTAACAAAAAATATTTTTGTGGATTTTTTGGAGACCGTTTACTTACCTTATTAGGTACCTCCTAATTTTGACGATTGTGGGGTGTTCCGGAAGGACTCTTTTATGTGTTCTTCCGGTGTCAAAGTTTGGATAATATTACTTTCAACATTGATAGGCGTACCTGAGATATAGTGCTTTATTCGTTGTCCGTTGACAACCTTCAGGTTAGTGCTTTCAATATTATTTATTTTGATGGCTCCAGACCGGTAGACCTCCTCGATGACATATGGGCCTTCCCATTTCGAGAGGAGCTTTCCTGCAAAAAATCTAAAACGAGAGTTGTACAAAAGAACATATTCTCCGACTTTGAACTCACGCTTTTAGATTCTTTTGTCATGCCATCTTTTAACTTTCTGTTTGAATAATTTTGCATCTTCATAAGCCTGGGCTCTCCATTCATCTAAAGAGCTAATATCAATAAAACTCTTTTCACCGGCAATTTCGAAATCATAGTTGAGTTCTTTAATTGCCAAGTATGATTTATGTTCTAACTCAAGAGGCAAGTGACAAGCTTTTCCATAAACCATTTTATAAGGAGACATACCCATATGATTTTTATATGCCGTTCTATAAGCCCAAAGTGCATCACCTAATTTCTTAGACCAATTCTTCCTGGACCTATTGACAGTCTTTTGCAAAATTAATTTTATTTCCCTATTGCTAAGTTCAACTTGACCACTAGACTAAGGATGATAAGGTGATGCAATTCTATGGTTAACATCATACTTGGCAAGCATTTTACGAAAAACACCATGAATAAAGTGAGAACCACCATCAGTCATTAAATATCTAGGACTCCAAACCTTGGGCAAATAACTTCCTTAAGCATTTTAATAGAGGTGTTGTGATTAGCACTACTAGTTGGAATAGCTTCTACCCATTTAGTAACATAATCAACAGCAACCAAAATATGTGTATACCCATTAGAGGAAGGAAAAAGGTCCCATGTAATAAAATCCCCAAACATCAAATGGTTTAACAGCAAGTGAATAATTCATATGCATTTCTTGACGCTTACCAATATTACCTATTCTTTGGCATTCATCACAAGATGAGACAAACTTGCGGGCATCCTTGAAGAGAGTAGGCCATTAAAATCCAGATTGCAATACCTTATGAGCAGTTCTATCTCCAGTGTGATGCCCTCCATAAGCTTCGGAGTGACATTTCCGTTTTGTCCCTGTTCATGCTCAGGTACACAACGTCTAATAATACCATCTACTCCTTCTTTGTAAAGATGTGGGTCATCCCAGAAGTAATGTCTTAAACCATAGAATAATTTTTTCTTTTATTGGTATGTAAAGCTAGGAGGTAAATATTTAACGACAATGTAATTAGCATAATCAGCATACCAAGGGGTACTATTAGCAACATTTATTGCAGCTAACTGCTCATCAGGAAAACTATCATCAATAGGTAGTGGGTCATCAAGCACATTTTCAAGCCTAGACAAATTATCTGCTACGGGGTTCTCAGCTCCTTTTCTATCAATAACATGTAAATCAAATTCTTGTAACAAGAGAACCCAATGAATAAGTCTAGGCTTAGCATCTTTCTTTTCCATAAGATATTTAATAGCAGCATGGTCTGTGTGAACAGTTACTTTGGAATCAACAATATAAGACTAAATTTATCACAAGCAAACACCACTGCTAAATTTTTTTCTTCAGTAGTAGCATAATTTCTTTGAGCACTGTCTAGAGTTTTACTAGCATAATGAATAACATTCAATTTCTTATCAATTCTTTGTCCTAGAATAACACCAACAACATAGTCACTAGCATCACACATAATTTCAAAAGGCAAGTTCCAATCAGGTGGTTGAACAATAGGTGCAGAAATTAAGGCTTTCTTAAGTGTTTCAAAAGCTTCTAAACAACCATCATCAAAAACAAAAGGAACATCCTTTTGCAAAAGACTAGTGAGAGGCCTAGAAATTTTAGAGAAGTCTTTAATAAATCTCCTATAGAAACCAGCATGACCTAGGAAACTACGAATACCTTTGATGTCCTTAGGACATGGCACTTTCTCAATTATATCAACCTTAGCTTCGCCCATGTCAATACCTCTTTCAGAAATTTTATGACCCAACACAATGCCCTCATTAACCATAAAGTGGCACTTCTCCCAATTCAAGACAAGATTTGTTTGTTCACATCTCTGCAAAACTCGCTCAAGATTGCTTAAACAATCATCAAAGGACTTCCCATAAATAGAAAAGTCATCCATGAAAACCTCAACTATCTTTTCACAAAAGTCAGAGAATATAGCAGTCATACATCTTTGAAAGGTAGCAGGTGCATTACATAAACCGAAAGGCATAAGTCTATAAGCAAATGTTCCAAAAGGACAAGTAAAGGTGGTCTTTTCTTGATCAGATTGCAAAACAGGTATTTGTGAAAAGCCAGAGTATCCATCAAGGAAGCAAAAATGTGTGTGCTTAGATAGTCTTTCTAACATTTGATCAATAAAAGGCAGAGGGTAATGATCTTTTCTAGTAGATTTATTTATAACCATTCTATAATCAATAAAAGGCAGAGGGTAATGATCGTTTCAAAAGCTCATTCTTATCATCAGGAACAACAGTAATACCTCCCTTCTTAGGGACACAATGAACAGGACTTACCCATTTACTACCAGCTATAGGATAAATTATACCTGCTTCCAGAAGTTTTAATATTTCCGTTCTTACCACTTCTTTCATCTTTGGATTTAACCATCGTTGATGATCAACAACTGGTTTAGCATCAGGTTCCATATTAATTTTATGCTGACATAGAGTGGGACTAATGCCCTTTAAATCATCAAGAGTATACCCAATATCAGCTCGGTGCTTCCTTAGAACTTTCAATAATATTTCTTCTTCATGTTCTGAAAGGTTAGCATTGATAATAACAGGATATATCTTATTTTCATCAAGATAAGCATATTTCAAAGTGTCTGGCAATTGTTTTAATTCAAACACAGGGTCACCCTTAGGTGGAGGAGTACCTCCAGGAGTTTCAATAGGCAAATTGTGTTTAAGCAGAGGACGTTGTTCAAAGAAGATCTTATCTATTTGATTTCTTTCATGCATATGTAAATCATTCTCATGTCTAGCAAGTATTGTTCTAAAGGATCAGTAGGTGGCACAATGATGACCCACAAGTGTAGGGGATCTATCATAGTCCTTTCGATAAGTAAGAGTGTCGAACCCAACGAGGAGCAGAAGGAAATGACAAGCGGTTTTCGGTAAGGTATTTTTTGCAAGCACTGAAATTATCGATAACAGATAATTTTGTGATAAGGTAATTTGTAATGGGTAACAGGCAATGAAAGTAAGTAAGGTGCAGCAAGGTGGCCCAATCCTTTTTATAGCAAAGGACAAGCCTGAACAAATTCTTATATAGAGAAAAGCGCTCCCGAGGACACATGGGAATTATCGTCAAGCTAGTTTTCATCACGCTCATATGATTCGCGTTCGTTACTTTGATAATTTGATATGTGGGTGGACCGGTGCTTGGGTATTGTCCTCTCTTGGACAAGCATCCCACTTATGATTAACCCCTATTGCAATCATCCGCAACTACAAAATAAGTATTAAGGTAAACCTAACCATAGCATGAAACAAGTGGATCCAAATCAGCACCTTACGAAGCAACACATAAACTAGGGTTTAAGCTTCGGTCACTCTAGAAACCCATCATCTACTTATTACTTCCCAATGCCTTCCTATAGGCCCAAATAATGGTGAAGTGTCATGTAGTCGACGTTCACATAACACCACTAGAGGAGAGACAACATACATCTCATCAAAATATCGAACGAATACCAAATTCACATGACTACTAATAGCAAGACATCTCCCATGTCCTCAGGAACAAACGTAACTACTCAGAAAGCATATTCATGTTCATAATCAGTGGGGTATTAATATGCATTAAGGATCTGAACATATGATCTTCCACCAAATAAACCAACTAGCATCAACTACAAGAAGTAATCAACACTACTAGCAACCCAGAGGTACCAATATGAGGTTTTGGTACAAAGATTGGATACAAGAGATGAACTAGGGTTTGAGAGGAGATGGTGCTGGTGAAGATGTTGATGGAGATTGACCCCCTCCCGATGAGAGGATCATTGGTGATGATTTCCCCCTCCCGGAGGGAAGTTTCCCCGGAAGAACAGCTCCGCCGGAGCCCTAGATTGGTTCTGCCAGAGCCCGATGGAGTTTCGTCCCGTAAGCTTACTTATGATTTTTTTCCAGGGTAAAAGACTTCATATAGCAGAAGATAGCCACTGGAGGGCTGCCAGGGGGCCCACGAGGCAGGGGGCGTGCCCCCACTCTCGTGGCCAGGGTGTGGGCCCCCTCTGGTACTTCTTTCGTGCAATATTTATTATTAATTCCAAAAATGACTTTCGTGGAGTTTCAGGACTTTTGGAGCTATGCAGAATAGGTCTCCAATATTTGCTCCTTTTCCAGCCCAGAATCCCAGCTGCCGGCATTCTCCCTCTTCATGTAAAACTTTTAAAATAAGAGAGAATAGGCATAAGTATTGTGAGATAACGTGTAACAACAGCCCATAATGCAATAAATATCAATATAAAAGCATGATGCAAAATGGACATATCAACTCCCCCAAGCTTAGACCTCGCTTGTCCTCAAGTGGAAGTCGATATCGAAAAATATGTCCACATGTTTAGAGATAGAGGTGTCGATAAATCAAAATACGGACATGAGGGCATCATGATCATTCTTATAACAGCAACATATATGTATTTTGTCATATGATTTCTTATGCTAAAGTAACAATCTATTCACAATGTCAAGTATGAATCACGGTCATTGAAGCAATTGCAATTTATCATAACATCAGAAAGAGTTAATATAAGAGCTTTTCAGCAAGTCCACATACTCAACTATCATTTAGTCTTTCACAATTGCTAACACTCACGCAATACTTATGGGTATGGAGTTTTATTCGGATACAGAGAAAGATATGGGCTTATAGTGTTGCCTCCCAACCTTTTACCTCAATGGTAATGTCAACAATAATAGTTCATGCCAACTTACATCCAATTGGATATATATATATATCAGGATCTTTCCAACACGAGGTGCTTGCCAAAGGATAAAATGTAGAAAGGAAAGGTGAAGTTCACCATGACTCTTGTATAAGACAAAAAGTAAAAGATAGGCCCTTCACCGAGGGAAGCAGAGGTTGTCATGTGCTTTTAGGTTGGATGCACGAAATCTTAATGCAAAAGAATGTCACTTTATATTGCCACTTGTGATATGAACCTTTATTATGCAGTCCGTCGCTTTTATTACTTCCATATCACAAGATCGTATAAAGCTTATTTTCTCCACACTAATAAGTCATACATATTTAGAGAGCAATTTTTATTGCATGCAACATGACAACTTACTTGAAGGATCTTACTCAATCCATAGGTAGGTATGGTGGACTCTCATGGCAAAACTGGGTTTAAGGATATTTGGAAGCACAAGTAGTATCTCTACTTGGTGCAAGGAATTTGGCTAGCATGAGGGGGAAAGGCAAGCTCAACATGTTGGATGATCCATGACAATATACTTTAATTCAGATGTGAGAAAACATAACCCATTATGTTGTCTTCCTTGTCCAACATCAACTCTTTAGCATGTCATACTTTAATGAGTGCTCACAATCATAAAATATGTCCAAGATAGTATATTTGTATGTGAAAACCTCTCTTTCATTATTACTTCCTATTAATTGCAATGATGACCAAAACTATATTTGCCAACCCTCAACAACTTTTAATCATCATACTCTTTATATGTGAAGTCATTACTTTCCACAAGATCAATATGATCTCTTGATTTCTTTTTATTCTTTATTTTACTTTTATTCCCTCAAGATCATAGCAAGATAGCAAAGCCCTTGACTCAACACTAATCTTTATTATATATAGCTCACGGACTCGATTACATAGAGGGATCATAAAGCAAAACTCAAAACTAATTCGTACCGAAAACTTTATTCTACTAGATCAAGATATTACCAAAAGGATCGAACTAAGAAAAACGGTAAAGATAGGAGTGTGATGGTGATACGATACCGGGGCACCTCCCCCAAGCTTGGCAGTTGCCAAGGGGAGTGCCCATACTCATGTGATTATGTCTCCTTCTTCGGAAGTGGTGATGAAGTTGTTGACGATGTAGGCTTCTTCCTTAATTTGCGCTTGAGAATGGAATTTTGCTCCCTCAAATTATCGATCTCCTGCTCAAGGCTTAATATCCTTTTGCATAGTTCCTGTTTGTTCTCCTGCAAGAGACGAAAAGGGATAAATTCGATCTTTGGTTTCTTTGCTCTATTAGGGAGGCTTGACTTTTTAAACTCCACATGCATGTCCCCAGGTTGAGGTAAGGGAACTTCATCTTCATTTGAGCTCGTCTCCTCCTTTCCCTTAGGCCGTAGTCTTCTTCTTCCTCAGTGGTCCAGCCATAATGCTCCAAGTCCCCGTAGACCTTAGGGTCTGCAAGGTAATCAGCCACATAGCTTTCTCCCTACGAATCCTAGGACAACATATTGCTCTAATCTGCGGCAAAAACAGCTCGAGACAAAAATAGAGGATATTTGCGTGATACGGTGGTCAAAACCTTCGGGAGATTATATAATGAATTTTTACCGGCCAAAAGAAATAATGTTCATGAAAACGGAGTCCGGAGAGCACACGAGGTGCTCACGAGACAGGGGGCGCGTCCAGGGGGGTAGGGCGCGCCCTCCACCCTCGTGGATGCCTCATGTCCTTCCCGGACTACTTCTTATTTTCCTATTTTCTTAAATATTCCAAAACGGAGAAAAATTGCTATTAGAACTGTTTTGGAGTCGGTTTACTTACCGTACCACATACCTATTCCTTTTCGGAGTCTGAAACATTCTGGAAAGTGTCTCTTATGTATTCCTCCGGGGTTACGGTTTCAATAACATTGGTTTCAACATTTATAGGATTACTTGAGATATAATGTTTGATTCTTTGACCGTTAACCACCTTCGGGTTTGTACCTTCGAAGTTGTTGATTTTTATGGCACCGGAATGATAGACCTCCTCGATAATGTAAGGGCCTTCCCATTTAGAGAGAAGTTTGCCTGCAAAAAATCTTAAATGAGAGTTGAAAAGCAAAACATAATCACCTACATTAAACTCACGCTTTTGTATCCTTTTGTCATGCCATCTTTTAACCTTTTCTTTAAACCGTTTGGCATTCTCGTAAGCCTGGGTTCTCCATTCATCAAGTGAGCTAATGTCAAATAACCGCTTCTCACCGGCAAGTTTGAAGTCATAATTGAGCTCTTTAATGGCCCAATATGCCTTATGTTCTAGTTCAAGAGGTAAGTGACATGCTTTTCCATAAACCATTTTATATGGAGACATACCCATAGGATTTTTATATGCCCTTCTATAAGCCCATAATGCATCATCAAGTTTCTTGGACCAATTCTTTCTAGATCTATTAACAGTCTTCTGCAAAATTAATTTGAGCTCTCTATTACTCAATTATACTTGAGCACTAGAGTATGGGTGATTTGGAGATGCAATTCTATGATTAACATCATACTTAGCAAGCATTTTATGAAATGCACCATGAATAAAATGTGAGCCACCATCAGTCATTAAGTATCTAGGGACACCAAACCTCGGAAAAATAACTTCTGTAAGCATCTTAATAGAAGTGTTATGATCAACACTACTAGTTGGAATAGCTTCTACCCACTTAGTAACGTAATCAACAACAACTAAAATATGTGTATATCCATTAGAGGAAGGAAACGGTTCCATATAATCAAAGCCCCAAACATCAAATGGTTCAATAACAAGAGAATAATTCATAGTCATTTCTTGACGTCTACTAATATTACCAATTCTTTAACATTCATCACAAGACAAGACAAACTTACGTGCATACTTGAAGAGAGTAGGCCAATAAAAACCGGATTGCAATACCTTATGTGCAGTTTTATCTCCAGCGTGGTGTCCTCCGTATGACTCAGAGTGACACTTGCGTATGATCTATTCCTGTTCATGCTCAGGTACACAACGTCTAATAACACCATCTACTCCTTCTTTATAAAGGTGTGGGTCATCCCAGAAGTAATGTCTTAAATCAAAGAAAAACTTTTTCTTTTGCTGGTATGTGAAACTAGGTGGTATAAATTTAGCTACAATGTAATTAGCATAATCAGCATACCATGGAGCAGTACGAGAAGCATTTATGATAGCTAATTGTTCATCAGGAAAGCTATCATCAATAGGTAGTGGGTCATCAAGAACATTCTCTAACCTAGACAAGTTGTCTACAACGAGGTTCTCAGCTCCCTTTCTATCAATAATATGCCAATCAAATTCTTGTAGCAAGAGAACCCATCTAATAAGTCCAGGTTTAGCATCTTTCTTTTCCATAAGATATTTAATAGCAGCATGATCAGTGTGAATAGTTACTTTAGAATCAACAATATAAGGTCTAAACTTATCACAAGCAAACACAACTCCTAAGAATTCTTTTTCAGTAGTAGCATAGTTTCTCTGGGCACCGTTTAGAGTTTTACTAGCACATTGAATAACATTTAGTTTCTTATCAACCCTTTGCCCTAGAACAACACCTACATCATAATCACTAGCATCACACATAATTTCAAAGGGTAAATTCCAATCAGGTGGCTGAACAATAGGTGCAGAAATCAAAGCTTTCTTAAGTATTTCAAATGCTTCTACACAATCATCATCAAAGACAAAAGGAATATCTTTTTGTAAGATATTAGTCAAAGGCCTAGAAATTTTAGAGAAGTGCTTAATGAACCTCCTATAAAAACCGGTATGACCAAGGAAACTTCTTATACCTTTAATGTCCTTGGGACATGGCATCTTTTCAATAGCATCAACCTTAGCTTTATCAACTTCAATGCCTCTTTCAGAAATTTTATGCCCCAAGACAATGCCTTCATTAACCATAAAGTGGCACTTCGCCCAATTCAAGACGAGACTAGTATCTTGGCATCTCTGCAAAACTCGCTCAAGGTTGCTCAAGCAATCATCAAAAGAAGATCCATAAACAGAGAAATCATCCATGAAAACCTCACAGATCTTTTCACAAAAGTGAGAGAATATAACCATCATGCATCTTTGAAAGGTAGCAGGTGCATTACATAAACCAAAAGGCATACGTCTATAAGCAAAAGTACCGAAAGGGCAAGTAAAAGTGGTCTTTTCTTGATCCTCTGCTGACGCGGATATTTGAGAGAAACCAGAATAACCATCTAGAAAGCAAAAATGTGTATGTTTGGATAATCTTTCTAGCATTTGATCAATAAAAGGTAGAGGGTAATGATCCTTTTTAGTAGCTTTATTTAACTTACGGAAATCAATTACCATCCTATAACCTGTAATAATTCTTTGCGGGATCAATTCATCTTTATCATTAGGAATGACAGTAATACCTCCCTTCTTAGGGACACAATGGACATGACTTACCCACTGACTATCAGCAATGGGATAAATTATACCTTCCTCAAGGAGCTTTAGTATCTCCTTTCTTACCACTTCTTTCATCTTAGGATTCAACCGTCGTTGGTGATCAATAACGGGTTTGGCGTCTTTCTCCAAATTTACTTTGTGTTGGCATAGAGTGGGACTAATGCCCTTAAGATCATCAAGAATATATCCAATAGCAGCAAGGTGCTTCTTCAGAGTTTTCAATAATCTTTCCTCTTCCTGCTCTGAAAGGTTAGCACAAATAATAACATGATATATCTTATTTTCATCAAGATAAGCATATTTAAGAGTATCAGGTAATGGTTTAAGCTCAAACACGGGATCACCCTTAGGTGGAGGAGGATCCCCTAGGATTTCAATAGGCAAGTTGTGTTTCAAAATAGGTCCCGGTTTAAAGAATACTTCATCTATCTCCCTTCTTTCATTCATAAACATATCATTTTCATGGTCTAGCAAATATTGTTCTAAAGGATCATTAGGAGGCACAACAATTGAAGCAAGACCAATAATTTCATCCTTACTAGGCAATTCTTTATCATGGGGTTCTCTATGAAACTTAGAAAAATTAAACTCATGAAACATATCCCCCAAACCAATAGTAACAACACCCTTTTAGCAATCTATCTTAGCATTAACAATGTTCAAGAAGGGTCTACCAAATATAATGGGACAAAAGTCATCTTGTGGGGAACCAAGAACAAGAAAATCAGCAGGATATTTAACTTTCCCACACAAGACTTCAACATCCCTAACAATCCCAATTGGTGAAATAGTATCTCCATTGGCAAGCTTAATTGTAACATCAATTTCTTCTATCTCAGCAGGTGCAATATCATGCATAATTTCTTTCTATAAGGAATGAGGTATTGCACTAGCACTAGCACCCATATCACATAAGCCATTATAACAATGATCTCCTATTTTAACATAAATAACAGGCATGCCTACAACAGGTCTATGTTTATGTTTATTATCCGGTCTAGCAATTCTAGCAGCTTCATCATAGAAGTAAATAACATGCCCATAATTTTTATCGGCCAAGAGATCTTTAACCATAGAAATACTAGGTTCAACTTTAATTTTCTCAGGTGGTGTATATGTTCTAGTATTACTCTTACGAACCACAGTTGAATCTTTAGCATGATCCTTTATCCTAACAGGGAAAGGTGGTTTCTCAATATAAGTAGCAGGAACAATAGGATCATTATAAGTGATAGTCTTTTCTTCAACTGTAATAGGTGCAACTACTTTTACTTCAGTGGGAGGATTATATTTAAACCACTTCTCCTTAGGGAGGTCAACATGAGTAGCAAATGATTCACAGAAAGAAGCTACTATCTCAGAGTCAAGTCCATATTTAGTGCTAAATCCACGAAAAGCATCGGTATCCATAAAAGATTTAACACAATCAAAATTAGGTGTTATACCTGACTCCTTACCTTCGTCGATATCCCAATCTTCAGAGTTGCGTTTAATTCTTTCCAATAAATCCCATTTGAATTCAATAGTCTTCATTATAAAAGACCCAACACAAGAAGTATCGAGCATGGAGCGATTGTTGAGAGAAAGCCGAGCATAAATTTTTTGAATAATCATTTCTCCTGAGAGCTCATGATTGGGGCATGAATATAACATTGACTCAAGCCTCCCCAAGCTTGAGCGATGCTTTATCCTTCGCGAGGCCAAAAATTATGTATATAATTACGATCACGATGAACAAGATGCATAGGATAAAACTTCTGGTGAAATTCCAATTTCAATCGTTTGTAGTCCCATGATCCCATATCATAAAATAGCCTATACCATGTCAATACATCTCCCTTCAAAGATAAAGGGAAAACCTTCTTATTGACAACATCATCGGGCATACTTGCTGAAGGAAATATTCCCTAGAGGCAATAATAGAGTAGTTATTTATATTTTCTTATATCATGATAAATGTCTATTATTCATGCTAGAATTGTATTAACCGGAATCTTATATCATGACAAACATAGTGTCACTAGTATGCCTCTACTTGACTAGCTCGTTGAACCAAACATGGTTATGTTTCCTAGCCATAGACATGAGTTGTCATTTGATTAACGGGATCACATCATTAGAGAATCATGTGATTCACTTGACCCATTCCGTTAGCTCAGCACTTGATCGTTTAGTATGTTGCTATTGCTTTCTTCATGAATTATACATGTTCCTACGACTATGAGATTATGCAACTCCCGTTTACCGGAGGAACACTTTGTGTGCTACCAAACGTCACAACGTAACTGGGTGATTATAAAGGTGCTCTATAGGTGTCTCTAAAGGTACTTGTTGAGTTGGCGTATTTCGAGATTAGGATTTGTCACTCCGATTGTCGGAGAGGTATCTCTGGGCCCTCTCGGTAATGCACATCACTATAAGCCTTGCAAGCAATGTGACTAATGAGTTAGTTGCGGGATGATGTATTACGGAACGAGTAAAGAGACTTGCCGGTAACGAGATTGAGTTAGGTATTGAGATACCGACGATCGAATCTCGGGCAAGTAACATACCAATGACAAAGGGAACAACGTATGTGTTGGGGAACGTTGCATAAAATAAAAATTTTCCTACGTTCACCAAGATCAATCTAGGAGTTCTTCCAGCAACGAGAGAGAGGAGTGCATCTACATACCCTTGTAGATCGCGAGCGGAAGCGTTCAAGAGAACGGGGTTGAGGGAGTCGTACTCGTCGTGATCCAAATCACCGGAGATCCTAGCGCCGAACGGACGGCACCTCCGCGTTCAACACACGTATGGTCAGCGTGACGTCTCCTCCTTCTTGATCCAGCAAGGGGGAAGGAGAGGTTGATGAAGATCCAGCAGCACGACGGCGTGGTGATGGATGCAGCAGGGATCCAGCAGGGCTTCGCCAAGTGTCTGCGGGAGGGAGAGGTGTAGCAAGGGGGAAGGGAGGCGCCAAGTGCAAGGGTGCGGCTGCCCTCCCTCCCCCCTCTTTATATAGGGTCCCCAGGGGGGTGCCGGCCCTAGGAGATGGGATCTCCTAGGGGGGGCGGCGGCCAAGGGGGGAACCTTGCCCCCCAAGGCAAGTGGAGGCGCCCCCTCCCCTAGGGTTCCCAACCCTAGGCGCAGGGGGGCCCAGGGGGGGCGCACCAGCCACCCAAGGGCTGGTTCCTCTCCCACTTCAGCCCATGGGGCCCTCTGGGATAGGTGGCCCCACCCGGTGGACCCCCGGGACCCTTCCGGTGGTCCCGGTACAATACCGGTGACCCCCGAAACTTTCCCGATGGCCGAAACAACACTTCCTATATATAATTCTTCACCTCCGGACCATTCCGGGACTCCTCGTGACGTCCAGGATCTCATCCGGGACTCCGAACAACTTTTGGGTTACTGCATATTCATATCTCTACAACCCTAGCGTCACCGAACCTTAAGTGTGTAGACCCTACGGGTTCTGGAGACATGCAAACATGACCGAGACGCCTCTCCCGTCAATAACCAACAGCGGGATCTGGATACCCATGTTGGCTCCCACATGCTCCTCGATGATCTCATCGGATGAACCACGATGTCGAGGATTCAATCAATCCCGTATACGATTCCCTTTGTCAATTGGTACGTTACTTGCCCGAGACTCGATCGTCGGTATCCCAATACCTCGTTCAGTCTCGTTACCGGCAAGTCACTTTACTCGTACCGTAATGCATGATCCCGTGACCAGACACTTGGTCACATTGAGCTCATTATGATGATGCATTATCGAGTGGGCCCAGAGATACCTCTCCTACGGAGTGACAAATCCCAGTCTCGATTCGTGCTAACCCAACAGACACTTTTGGAGATACCCGTAGTGCACCTTTATAGCCACCTAGTTACGTTGTGACGTTTTGCACACCCAAAGAACTCATGGTCTAAGGAAATGATACTTGACACTTGGAAAAGCTCTAGCTAAACGAACTACACGATCTTTGAGCTATGCTTAGGATTGGGTCTTGTCCATCACATCATTCTCCCAATGATGTGATCCCGTTATCAATGACATCCAATGCCCATAGTCAGGAAACCATGACTATCTGTTGATCAATGAGCTAGTAAACTAGAGGCTTAATAGGGACATGTTGTGGTCTATGTATTCACACGTGTATTACGATTTCCGGATAATACAGTTATAGCATGAATAATAGACAGTCATCATGAACAAAGAAATATAATAATAACCATTTATTATTGCCTCTAGGGCTTATTTCCAACAGTCTCCCACTTGCACTAGAGTCAATAATCTAGTTACATTGTGATGTATCGAACACCCTAGGGAGTGGTTTAGTCAACGGATCTGGTACATTCAGGTCCGTATGTACTTTACAAATATCTATGTCTCCATCTTGAACATTTTCACGGATGGAGTTGAAGCGACGCTTGATGTGCCTGATCTTCTTGTGAAACCTGGGCTCCTTGACAAGCGCAATAGCTCCAGTGTTGTCACAGAAGAGTGTAATTGGCCCCGACGCATTGGGTATGACTCCTAGGTCGATGATGAACTCCTTTACCCAGATTGCTTCATGTGCTGCCTCCGAGGTTGCCATGCACTCCACTCCACATGTAGATCCCGCCACGACGCTCTCCTTGCAACTGCACCAGCTTACTGCCCCACCATTCAAAATGTACACGTATCCGGTTTGTGACTTCGAGTCATCCAGATCTGTGTCGAAGCTAGCGTCGATGTAACCCTTTATGACGAGCTCTTCGTCACCTCCATATATGAGAAACATGTCCTTAGTCCTTTTCAGGTACTTAAGGATGTTCTTGACCGCTGTCCAGTGTTCCATGCCGGGATTACTTTGGTACCTTCCTACCAAACTTATGGCAAGGTTTATATCAGGCCTGGTACAGGTCATGGCATACATGATAGACCCTATGGTTGAGGCATAGGGGACGACACTCATCTTTTCTCTATAATCTGCCGTGGTCGGGCATTGAGCTGAGCTCAATTTCACACCTTGCAACACAGGCAAGAACCCCTTCTTGGACTGATCCATATTGAACTTCTTCAATATCTTATCAAGGTATGTGCTTTGTGAAAGACCTATGAGGCGTCTTGATCTATCTCTATAGATTTTGATGCCTAATATGTAAGCAGCTTCTCCAAGGTCCTTCATTGAAAAACACTTATTCAAGTAGGCCTTTATGCTGTCCAAAAGTTCTATATCATTTCCCATCAAAAGTACGTCATCCACATATAATATGAGAAATGCTACAGAGCTCCCACTCACTTTCTTGTAAACGCAGGCTTCTCCATAAGTCTGCATAAACCCAAACGCTTTAATCATCTCATTAAAGTGAATGTTCCATCTCCGAGATGCTTGCACCAGCCCATAGATGGAGCGCTGGAGCTTGCATACCTTGTTAGCATTCTTAGGGTCGAAAAAACCTTCCGGCTGCATCATATACAGTTCTTCCTTAAGGTGACCATTAAGGAATGCCGTTTTGACGTCCATTTGCCATATCTCATAATCATAGTATGCGGCAATTGCTAACATGCGGATTTCAGCTTCGCTACGGGAGAGAATGTCTCATCGTAGTCAATCCCTTGAACTTGTCGATAACCCTTAGCGACAAGTCGAGCTTTATATATGGTAACATTACCATCCGCGTCCGTCTTCTTCTTAAAGATCCATTTGTTTTCTATTGATCGCCAATCATCGGGCAAGTCTGTCAAAGTCCACACTTTGTTTTCATACATGGATCCTATCTCGGATTGCATGGCTTCAAGCCATTTGTTGGAATCTGGGCCCGCCATCGCTTCTTCATAGTTCGAAGGTTCACCGTTGTCTAACAACATAATTTCTAAGACAGGGTTACCGTACCACTCTGGTGTGGAACGTGTCCTTGTGGACCTTCGAAGTTCAGTAAGAGCTTGATCCGAAGTATCTTGATCATCATCATTAACCTCCTCTCTTGTCGGAGCAGGCACCACAGGAACATCTTCCTGAGCTGCGCTACTTACCGGTTCAAGAGGTAGTACTTCATCAAGTTCCACTTTCCTCCCACTTAATTCTTCCGAGAGAAACTCTTTCTCCAAAAAGGACCCGTTCTTGGAAACAAAGATCTTGCCCTCGGATCTTAAGTAGAAAGTATACCCAATGGTTTCCTTAGGGTATCCTATGAAGACGCATTTTTCCGACTTAGGTTCGAGCTTCTCAGGTTGAAGTTTCTTGACATAAGCATCACATCCCCAAACTTTTAGAAACGACAGGTTAGGTTTCTTCCCAAACCATAATTCATACGGTGTCGTCTCAACGGATTTAGACGGTGCCCTATTTAAAGTGAATGTAGCTGTCTCTAGAGCGTATCCCCAAAATGATAGCGGTAAATCGGTAAGCGACATCATAGATTGCACTATATCCAATAGAGTGCGATTACGACGTTCAGATACACCATTTCGCTGAGGTGTTCTAGGCGGCGTGAGTTGTGAAACTATTCCACATTTCCTTAAGTGCGTACCAAATTCGTGAATTAAATATTCACCCCCACGATCTGATCGTAAGAACTTTATCTTTCGGTCACGTTGATTCTCTACCTCATTCTGAAATTCCTTGAACTTTTCAAAGGTCTCAGACTTGTGTTTCATCAAGTAGACATACCCATATCTACTCAAGTCATCAGTGAGAGTGAGAACATAACGATATCCTCTGCGAGCCTCAACGCTCATTGGACCGCACACATCAGTATGTATGATTTCCAATAAGTTGGTTGCTCGCTCCATTGTTCCGGAGAACGGAGTCTTGGTCATCTTATCCATGAGGCATGGCTCGCATGTGTCAAATGATTCATAATCTAGAGACTCCAAAAGTCCATCAGCATGGAGCTTCTTCATGCGCTTGACACCAATGTGACCAAGGCGGCAGTGCCACAAGTATGTGGGACTATCGTTATCAACTTTACATCTTTTGGTATTCACACTATGAATATGTGTAACATTACTCTCGAGATTCATTAAGAATAAACCATTCACCAGTGGGGCATGACCATAAAACATATCACTCATATAAATAGAACAACCATTATTCTCGGATTTAAATGAGTAGCCATCTCGAATTAAACGAGATCCTGATACAATGTTCATGCTCAAAGCTGGTACTAAATAACAATTATTGAGGTTCAAAACTAATCCCGTAGGTAAATGTAGAGGTAGCGTGCCAACGGCGATCACATCGACCTTGGAACCATTCCAGACGTGCATCGTCACCTCGTCCTTCGCCAGTCTTCGTTTATTCCGCATCTCCTGCTTTGAGTTACAAATATGAGCAACCGCACCGGTATCAAATACCCAGGAGCTACTACGAGCACTGGTAAGGTACACATCAATTACATGTATATCACATATACCTTTGGTTTTGCCGGCCTTCTTGTCCGCTAAGTACTTGGGGCAGTTCCGCTTCCAGTGTCCGCTTCCCTTGCAATAAAAGCACTCAGTTTCAGGCTTGGGTCCATTACTTGACTTCTTCCCGGCAACTGGCTTACCGGGCGCGGCAACTCCCTTGCCGTCCTTCTTGAAGTTCTTCTTACCCTTGCCTTTCTTGAACTTAGTGGTTTTATTCACCATCAACACTTGATGTTCCTTTTTGATCTCCACCTCCGCTGATTTCAGCATTGAATATACTTCAGGAATAGTCTTTTCCATCCCCTGCATATTGAAGTTCATCACAAAGCTCTTGTAGCTTGGTGGGAGCAACTGGAGGATTCTGTCGACCACCGCGTCATCCGGGAGATTAACTCCCAGTTGAGATAAGCGGTTGTGCAACCCAGACATTTTGAGTATGTGCTCGCTGACAGAACCATTCTCCTCCATCTTACAACTGTAGAACTTGTCGGAGACTTCATATCTCTCGACCCGGGCGTGAGCTTGGAAAACCATTCTCAGCTCTTGGAACATCTCATATGCTCCGTGCTGCTCAAAACGCTTTTGGAGCCCTGGTTCTAAGCTGTAAAGCATGCCGCACTGAACCAGGGAGTAATCATCACTACGCGATTGCCAGGCGTTCATAACGTCTTGAGTTGCTGGGAAAATGGGTGCTTCACCTAGCGGTGCATCTAGGACATATGCTTTCTTGGTAGCTATGAGGATGATCCTTAAGTTCCGGACCCAGTCTGTATAGTTGCTTCCATCGTCTTTCAGCTTGGTTTTCTCTAGGAACGCGTTGAAGTTGAGGGCAACATTAGCATGGGCCATTTGATCTACAAGACATATTACAAATATTTTAGACTAAGTTCATGATAATTAAGTTCATCTAATCAAAACAATGAACTCCCACTTAGATAGACATCCCTCTAGTCATCTAAGTGATCCATGATCCGAGTCAACTAGCCTGTGTCCGATCATCACGTGAGACGGACTAGTCATCATCGGTGAACATCTTCATGTTGATCGTATCTTCTATACGACTCATGTTCGAACTTTCGGTCTTTCGTGTTCCGAGGCCATGTCTGTAGATGCTAGGCTCGTCAAGTTAACCTAAGTGTATTGCGTGTGTAAATCTGGCTTACACCCATTGTATTCGAACATTAGGATCTATCACACCCGATCATCACGTGGGGCTTCGAAACAACGAACCTTCGCAACGGTGCACAGTTAGGGGAACACTTTTCTTGAAATTATTATGAGGGATCATCTTATTTACTACCGTCATTCTAAGTAAACAAGATGAAAAACATGATAAACATCACATGCAATCAAATAGTGACATGATATGGCCAATATCATATTGCTCCTTTGATCTCCATCTTCGGGGCGCCATGATCATCTTCGTCACCGGCATGACACCATGATCTCCATCATCGTGTCTTCATGAAGTTGTCACGCCAACGACTACTTCTACTTCTATGGCTAACGCGTTTAGCAATAAAGTGAAGTAATTTAAATGGTGTTCTTCAATGACGCGCAGGTCATACAAAAAGTAAAGACAACTCCTATGGCTCCTGCCGGTTGTCATACTCATTGACATGCAAGTAGTGATTCCTATTACAAGAACATGATCATCTCATACATCACATATATCATTCATCACATCCTTTGGCCATATCACATCACAAAACACTTGCTGCAAAAACAAGTTAGACGTCCTCTAATTGTTGTTGCAAGTTTTTACATGGCTTCTATAGGTGATCTAGCAAGAACGTTTTATTACCTACGTAAAGCCACAATGTGATTTGCCAACTTCTATTTATCCTTCATAAGGACCCTTTTCATCGAATCCGCTCCAACTAAAGTGGAGAGACAGACACCCGCTAGCCACCTTATGCAACTAGTGCATGTCAGTCGGTGGAACCTGTCTCACGTAAGCGTACGTGTAAGGTCGGTCCGGGCCGCTTCATCCCACAATACCGCTGAACCAAAATAAGACTAGTAGTGGCAAGAAAGTTGTCAACATCTACGCCCACAACAAATTGTGTTCTACTCGTGCAAAGAGAACTACTCATGATGCCACTGTTGGGGAACGTTGCATAAAATAAATTTTTTCCTACGTTCACCAAGATCAATCTAGGAGTTCGTCCAGCAACGAGAGAGAGGAGTGCATCTACATACCCTTGTAGATCGCGAGCGGAAGCGTTCAAGAGAACGGGGTTGAGGGAGTCGTACTCGTCGTGATCCAAATCACCAGAGATCCTAGCGCCGAACGGACGGCACCTCCGCGTTCAACACACATACGGTCAGCGTGACGTCTCCTCCTTCTTGATCCAGCAAGGGGGAAGGAGAGGTTGATGAAGATCCAGCGGCACGACGGCATGGTGGTGGATGCAGCAGGGCTTCGCCAAGCGTCTGCGGGAGGGAGAGGTGTAGCAAGGGGGAAGGGAGGCGCCAAGTGCAAGGGTGCGGCTGCCCTCCCACCCCCCTCTTTATATAGGGTCCCTAGGGGGGCGCTGGCCCTAGGAGATGGGATCTCCTAGGGGGGCGGCGGCCAAGGGGGGAGCATTGCCCCCAAAGGCAAGTGGAGGCGCTCCCTCCCCTAGGGTTCCCAACCCTAGGCGCAATGGGGGCCAAGGGGGGCGCACCAGCCCACCAGGGGCTGGTTCCCCTCACACTTTAGCCCATGGGGCCCTCCGGGATAGGTGGCCCCACCCGGTGGACCCCTGGGACCCTTCCGGTGGTCCCGGTACAATACCGGTGACCCCCGAAACTTTCCCGATGGCCGAAACAGCACTTCCTATATATAATTCTTCACCTTCGGACCATTCAGGAACTGCTCGTGATGTCCAGGATCTCATCTGGGACTCTGAACAACTTTCAGGTTACTGCATATTCATATCTCTACAATCCTAGCGTCACCGAACCTTAAGTGTGTAGACCCTACGGGTTCGGGAGACAGGCAGACATGACCGAGACGCCTCTCCGGTCAATAACCAACATCGGGATCTGGATACCCATGTTGGCTCCCACATGCTCCTCGATGATCTCATCGGATGAACCACAATGTCGAGGATTCAATCAATCCCGTATACAATTCCCTTTGTCAATCGGTATGTTACTTGCCCGAGACTCGATCGTCGGTATCCCAATACCTCGTTCAGTCTCGTTACCGGCAAGTCACTTTACTCGTACCGTAATGCATGATCCCGTGACCAGACACTTGGTCACATTGAGCTCATTATGATGATGCATTACCGAGTGGGCCCAGAGATACCTCTCCGTCATACGGAGTGACAAATCCCAGTCTCGATTCATGCCAACCCAACAGACACTTTCGGAGATACCCGTAGTGCACCTTTATAGCCATCCAGTTACGTTGTGACATTTGGCACACCCAAAGCACTCCTACGGTATCCGGGAGTTGCACAATCTCATGGTCTAAGGAAATGATACTTGACACTTGGAAAAGCTCTAGCTAAACGAACTACACGATCTTTGAGCTATGCTTAGGATTGGGTCTTGTCCATCACATCATTCTCCCAATGATGTGATCCCGTTATCAATGACATCCAATGCCCATAGTCAGGAAACCATGACTATCTGTTGATCAATGAGCTAGTCAACTAGAGGCTTACTAGGGACATGTTGTGGTCTATGTATTCACACGTGTATTACGATTTCCGGATAATACAGTTACAGCATGAATAATAGACAGTCATCATGAACAAAGAAATATAATAATAACCATTTATTATTGCCACTAGGGCATATTTCCAACAGTATGTTGTTATGCGGTTTGACCGATAAAGATCTTCGTAGAATATGTGGGAGCCAATATGAACATCCAGGTTCCGCTATTGGTTATTGATTGGAGACGTGTCTCGGTCATGTCTACATAGTTCTCGAACCTGTTGGGTCCGCACACTTAACGTTCGGTGACGATTTATATATGAGTTATGTGTTTTGATGTACCGAAGGTAGTTCGGAGTCCCGAATGGGGACATGACGAGGAGTCTCGAAATGGTCGAGACGTAAAGATCGATATATTGGATGACTACATTCGGACATCAAAAAGCTCCCAAGTGATTCGGGTATTTTTCGGAGTACCGGAGAGTTACGGGAATTTACCGGGGAGTATATGGGCCTTATTGGGCTTTAGGGGAAAGAGAGAGGGGAGGCTGCGCGCCCCCCCAAGGCCTAGTCTGAATTGGACTAGGGAGGGGTTGTGCCCCATCCTTCCTGCTCTTCTCTTTTCCCTTTCCTTGACTCCTACTCCTACTACTTGGAAGGGGGGTAAACCTACTCCCGGTGGGAGTAGGACTCCTCCCGGGCGCGCCATAGGAGGGCCGGCCCTCCCCCCTCCTCCACTCCTTTATATACGCTCCAGACACACAAGTTGATCTGTTGATCTCTCCCAGCCGTGTGCGGTGCCCCTCCACCATATTCCACCTCGGTAATATTGTAGCGGTGCTTAGGCGAAGCCCTGCGTCGGTAGCATCATCGACACCGTCATTACGCCATCATGCTGACGGAACTCTCCCGCAAAGCTCTGCTGGATCGCATTTCGTGGGACGTCATCGAGCTGAACGTGTGCTGAACTCGAAGGTGTCGTATGTTCGGTACTTGGATCTGTCAGATCGTGAAGACGTACGACTACGTCAACCGTGTTGTGCTAATGCTTCCGCTTTTGGTCTACGAGAGTACGTGGACGACACTCTCCCCTCTTGTTGCTATGCATCACCATGATCTTGCGTGTGCGTAGGATTTTTTTTGAAATTACTACGTTCCCCAACAGTGGCATCCGAGCCTGGTTTATGCGCGGATGTTATATGCACGAGTAGAACACAAGTGAGTTATGGGCGATACAAGTCATACTGCTTACCAGCATGTCATACTTTGGTTCAGCGGTATTGTTGGATGAAGCAGCCCAGACCGACATTACACGTACGCTTACGCGAGACTAGTTCTACCGACGTGCTTTGCACACAGGTGGCTGGCGGGTGTCAGTTTCTCCAACTTTAGTTGAATCGAGTGTGGCTACGCCCGGTACTTGTTGAAGGTTAAAACAACACTAACTTGACAAAATATCGTTGTGGTTTTGATGCGTAGGTAAGAACGGTTCTTGCTCAGCCCGTAGGAGCCACGTAAAACTTACAACAACAAAGTAGAGGACGTCTAACTTGTTTTTGCAGGGCATGTTGTGATGTGATATGGTCAAGACGTGATGAGATATAAGTTTTTGTATGAGATGATCATGTTTTGTTGAAGTTATCGACAACTGGCAGAAGCCTTATGGTTGTCTCTTTATTGCATAAGATGCAAGCACCAAATAATTGCTTTACTTTATCGCTATGCGATAGCAATAGTTGCAAGAGAATTAGTTGGCAAGACGACCATGTGATGACACATTGATATAGATCAAGATGATGGAGATCATGGTGTCATGCCGGTGAAGGTGGAGATCATGACGATGCTTTGGAGATGGAGATCAAAGGCACAAGATGATGATGGCCATATCATGTCACATATTTTGATTGCATGTGATGTTTATCTTTTATACATCTTATTTTGCTTAGTTTGGCGATAGCTTTATAAGATGATCTCTCACTAAATTTCAAGGTAAAAGTGTTCTCCCTGAGTATGCACCATTGCCAAAGTTCATCGTGCCGAGACACCACGTGATGATCGGGTGTGATAAGCTGAACGTTCATCTACAACGGGTGCAAGCCAGTTTTGCACACGCAGAGTACTCAGGTTAAACTTGACGAGCCTAGCATATGCAGATATGGCCTCGGAACACTGAGACCGAAAGGTCAAGCGTGAATCATATAGTAGATATGATCAACATACTGATGTTCACCATTGAAAACTACTCCATTTCACGTGATGATCGGAACTAGTTTAGTTGATTTGGATCACGTGATCACTTAGATGATTAGAGGGATGTCTGTCTAAGTGGGAGTTCTTAACTAATATGATTAATTAAACTTTAATTTATCATGAACTTAGTCCTGATAGTATTTTGCAAATAATGGTATAGATCAATATCTCTCGTTGTTGCTTCCCTATGTTTTATATATGTTCCTAGAGAAAACTAAGTTGGAATATGATAGTAGCAATGATGCGGACTGGGTCCGTGATCTAAGGTTTATCCTCATTGTTGCATAGAGGAATTATGTCCTTGATGCACCACTAGGTGATAGACCTATTGCAGGAGCATATGCAGACGTTATGAATGTTTGGCTAGCTCAATATGATGACTACTTGATAGTTTAGTGCACCATACTTAACGGCTTAGAATTGGGACTTCAAAGACGTTTTGAACGTCATGGACCATATGAGATGTTCCAGGAGTTGAAGTTAATATTTCAAGAAAATACCCGAGTTGAGAGATATGAAGTCTCCAATAAGTTCTATAGCTAAAAGATGGAGGAGAATTGCTCAACTAGTGAGCACGTGCTCAGAATGTCTGGGTACTACAATCACTTGAATCAAGTGGGAGTTAATCTTCCAGATAATATAGTGATTGACAGAGTTCTCTAGTCACCATCACCAAGTTACTGGAACTTCGTGATGAACTATAGTATGCAAGGGATGACGAAAACGATTCACGAGCTTTTCATGATGATGAAATCGATGAAGGTAGAAATCAAGAAAGAGCATCAAGTGTTGATGATTAACGAGACCACTAGTTTCAAGAAAAGGGAAAAGGAAAGAGAAAGGGAGCTTCATGTAGAATGGCAAGCAAGTTGCCACTCCCGTGAAGAAGCCTAAAGTTGGACCTAAGCCTGAAACTGAGTGCTTCTATTGCAAAGGAAATGGTCACTGGAAGTGGAACTACTCCAAATATTTGGTGGATTAGAAGGATGGTGTCGGTGGGAAACGACACCTACGGGATCACGAGGATCCCTTCTGCGGTAGCGGGGCGCGAGATTGTGAGAAGAGCAGGATTAGTAACGATCACAAGGGCCGTTTACCCAGGTTCGGGCCGCGAGGAACGCGTAAAACCCTAGTCCTGCTTTGGTGGATGTATTGAGTGTTCTTCAGCTCTTGAACTAGCTATGGTGACTGCGTGGTTCCAAAGAGCCGAATCCCTCTCCAGTACGCCATGGGCCTCCTTTTATAGTCGAAAGGGGCTGCCACAGTGGCACACAGGAGGTGGAAAGGCCTACAGTGCTATGAGCTTATCGCTCGTATTACAGGACAAGGCGCATTTAATGCGTAGCTTAGGTGTCCTCTTGTTTAATCGGGGACGGGAGTGAGGCCCGTCCCGTCCATCGCCGCTCCCCCTCGCTTCGACACGCGCCCTAGCCAACGATGCATGCAGCGCCATGTAGGCAGGCAAGCAGCTGAGGTGGCGCAGTGGTGGAGCCTCCACGAAGATCTGCATGCCGCCATGCAGGCATGTGCTGAGTTGGCCTGGAAGCTGCATGTTGCCATGCAGGTGCCTGCCCAGCTGGTTGGGCTGGCAGCTGCATGTGAACGGCGGTGGAGACTTGGTTGGTGCGGGCCTGGCAGTGGCCCCGCTGACGCCCTTGGCAAGGGTCTTGCCGGGTGGCCCGACAAGGGTCTGGCCGGGTGGCCCGGCAAGGGTCTTGCCGTGGTGCACTGTCGTCCCCGGCAAGGATCTTGCTGGGGGTCTTGCGGGTTTCCTCGGCAAAGATCTTGTCGAGGATCGTTGCCTTCCAATCCTCATCTGATCTTGGATATTCTTTGTCTTCACAAAGATCTGCATGCCACCATGGAGGTGCCTCCCGAGCCCTGGCCCAAAGTGGTTGATGGTGTTGGAGACCGTGGGTTCGAGGGTGGCTCACTCCGCTGGTGTGGGCGAGCCGCCCCGACAAGGGTCTTGCCGGGGCTGCTGAGGCTGCCCCGGCAAGGGTCTTGCCGGGGAAACCTGCTTCGTCCATCTGCTCTCTGTGGTCTCGGTCTTTGATGTTGCGTTATTCATCTTGCGGCTTCAACTCCCCCCTTTTGCCCTGTTGAGTGTGGCTTCGGCCTATGGCTCTGACTGCCCGCGCATAAGAAAAGGGGTACAAAGGAGTGCCCCGACTTTAGTACGCTGACAGGAGCCCCCGGGCCTAGGCCACACATAGGCACAACGCGTTGTTGGGCCAGGCCCAAAACGGTACGCGGGCAGGCGGGGCGGTTCTTACCGCAGTAACTTTCCATCTGCTGCGCTTCCCCATGACTCGTGTTGGACGCGCAACGTGGGGGTCGTGCGCGCGTGCGTGAACGAAGCACGCTGGCGTCATCTTGCGGTGGATAGTAAAGAGGCGGCTTGCATGTCCCCTTGAGACCGCAGGGCCACCGCTCATTTACTGCTCTTACTTGGGAACCATCGCTCCACGCGTCCCACTGCGCCCGTCTCTTGTGCCACGTTTGCTGCATGCATGACGCAGAGCGAATGACAGGTGCGTAGGATGTAGGAAGTCGCGCGCGCGTGGTTCGGTTCCCCACGCGCCTTCAATTGGGCGGGGAGGGCGGTCGACGGCCCTGCCCGTTGTCACTTCAATGAGCCGGATTGGCCGAAAGGGGCGGCTGAGCCCAGCCCCCGCCCCTTTATAAAGAGGGGAGCGGGAGGAACGGCACCTCTCAATCCTTTGTCATCCGCTTCTCCCCATTCCTGCTCCCTCCTTCCTTCTGCCATGGCGAGGGGGCATGGCAACGCTTCATCGGTGGTGGCGTGGGTCTCGGCTAGACAACACATCGCTCCTTCCCAAGAGCTCGTGGCGGCAGAGCCAGCCGTTAGAGGAAGGGGGAGGGGGCGTGGTCGAGGCCGCCGCGGTGCCCGGGGAAGAGGAGGACGGGGCGGCACATCGGCCTCGCCTCCACCAGCGGCCCCTCCCCCGGTGGAGAGCCACATCGGGGACAACCCATACGAGTTCTTCATCAGGCTGCGCCAGCCGCCGTGCTGTCATATTCGCCTCCCGACTCCATTTGCGCGGGAGATGGAGCTGGACCCGCCGCAGGCGCTGCGGCTGCATATGAGGGGCTATGGGAACAGCAGCACATGGGCCGACGTCGAGTTCCCCGCCCCTCACGTCATGTATCTTCGCCGAGGGTGGAAGACTTTTGCCCGCATCCACAGCCTGACGGAGGGGCTCACTCTCCATTTCAAATTAATGGAGAGCGGCCTCCTCTCCGCCAAGGTCTTTGGGCACTTCGGGAGTCGCGTAAGGTGCTGCGTGGAGAGCTCCTCTGACGATGAAGATTCCTCCTCGAGCGAGAGTGGCGAGGAGGACAGCGGCAGTGACGACGAGGGTAGCGGGCGGCAGGATGACAGGTCCGACTAAGCATCGGGCGCCGCTCTGGGGGACACCGGCGACCCCATCATCCGTGTCGCCAACTCCTTGAACTTCTCGGGGTCACCTCCTTGGGCGGCTGGCATAGGGAGGCCGGAGAAGGCGAAGAAGGCGGGTGGCGGCCCATCAAGTCGGAGTACGATGGCACCAACGCCTTCATAGCATATTTACGGACCGCTGCCTCATCTTCCAGCTCTTCCTCTGGCACCACCACCGCCAACCCTCTCCGAGGAGACCGCCGGCATGTTCTCTTGGCGCCTTCTGCTGCTCGTACCTCGCCTAGGCACCCCTTTTGCCCTTTTGCTTTCTTGTTTCATTTCCTGAGGAGAGGGACAAGAAAGGGATTACGGGCACCTTACCTTTCTTCAAATTGTAAGCCTACGGGCGTTACTTAGATCTAAAACCTGTAATCTTCCTGTTCATGTTTATATTCCATACAACTGTACCTGTATGGAACGTATTAATGGAAACGGGGGCTTGCTGGGTCTTGTGTGTGCGTGTGGGGAAAGCCCATACCAAGGAACAGATCCTTGTTATTTTTAATATAAACACCACTGCCCGACAGCAGGCCTTGCTATTCCCCCACTCCGTTCGTCCATACTGACGCCTTTGGCGGGGGCAGGGACGAAGTGGGGGTGGTCCTTACGCTTGCTTCCTTGCCGCCGCGGCTACAACCACATTCCGAACCAAGAAGCTCTTGCGTGATAGGAACGAAGGGAGCACCGGCAGCTTTGGAACAAAACAAGATTCCGTATGTCCCAAGTTTTATACGGAAATGCACGACAGGGGATGGAAAAACTTATCTGAATCTGCAGCCCCCGGCAATCCTGACTTGTCGTGGGTGGACCCTCGTGTCTTTAGCCCTCGGCAAGCTTGGCTTGCCGGGTCTGGAGCGCCGGCTTGTTCTCTTCCTTCCACTTGGCTTGGCGGAAACATTCATGTACCCTGCGCACCAAAGAGGATAGATAGGAACAAAATGATGCAAGCTCGACCTCTATGCTAGGGGTTAGTCGCCGCTAAGCACTATCAACCCTAACCGAGGGAGGGACTCAATCTAGCATGCATGCTATGACTTAGGGCGCCAGCGCTTCGTTTATTTTTGCTCAGGGTCTGCGCCTCACTTTGTACAAAGGGTTACATGCCTTGCCGGCAAGACTTGTACAAAAGGTGGCTTGCTGGGAGGCCCGACAGCCGCGCCTTATGGGTAAAACTTGCGAAGATGCTCGATGTTCCATGAGTTGCTCATTGGAATGGCATCTTCGGTCTCCAGGCGGACTACACCGGGCCTGGTGACTCATGTTGCCCGATAAGGGCCTTCCCACTTTGGCGTCAACTTGTTGGAATTCTTGGCCGACTGAACGTGCCGAAGAACAAGGTCGCCTTCCTCAAAGCTCCGGGCATGAACCTTGCGGCTATGGTAGCGGCGCAAGGCTTGCTGGTAGCATGCTGCTCTCACAGCCGCCTGGACATGATCTTCCTCAAGGAGCGTTGCGTCATCTTGCCGCAATCGCTCTTGCTCAAGCTCATCATAAGCGAGCACTCGAGGTGACCCGTATATGAGTTCCATGGGGAGAACTGCTTCTGCCCCGTAGACCAGGGCAAAGGGTGTCTGGCCGGTGGCTCGATTTGGCGTCATTCTGATCGACCAAAGAACCGCCGGCAACTCGTCAATCCAACGCCTTCCACTCTTGTGCAGCCTGTCAAAAGTCTTCATTCTTAAGCCTTGCAGAACTTCAGCATTTGCTCTCTTTGCTTGGCCGTTTCTCCGTGGGTGTGCCACGGAAGCAAAATTGACCTTGTTGCCGAGATCATCAATGTACTGCATGAAGCCGTGGCTTGTGAACTGTGTGCCGTTGTCGGTGATGATCCTGTTGGGTACCCCAAAACGGCAAACTAGCCCCTTGAAGAACTTGATGGCTGACTGCGCTGTCACCTTCCTCACCTCTTCCACCTCTGGCCACTTTGTGAACTTGTCGATTGCAACGTACAAGTACTCAAAGCCCCCGACAGCACGAGGGAAAGGGCCCAATATGTCGAGCCCCCAGACCGAGAAGGTCCAGGAGAGAGGGATGGTTTGAAGGGCTTGAGCTGGTTGATGAAGCTTCTTTGAATGGAACTGGCACGCTTCACACTTGGTTACTAGTGCCATCGCATCCTGGAGAGCAGTGGGCCAGAAGAAACCTTGCCGGAAAGCCTTGCCAGCAAGGGCCCTCGACCCTATGTGGGAGCCACATATGCCTCCATGTATCTCTACCAACAGCTCTAGTCCTTCCTCCCAGCAGATGCACTTCAATTTCACCCCATTCGGTCTTTTTCTGTACAAGATGTTGTCAACGAATTGGTACAGAGCAGACCGGCGGGCTACTCTCTCTGCTTCTTCCTGCTCCTCAGGAAGCTCTCCTTTTTGGAGGAATCGGACGGTGTGCTGTTATCATGCCGGAGCCCGTGGATCGACGACAAGGACCAAAGGCATCTCTCCTGCCATGGGAGCGGCCGTCTCTACGGCTATGGCCCGAGGCCCTGTCGGAGTCGGTTGCCCCGCAGCAGGATTGGCATCCACGGCAACATCTTCGCCAGCGGCTCCGGGGAGCTCGGTGGGGAAGTACTTGCCGGGGCCTAGCTTCCTCCGCTTGTTCTACCCAGTTGATGGTTTGATGGATGGTTGAGTTAACCGAAGCACAAAAGTACCTGGTTCCACAGGTAGCTTGAGGGCAGCGTACTTTGACAGGTAGTCAGCGATGTCATTTTTTGTCCGAGGAACATGCTCTGCTCGTATACTGTCAAAGCGCTCCTCTAGTTTCCTCACTTCATCCACGTAAGCTTCCATCAACGGGCTTTGATAATCTTTGTTAATCTGCCTGACGACGAGCTGCGAATCACCCCTAACGATGAGTTTTTTGACTCCAAGGTCCGACACAATCCTGAGACCAGCAAGCAAGCCCTCGTACTCGGCGGTGTTGTTAGTTGACATCTCCCGGGGAAAGTGCATTTGGACAACATACTTGAGGTGCTCTCCGGTGGGTGCGACAAGCAGCACACCAGCACCGGCGCCTTGCAGCGAAAAAGCCCCATCAAAGTACATGATCTAGTTGCGGCTCGTTTCCTTGTCGGGGAGAGTGGTCTCTTGTACCTCTTCGTCGGGCGTCAAGGTCCATTCTGCGATGAACTCCGCCAAAACTCTGCTCTGAATTGTCGAGGTGCTCTCGAACTTTAAACCAAAACTCGACAGCTCCAGGGCCCATTCCACGATCCTCCCTGTTGCATCTGGGTTATGCAGTATCCGTTGCAACGGGAGGCGGGTGACCACAGTGATCTCGTGCGCTTGGAAGTAATGACGCAGCTTCCTCGAGGCCATAAGGAGGCCGAAGAGCAATTTTTGCACACCTGGGTACCTTGACCTAGCCCCCTGCAAGAGGGAGCTGACGAAGTAAACTAGGTGCTGCACCATTTTCTTCTTCTGCGCCCCTTCACCCAGTCACGTGGGCCCTGTCGCACTGGCGTTAGCCTCTGCTGGGGACTCAGTCTTGCCGAGATCGAGCCCTACCAGGGAGGGTTCCGGCTCGCGATCCGTTGACTCTGCCGCTGCTGCTACCTCTTCGTCGACCTCTCTCTGCGCCACTAGTGCGGTGCTAACCACCTGATTTGTTGCCGCTAGGTACAGCAGCAACGGTTCTTGTGGTTTGGGCGCAACCAGCACTGGGGTAGAGGAGAGGTACTTCTTCAAATCCTGCAGTGCTGGCTCGGCCTCCGGGGTCCACTCCATTGGGCCCGTCTTTTTCAAGATCTTGAAAAAGGGAAGGGCACACTCCGTGGACTTGGAGATGAATCTGCTCATGGCACCAACGCAGCCAGTGAGCCGACGCACGTCTTTGATCTGCTTAGGTGCCTCAATCTGCTCGATGGCCTTGATCTTATCTGGGTTTGCCTCAATCCCGCGCTGCGATACAAAGAACCCGAGAAGCTTGCCGGACGGGACACCGAAGACACACTTCTCAGGGTTCAATTTGAGGTTGATCTTGCGCAGGTTTGGAAATGTTTCCTCCAGATCTAGCACAAGTGTTGCTTTGTCCTTGGTTTTGACCACTATGTCATCCATATTAGCTTCCATATTTCTATGTAGCTGGGGCTCAAAACCAATTTGGATGCTCTTGCAAAGGTTGAGCCAGCAGTCTTCAACCCGAAAGGCATCCGTAAAAAGCAATACGTACCACATGGGGTGATGAACGCTGTCTTCTCCTCGTCTTCTTTGTCATGAAGATCTGGTGGTACCCTAAGTAGGCGTCGAGGAATGATAATAGGTCACACCCAGCCGTGGAGTCAAAAATTTGGTCGATGCACGGTAACGGGAAGGGATCCTTTGGACAAGCTTTATTGATGTCTGTGTAATCAATACATAGCCTCCACTTCCCGTTTGCCTTGCGCACCACTACCGGGTTGGCCAACCACGTCGGATGGAGCACCCCCCCCCCTTACCAAGCTTGCCTCCTCTAGTTTTCTGATCTCCTCTGTGATGAACTCCTGCCTCTCCAGAGCTTGCTTCCTGACCTTCTGCTTGACGGGTCGTGCATGAGGACAGACATCAAGATGGTGCTCAATCACTTCCCTGGGAACGCCGGGGATGTCGGAGGCTTGCCATGCAAACACATCAACATTCACCCGCAGGAAAGTGACGAGCTCGCTTTCCTATTTGGTGTTGAGGGTGGAGCTTATGGTAAAATCTCCACCCGTGCCGTCCTCCTTGACGGGCACCTTCTTGGTCTCTAGTGGTGCAGCTCTGGACTTCTTGCCCTTGCCGGTGGAGCTCTCCGGCATGTCCTCAACGGGAGCACAACACCCCGAAGAGGTGCGCTTTCCGGAGTGGGTGTGAGGGATCTCACCGGTCTTTTCCCTCCAGGGACTCCATCGGCAGGAGCAGGTGCCTTGGCGGCAGCTGCTGCAACTGCTTCCCGGTAGAGTTGGTCGGCGCAAATCAACGCGTCTTTCTTGTCAGAGGGGACGGTGATGATGTTCATCGGCCCGGGCATCTTCGGCGTGTTGTAGGCGTAATGTGAAGCCGCCATGAACTTGGCTAATGCCGGGAGGCCAAGGATCCCGTTGTAAGGCAAGGGGATCTCGACTACATCAAAGACAATCCTCTCCGTCCTATGGTTCAGCTCGCCTTCGAACGTCATGGGCAGCGTGACCTTTCCCTTCGGCTAGCTCCTCCCCGGGTTGACCCCTTGGAACGTGCGCGTCTCCTCAAGGTCTCCATCAGGGATCTGCAGCCTCTTGATCGCAACAGGCGAGATCAAGTTCAGACCGGCCCCGCCGTCAACCAGCATCTTCATCACCTTGAGGTTGCGGATTGTTGGTGAAACCAACAATGGCAAGCACCCAACCACAGTAGTGCGGTCAGGATGGTCCTCGGTGTCGAAGGTGATAGGCGTGCCGGACCATTTCAACGGCTTCCGTGCGTCGAATGACGGCTCCACCGCTGTGATATCACGCGCCCACTGCTTGAGCTGGCGGTGGGATGTATGCAGCGAGGCGCCACCATCGACGCACATGGCTTTCGTGGCTTTCTGGAACTCATGGTCGCCGGACTCATTGTCCTCGTCATGATCATCATCTTCCTGCTTCTTGTCGCATCCCCGGGCGGGCCTCTCCTGCTGATTATCCTTGCCGCGACGGCCTCCTTGGCCGCCACGCTTCTTGCTGGATCGCTCGGCACCCTCTTGGCCCTTCTCCTTGTCCCGCCGCTCATACTCAGCTTTCTGCTTCTCAGTGAGCAGCTCCACTTGCCGGCAGTTCTGGAGGTCATGGCCCTTGGTGCAGTGGATCTTGCAATACTACTTGTTGGAGCCCCCTGGCTTATCGGCAGCCGCCAAGGCCCGGCAAGCGACACACCCGACAACCTCCTTGCCGGGGTCACTCGCCTTGGGTTTCTTGGTGGCGCCGGTATCATCGGACCCCTCGACAGCAAGCATGGTCTTGCCCTTGCGCTTCCTGTTACGGCACCGGCCCTTCTTTGCCGGGGTGGCGGTATCATCCGTGGAGTATGTTTCCGCGCCGGTGTATTCGTCGGGGTACTTCCTTCCCTCTTCAGCGCGAGCGCACCGATCGGCCAGAACATAAAGCTCGGCCACATCCTCGACCTTGTTCATAGCCAGCTCCTCACGCATCTTGCGATTGCACACATTTTGATGGAATGCACTAATCACGGCGGCAGGATGAACATCGGGAATGTTGTACTGCACTTGGCTGAACCTTTGGATGTACTTACGCAAGTTTTCTCCTTCTTTCTGGGGGATGATGTGCAAGTCGCTCGCCTGGCCATGAGCTTGGTGGCCTCCAGTAAAGGCGCCAACAAACTCATGACACAGATCCGCCCAAGAATAAATGGAGTCCACCGGCAAGTGCATCAACCATGACATAACATTGGGCTTGAGTGCCAACGGGAAGTAATTGGCAAGCACCTTATCATCGCGGGCCCCAGCAGCTTGCATCGCGATGGTGTAGATGCTGAGGAACTCCGACGGGTGAGTCTTGCCGTTGTACTTCTTGCCAACGTCGGGCTTGAACGTGCGGTGGGAGGGCCACTGGAACTGCCGCATCTCACGGGTGAAGGCCGGACAACCCACCTCACAGGGTAGGCCACCATAGCCTCCCGGTGTTGGGTGGTCCGTAGTGGGCCCTGCCCGCTTGTCTGACTGGTGGCGTGCGTCATGCCGGCGCTCGATGGTGGTTCGAGTGTCTTCATGAGCTCGCTCCTGAAGAACTTGACGCTGGTCGCAAAGGGTTCGCGGGTCGGACGACGCTATGGAGATATCATCACGAGCATCGTCACGACGGACCGACACCCACGGTGGCCGGGATGGAGGAGGGGAGTGCACCGTGGCCGCATCGCCTCCGGCCCGACCGTCGTTGGCATGCGGTGGCTCGACGGAGCGATGGCCTACGGGTCCCGCCGGCCACAACTCGTCGTTGTTAGCGATGCTGACGAGGCTCCGGACAGTGGCCCTCCATTCATCAAGCTTCTCCGCAGCGGGAGGAAAGTCGAGGAGCACCTGCGCGCGTGCTAGGGCTTCTGCTGGCGTGGGCGGCGGCGAAAGCTGTGTGGACCACGATGCGCTTCGACTTCTAACAGCGTTAGAGGGAGCCCCATCATGGCCCCGCAGCCGTTCGCCACCTCCGCCAGCACCTCGGCGCGCATGCTGGCCCTCCTCATCATGTGAAGGGCGCATGTGACTCTTCCCAGGGCGGCGCCCAGGGTCACCAGCAGGGCGGCGCTGCTCATCGCACACGACCTGAGAAGAGCGCGCCGTGGGCGTCGGTGCTGGTGTCTTGGAGGTCGCCGCGCCGCTGTTTGGCGGCACGACGACGCCCTTGGAGGGCCCCGCGCCGCCTGCGGGGGGCCTGACTCCGTCTCTGGAGCTCGCGACGCGTGGCTCGTCACCTGGCGTATGAACGACGCCGCTCACCAGGCCTGGACTGCCAGGGTGATGTGGATGTCCGCGGGCCGCGCCATGGGTTCTCTCCGCGACTGGCCTGCTACTGGTCCGCACCGGTACTGGCAGTCCGGTCCCGGACGAACCGATCGCCGTAGTCGCCTTCTTCTTAGGAGCCATGGTGATGAAGAACTGCTAGGCTAACTACTAAACCAGATTCTCACAATTGTGCCGCCTACCTGGCGCACCAAAGATGTCGGTGGGAAACGACACCTATGGGATCACGAGGATCCCTTCTGCGGTTGTGGGGTGCGGGATTATGAGAAGAGCAGGATTAGTAACCAGCACAAGGGTCGTTTACCCAGGTTCGGGCCACGAGGAACGCGTAAAACCCTAGTCCTGCTTTGCTGGATGTATTGAGTGTTCTTCAGCTCTTGAACTAGCTATGGTGACTGCGTGGTTCCAAAGAGCCGAATCCCTCTCCAGTACGCCATGGGCCTCCTTTTACAGTCGAAAGGGGCTGCCACAGTGGCACACAGCAGGTGGAAAGGCCTACAGTGCTATGAGCTTATCGCTCGTATTACAGGACAAGGCACATTTAATGCATAGCTTAGGTGTCCTCTTGCTTTATCGGGGACGGGAGCGAGGCATGTCCCCTCCGTCGCCGCTCCCCCTCGCTTCGACATGCGCCCTGGCTAGCGATGCATGCGGCGCCATGTAGGCAGGCAAGCAGCTGAGGTGGGGCGGTGGTGGAGCCTCCACGAAGATCTGCATGCCGCCATGCAGGCGTGTGCTGAGTTGGCCTAGAAGCTGCACGTTGCCCCGCAGGTGCCTGCCCAGCTGGTTGGGCTGGCAGTTGCATGTGAACGGCGATGGAGACTTGGTTGGTGCGGGCCTGGTAGTGGCTCCACTGACGCCCTTGGCAAGGGTCTTGCCGTGGCGCGATGTCGTCCCCGACTTGCGGGTTTCCTCGACAAAGATCTTGTCGAGGATCGTTGCCTTCCAATCCTCATCTGATCTTGGATATTCTTTGTCTTCACAAAGATCTGCATGCCACCATGAAGGTGCCTCCCGAGCCCTGGCCCAACGTGGTTGATGGTGTTGGAGACGGTGGGTTCGAGGGTGGCTCACTCCGCTGGTGTGGGCGAGCCGCCCCGGCAAGGGTCTTGCCGGGGTTGCTGAGGTTGCCCCGGCAAGGGTCTTGCCGGGGAAACCTGCTTCGTCCATCTGCTCTCTGTGGTCTTGGTCTTTGACGTTGCGTTGATCATCTTGCGGCTTTGACTCCCCCCTTTTTCCCTGTTGAGTGTGGCTTCGGCATGTGGCTCTGACTGCCCGCGCACAAGTAAAGGGGTACAAAGGAGTGCCCCTACTTTAGTACGCCGATAGATGGAAAAGTGAACAAGGGTATATTTGATATATAGGTTATTGATGTGTACCTCACTAGTGTTTATAGTAGCCCCTAAGTATTTGATACTTGTTCGGTTGCTAAGATTAGTAACTCGAAACAGGAGTTACAGAATATAAAGAGACTAGTTGAGGGTGAGGTGACGATGTGTGTTGGAAGTGGTTCCAAGATTGATATGATCATCATTGCGCACTTCCTATACTTTCGGGATTAGTGTTAAACCTAAATAAATATTATTTGGTGTTTGCGTTGAGCATGAATATGATTTGATCATGTTTATTGCAATACGGTTATTCATTTAAAATCAGAGAATAATTGTTGTTCTGTTTACATGAATAAAACCTTCGATGGTCGTACACGCAATAAAAATAGTTTGTTGGATCTCGATCGTAGTGATACACATATTCATAATATATTGATGCCAAAAGATGCAAAGTTGATAATTATAGTGCAACTTATTGTGGCACTATCGTTTGGGTCATATCGGTGTAAAGCACATGAAGAAACTCCATAAAGATGGATTTTTGGAATCACTTGGTTATGAATCATTTGATGCTTGCGAACCGTGCCTTTTGGGCAAGATGACTAAAACTCTATTCTCCGGAAAAATGGAACGAGCTACTGACTTGTTGGAAACTAGCAGTATTACCCGCGCATTTGCGCGGCTAGATTTTTTTACATGTGTGTTTTTTTGTATGTAATTAAACATCAATAAATCATTACATCAACCATGCACATTTACTTTCACACATTAGTATGGTGTTCTGTTGAGATTTACCAAACAGAAGCTTGTCAGATATATTGTTTTAGTGGACAATATAACCAACAAAAACAACATTCATTCTAAAAATATTTTTATGTGACAACATTGACATACTATGTGTTGTACCTAGTGACCAATCAAGACCCTCCTATTCTTGTAATAAAAGTGAAGAGAATTCAAAATTCTAGTAATCTTGTTATCCAGATCTAGTATGGAAATAATAAAGAATGATTACAACACATTGGAAAACATGTCCATTTGAAAACATCCAAATTGAGTTTAATCAATACTCTTCTCAAAATCAAACATGATTTATTCATATCTCATACATAAGCACAAATATGTTCATTTATAATTGCCATTAACATATTGATAAAAGAATTAACTATCTACTCCCTCCGTTCCTAAATATAAGTCTTTGGAGAGATTCCACTATGGACCACATACGGTGCAAAATGAATGAATCTATACTCTAAAATGCATCTAGATATATCCGTATGTGGTCCATAGAGAAATCTCTACAAAGACTTACATTTAGGAACGGAGGGAGTAGTACATAAGCACAAAATAACATATTATAGAAGAATGACACAAACGTAGGTGGAGATGGATTAAATCAGTTACCTACAAATGTAGGTAAGTCTAGATTAAAGTATTTTCACTTCCATCAATAGTTTGGACCAAACTGGCCGCTAGACATAATTGTATTATAAACATGCACATGGTGATTCTAAAGGCTTCATGGGTACTACATGAATAATTTAGAATATATATCATAGGCATAGAAGTTTTTACCCTTTTCTGAATCTTCGACGCAAAGAGTGGTTTCATTAAGTAAATGTAATGTAATGGCACGGTTATATATTTCTGATTATGTAATCGTTCCTAACATTAAACATTACCTTAATATTTCACATAGCATAAATTTTCCCATATTTCTTTAGACCATGTTTAATAGCTTATAATATGTCATGGTAGATATGTCTGTTAGGTCATAATGTTGCAGCCTATGCAAAAATAAAGCTTGCTGTCTAGAGTACTCTGTTGTATGAAAGATTGGCCATAGATAATGATTTCTTCAGTATAAGACAAAACACTCATCTAACTGAACAATCCCTTTACCCTGAAGTATTCTAAATATTTGGAAAATTTGGAATTCAGAGTTCAGACCCTATAGGTAGGCAACAATACAGTAATGTATTTTCAAATATCATCTATCAAGTGTCCTTTTAAGCATTGTGCATAAAAAAATAGAAGCGAGTTTTGTAGATGACAGTGGTCTATCTACCATCTTGATAATCATAAATTAATACTTCATATTCAGAAGATCCAGATTTAAACATCCCTAAATTAATCATTCACATGATCCCTAAATGGAGATTGGCGTGCAGTCAAAGCAAATATGCAATGTGTGGGTAGTCTAGCCTGAAAAGGCACATGGATCGAAGGATTACACAATAATGAACCATCAGATAAGTATCCCATTAATTAGTGCATGTATTCCCATTATGAAAATTTCCTTGTAACTTGTATAAGTATTTCCCATGGCGGAGATTACCGGGATGAAGAACTTTATTTCTTCGTGATAATAAAGGGCAATGAAAGCAAGCCATCAAGATTATGTCTCAGCTACCAGATGTAATAGCAGCAGCTTTGATTGTTTACAGAACGATGTTAATTATTCAAAGTACAGTAATATATATAGAGGTTTCCTGCAAAAAATAATATAAAGGTAAATATATATCTTTAGAAAGTACGAAAACTTACAAACATCATGCACCACCACAGTGTCTTCTAACATATAATTGGTCGGGGGTTAGACCATCTCAACTTGCAATTGCAAGGACATTTTTGCAAGAAACATTTCAAAGAGAATTAGAGAAGGGAGGAGAATGAATACGTTCCTAAAAAAAGAATAAATATTATAAATAATGTGTGCATCTTGATGCTCAGAAAATGTAGAAGACTAAAAATTACTACATCTTCTATATGTCAATACGAAAAAGAAACCTGACCAATTTCAAGTTTGGTGCCGATGCTTTCAAAGTCGGTATATTAAGAAAGACCTCAAGCACTTCATACAATGCATAGCCAACAACAATCTGGAGAATGATGCAGATGTCAAAGCCCTATCTTTTGTAGACCTGTCGTTACTAATCAATGTGATCTGGATGGGTTTCGAACGAAATTGGATTGATTGAGGAACAAATCATGTAAGTTGTGTTTGTGATTACTTGCCTATTGAGTTCGGGACAGTGGCCGTGGATGAATTCAAACCATGTCCATGATAGCAACGCACTTAGTCACCAGTCCGCTATAGCACCTCCATTGGGTGGCCTCATTGAGGACAATGACAACCTGATCTGCTAATTTCTGTCAATACATCTGTACTGTAGGCTTGATTAGCCTTAAAGAAACTCTAGAGTGCAGGCTGCAGCAGACATACATGTAAGTTGAGAAAAATTTAAAGGTTGGGGAATTAGCAATTCATGATTTGAGTGTAGACTGTAATCGGATAGATTGCACCAATGAAGAAATTCTAGACGGAGCAAAGAGATGCATCAGCTATATGGTAATCCAGCACTGATGGAGCAACGAACAAATTGATGGGCAGACCAAGCTAAAGAAGAACGCACACAAAGGTATTTAATGCTCAATCAATTCCTTGCTGACTGGCCTTGACCGTGGCTAGATACAATACAATTTGTAAAGAGCATAAACAACAAATGCTATTGAATTGTTGATGATGAACATATGAAGAACTAATGAGTGAAAATTTAGGGGAGGAAAAACAGGGAACGATTCAAAGAAATTTTAGATGGCGTCCGCGAGGTGAATTCAGAGAAGGGCCTCGTTTACCTTTTGCCTAAGACTGGAGAAGTGGAGCTGTCCGAATGCGGCTGGGTCGCAGCTGCTAGCTGCGTGCAGTGGCGCGTCCCAGGTGGCTCGGCCGACTCATTGTGCTGCTGTCTAGGTGGGTCGCCGCTGCTAGCACCGTGCAGTGGTGCGTTCCAGGTGGCTCGGCCGACTCATCGTGCTGCTGTCCGGGTAGGTCGCCGCTGCTAGCTGCGTGCAGTGGCGTGTCCCAGGTGGCTCGGCCGACTCGTCGTGCTGCTGTCCGGGTGTGGCGGTGGTTGATGTGTGCCGGTGGCCGATGGCGACGGCCCACAGCTGCTGCGTGCGGATCAGCCGTGGAGCGGCGGCTGCTTCTTGTGGTAGTGCTCATGTTCAGTGCTATTTTATGAACCTAGGTATACCTTCTCTCTTCTAGCGATGGGCAAATCACGACCAAGTCAGCCCTCACGTAGGGACGCAGAGGCTGCACGGGACGACTGATGCGGGAGAGACAAAGCAGGTACGCGTCCGAGAGAGAAGACGTCGTGGTCTTTACCGACAGGAAACGTCCAAAGGGAGGAGGCCGTGAGAAAATTGCAGTTGCTAATTGATTCCTCCAAATCGGTCGTACTGTAGTTGTCCTAACAGGATACGACATTACCTTGTTTCTTTTTCCATGGAAAGGATAGCGCGTGGTTTACTTGGGCACTTGATGCATCATATTGGTTCGGTTTTTTTTTTTTGTAAAAATATGTTTCCTTGCGTTTGCCTATGCTCTAATCATGCGTGTCATGTCATCTGTACACAGCTATGTTTGTACGTGACAGGTTCAATTGTTTCTACGTAACAATATTTGTATGTAACGTTTATATCTTCAATCTCAGCCTTTGATATCTAAAATTAGGGGTCAAGATAATTTAATCTGTGTGGATGAACATAATGGCTTGTTTGCTTCTTGTCTTAATTATATAATAGATAATACATACCGATGTATACAGTCTAATGAGTGTTGATGCTCGTGGCGGGTATCGTTATTTTCTGACCTTCACAGATGATTTGAGCTGATATGAGTATATATACTTAATGAAGCACAAGTTTGAAACATTTAAAAAGTTCGAAGAATTTCAGAGTGAAGTGGCGAATCATTGTAACAAGAAAATAAAATTTCTACAATCTGATCGCAGAGACAAATATTTGAGTTACGAGTTTGGCCTTCATTTAAAACCAATGTGGAATAGTTTCACAGCTCACGCCACATGGAACACCACAGCGTAATGGTGTGTCCAAACGTCGTAACCGCACTTTATTGGATATTGTGCAATCTGTGATGTATCTTACCAATTTAGCACTGTCGTATTGGGGTTATGCATTAGAGACAGCTGCATTCACTTTAAAAAGGGCACCATCAAAATCCATTGAGACGACGCCTTATGAACTGTGGTTTGGCAAGAAACCAAAGTTGTCGTTTCTTAAAGTTTGGGGCTGCAATGCTTATGTGAAAAAGTTTCAACCTGATAAGCTCGAACCCAAATCGGAGAAGTCCGTCTTCATAAAATACCCAAAGGAAACTGTTGGGTACACCTTCTATCACAGATTCGAAGGCAAAATATTCGTTGCTAAGATGGATTCTTTCTAGAGAAAGAGTTTCTCTCGAAAGAAGTAAGTGGGAGAAAAGTAGAGCTTGATAAGGTAATTTGCACCTTCTCCCGAATTGGAAAGTAGTTCATTACAGAAATTAGTTCCAGTGATTCCTACACCAATTAGTGAGGAAGCTAATGATGATAATCATGAAACTTCAGATCAAGTTACTACAGAACCTTGTAGGTTTTCCAGAGTACAGTCCGCACCAGAGTGGTACGGTAATCCTATTCTAGAAGTCATGTTACTAGACCATGATGAACCTACGAACTATGAGGAAGCGATGATGAGCCCAGATTCTGCGAAATGGCTTGAGGCCATGAAATCTGAGATTGGATCCATGTATGAGAACAAAGTGTGGACTTTGGTGGACTTGCCCGATGATCGGCAAGCCATATTAAATAAATGGATCTTCAAGAGGAAGACGGTCACTAATACTAGTGTTACTATCAACAAAGCTCGACTTGTCACAAAAGTTTTTCGACAAGTTCAAGGTGTTGAATACGAGATTTTCTCACTTGTATCGACGCTTAAGTCTGCCTGGATCATGTTAGCAATTGCCACATTTTATGAAATCTGGCAAATGGATGTCAAAAACTGCATTCCTTAATGGATTTAGTAAAGAAGAGTTGTATATGATGCAACCAGAAGGTTTTGTCAATCCTAAAGGTGCTAACAAAATGTGCAAGCTCCAGTGATCCATCTATGGACTGGTGCGAGCATCTCGGAGTTGGAATATACGCTTTGATGAGTTGATCAAAGCATATGTTTTTATACAGACTTTTGGAGAAGCCTGTATTTACAAGAAAGTGAGTGGGAGCTCTATAGCATTTCTAAAACTATATGTAGATGACATATAGTTGATTGGAAATGATATAGAAATTCTGGATAGCATAAAAGGATACTTGAATAAGAGTTTTTCAAAGAAAGACCACAATGAAGCTGCTTACACATTGAGCATCAAGATCTGTAGAGATAGATCAAGACGCTTGATAAGATTTTTCCAATTAGTACATAACTTGATAAGATTTTGAAGTAGTTCAAAATGGAACAGTCAAAGAAGGAGTTCTTGCCTGTGTTGCAAGGTGTGAAGTTGAGTAAGACTCAAAACCCGACCATGCCAGAAAATAGAAAGAGAATGAAAAGTCATTCCCTATGCCTCAATCATAGGTTCTATAAAGTATGCTATGTTGTGTACCAGACCTATTGTATACCTTGCTCTGAGTTTGGCAAGGGAGTACAATTTTGATCTAGGAGTAGATCACTGGACAACCATAAAGAATATCCTTAGAAAGGACTAAGGAAATCTTTCTCAATTATGTAGATGATAAAATTGTTCGTCGTAAAGAGTTTCGTCGATGCAAGCTTTTACACCGATCCAGATGACTATAAGTCTCAATCTGGATACATATTGAAAGTGGGAGCAATTATCTAGAGTAGCTCCGTGCAGAGCATTGTAGACATAGAATATTTTGCAAAATACATACGGCTCTGATTGTGACAGATCCGTTGACTAAACTTCTCTCATGAGCAAAACATGATCACACCTTAGTACTCTTTGGGTGTTAATCACATACCTATGTGAACTAGATTATTGACTCTAGTAAACCCTTTGGGTGTTGGTCACATGACGATGTGAACTATGGGTGTTAATCACATGCAGATACGAATATTAGTGTTAAATCACATGGTGATGTGAACTAGATTATTGACTCTAGTGCAAGTGGAGGACTGAAGGAAATATGCCCTAGAGGCAATAATAAAGTTGTTATTTATATTTCCTTATATCATGATAAATGTTTATTATTCATGCTAGAATTGTATTAACCGGAAACTTAGTACATGTGTGAATACATAGACAAACATAGTGTCACTAGTATGCCTCTACTTGACTAGCTCGTTGAATCAAAGATGGTTAAGTTTCCTAGCCATAGACATGAGTCGTCATTTGATTAACGGGATCACATCATTAGAGAATGATGTGATTGACTTGACCCATTCCGTTAGCTTAGCACTTGATCGTTTAGTATGTTGCTATTGCTTTCTTCATGACTTATACATGTTCCTATGAGTATGAGATTATGCAACTCCCGTTTACTGGAGGAACACTTTGTGTGCAACCAAACATCACAACGTAACTGGGTGATTATAAAGGTGCTCTACAGGTGTCTCTGAAGGTACTTGAAAGGATCAATATGGTTGACTAGAGGGGGGTGAATAGGGAACTAACAATTTTTTAGGCTTTTCTTTACCAATTTAAACTTTGCAACAAAATAGGTTGTCTAGATATGCAACTATGTGAGCAACCTATATGATGCAATAACAACTAGCACATAAGCAAGCAAGGGATACAACACAAGTAGGCTTGCAAAAGTAAAGGCACGAAATAACCAAGAGTGGAGCCGGTGGAGACGAGGATGTGTTACCGAAGTTCCTTCCTTTTAAGGGGAAGTACGTCTCTGTTAGAGCGGTGTGGAGGCACAATGCTCCCCAAGAGGCCACTAGGGCCACCGTATTCTCCTCACGCCCTCACACAATGCGAGATGCCGTGATTCCACTATTGGTGCCCTTGAAGGCGGCGACCGAACCTTTACAAACAAGGTTGGGGCGATCTCCACAACAATTGGAGGCTCCCAACAACACCACGAAGCTTCACCACAATGGAGTATGGCTTCGAGGTGACCTCAACCGTCTAGGGTGCTCAAACACCCAAGAGTAACAAGATCCACTAGGGATAAGAGAGGGAATCAAATTTCTCTTGGTGGAAGTGTAGATCGGGGCCTTCTCAACCAATCCCGAGCAAATCAACAAGTTTGATTGGCTAGGGAGAGAGATCGGGCGAAAATGAAGCTTGGAGCAACAATGGAGCTTTGGGGGAAAGAGGTGGGTCAACTTTGGGGAAGAAGACACCTTTATATAGTGGGGGAAACTATCCAACCGTTACCCCACTGAACAGCCATGCACAGAGCGGTACTACCGCTTGGGCTGGGCGGTACTACCGCTCCCACCCAGCGGTACTACCGCCCTGACGAGGAAGGCAGGGTCCTGGCCCCAGAGCGGTACTACCGCGGGAGTAAGAGCGGTACTACCGCTTGGAGCGGTACTACCGCCACTACTGCCGCTCCTAGTACCGTAAAACCCGACACGAAAAAACATCGGGCTCGAGTCGAGGCGGTAGTAGCCCGGAACCACTGCGGTACTAAGGCCGAAGACCACAAGCGGTACTACCGCTCTGGGAGCGGTACTACCGCTGGAAGAGCGGTACTACCGCTTGGCGAGCTTCGGCGGTACTACCGCTGAGGACCGCGGTACTACCGCTGGGACAGGACGGAGCAGGTACGGAGGGAAAGCCAGCTCCAATGAAACGGAAGGAAAACATCGGGTGATACGGATGTGTACGTGTTGATTCCACCCTAGCCTTACCAAAGCGGATACCCTCTTGATAGTACGGTGACTCCTACGAAACTAGTCCACCAACAGAGAAACGAAGGAGCTACACCGTCTTGAAAAACACACCGAGGGGAGGTAATCGTCTCGTGCCAATGGATGAATCTCTGAAAGAACCTAACGCACACGATTAGTCCGCAAAAGCATTGTCATCAATCACCAAAACATCTTGGGGATAAATATGCCCTTACAATCTCCGCCTTTTTGGTGGATTGATGACAATACGGGATTTGCACAAACATGAGAGATATAGGACAAGCGCATAAACCCCACCGTCCTAAAATGTAGATGGGCTCCCCCTAGATGTGTGCTATCTAGATAAGTGCTTTGGACTGCACGGCACACATACTAGGATCAATGCTCCCCCTACATTTTAGTGACCGACCAACCACCTAAGCAGGATATATGAGAGGAGCATAGATAACTTAGCAGAATAAGCATGCAACTCATAAGCTAGATAGTGACATAGATAATGATACTGGAAAGATAAGGTAGCATATGTCTCACACCATATGACGGGAACTTAGGTCTCACTGACACAAACCAAACAAAGCAAACTGCAAGGAAAACACAAACACAGAGGACGGAAGACACAAAGCACAAATCCCTAAACTCTCTCCCCCTTTGGCATCGAGACACCAAAAAGGAGAGGGAGTGTTGCTGTGGCTCCAGGTGATAGCAATAGAGGGACACAAACATCAGATCTCAGCGGGATCATCTGCGCCACCGTCGTCGGTCGGGAAGTGCTCGGCATTAGAATCGGTCCACGGGCAGTGCTGCTGAATCCACTCCTCCTCCTCAGTAAGCTGGTCCTCAGATCCACTGTTAACTGTAGCACCCAACTGACGCATGAGCTCCTTGTGGCGACCTCGGGCCTTCTTCTTAGCCACATGAGTCATGTACTGACCGTGAGACTCCATGCAGAACAGCTTCTTCATCTTGAGCTTGAGCTTCTTTGTCCAAGAGGGCTCTGCCTCAGAAGGCATGTAGTCACCATCATCATCCTCAGCCTCAGCCCCAGTCTCCTCCTCGGTCTCCATGGCACTAGTAGACGAAGGAACTCCAGATTTAGGGGCCTGAGTGCCCAAGTTGTCCTTCTTCCTCAGACGCTTGATGTCGTGAGAAACCAGCTCTCCAGTCTCCAGCATCACCTTGGGATAGACACGAGCCCATGCCTTCTCAATGAGCAGCATGATGAACGGACCATAGATCGGGCACTTGCGCTCGGAGATAGCAGATAGCAGCTCAGACCACATAACATGAGAGATATCCAGGGACTCTCCGGTGTTCTATTCCTTCTGACGCTGGCAGAAGAGAAGCATGTCCATGAGATAAGAATGAACCATATCCAGATTCCCGATACGAGGGAAAAGAGTCTCTCGGAAGACACGGTGAAGAATATCCAGAAAGGCAGGCAGCTCATAAGTTTCCTTCTTCGCCTCAGGGTTGATCCTCAAAGTGCAGTAGGGCCATAGAGCTTGCTTGTGAGTGGAGGTGGTGTTGCGGTGTGGGCGAAAGCCGAGAGGAGACTCAAGTCCTTGATCTTCCACCCCAATCAACTCCATGAATGCTTTCCACTTGACTGAAAGCAGCTTGCCATTGGTCATCCAAGTCAGTGTCCTGTCCTCATCAGTCCCGAGATGAACCGTGGCATAGAATTGGGCCACAATATCAGCATCATAATCTTTGTTGAATTGCATGACCCCAAGAATGTTCAGCTGAGTGCACATCTGAAGAGCTTCACCAAAGTATTCAGGATCCTTCTCCATATGGTCGGTGTCGATGGAGTGCACGTTGACAAAGAGGTTCTTCTTGGCTTTGAGAACATAAAAGAAGATGGCAAACTGAAACCTGTTCCAGAACGGGCGGTTGACCAAAGTGGGATCTTGGTCTGCCTCATATGGGTTGCGGCGACGCCTTGCCCAGAACTCCTAGGGTTGCATTTCTGGCACGGTTTTGCCAGCGGTCTTCGGCTTGACACCAGACGTCTTCTTGAGTTGAGGTGGAGGTGGAGCACTTGAGGAACCTCCTGCAGACTCAGTTGTGCGGTAACGCTTGGACGTGGCACGATTGGGGTTGATACGCCGAGCCTGATGCTCAGGAACCTCATCACCTGGAACCACACACAAGAACACACAAACAACCAGAAAGAACGAGCATAAGCCACAAAATACAACCAAAAAGATCACTGAGAGGTGAGAGCATGGTGGAACCTGGTAGAGGGCGGTAGTACCGCAACCTGCGAGCGGTAGTACCGCTCCAAGAGGTAGTACCGCTCCGGAGAGAGCGGTAGTACCACTCGAGACAGGGAAACAGCAGTTTCCTACTGCCATGGTCAGATCCGGCACTACCGTCCTACCAAATTCAAAAATACTCCAACCAAACACCAATCAAAACTGCCTAGAAGCTTTCTCCATCCTACTCAAGCCTAGATTTGGCCAAAAATCTAGAGATGCAACTGCTATTGCCCCTAAGATGCTAGATTGGAAATCTAGACAAGAAGAGAGCGGGAACGGGGGCAATAACGGCATCCATGGCAAGAGGACAAGGTGGGGATCGTCTCCACCGAAGGAAATGGAGAGGAATGCCCCGGAGAGGGAGATCCGCCGGAGCCCTCCCGCGGCGCCGGTTGCTGGAGAGATGAACAGAGCGAGGGGGCGTGCGAATGGGTATGGGGGAGAAGAAAACTCCCCTGCCCCCGATATAACCCCCTGCCCCCGCCTCACAGCGGTAGTACCGCGCTGGAGGGCGGTCGTACTGCTCGGAGCGGTAGTACCGCTTGCCACCAGCGGTAGTACCGCTCAGCAACCAAATGGCCTCTAGACAAATGACTAAAGCACAAAAGAGATGAGAAAGCAAGGCCAAGAAAAAGGAAAGACCAACAAGGAAACACACACACTAACAACGATCCAGAACCCACTCCTTCAAAACAACCACACGAAAGCAGAGCGAGCTCTGGCCTCTCTCAAGAGAGGGCGGTGGCCGGAGCCACCTATGTCTGAGTCAATTAGTATGGCACCGCGAAGAATTATCCTTGGACCCATGACCAAAACTCGTCTTTGAAGCACAAGTACCATCGAAAATGGCTAATGTGAAAGAGTTGATCGTTTTATGCATAATGGGGGGGAGGGAGAGTTCATTGAGAGAACAACACTCCCCCTATGTCCATGCCTACATCTAAACTAGACACCAAGTTGAGTGAGGTGGGGTGTGCAAGGGTTCAAGTAACATTGCTCGAATCAATGATATTTAGCTCATGCCTTAGCTCGCGAAATCTTGCTTCATCCAAGGGCTTCGTGAAAATATCTGCAAGGTTATCATGAGTGTTGACATACTTGAGCTCGATCTTGCCTCGCCTAATGTGATCCCGGATGAAATGATACCGAATCTCAATATGCTTCGTCTTGAAGTGTTGCACCGGGTTGAGAGAAATCTTGATGGCACTTTCGTTGTCACACCAAAGAGGCACTTTGTCACAAATGACACCGTATTCCTTTAAAGTTTTCCTCATCCATAAGAGTTGTGCACAACAACTACCGACCGCCACATATTCTGCTTCGGTGGACGAGAGAGACACACAACTTTGCTTCTTTGAAGACCAACTCACCAAAGAGCACCCAAGAAACTGGCACCCTCCGGAAGTGGACTTCCTATCCACTTTGTCTCTCGCCCAATCGGAATCCGTAAATCCTTCAAGCTTGAAGTTTGCCCCTCTTGGGTACCATAGGCCAAAGTTTGGGGTATGAGCCAAATATCGAAAATTCGCTTGACCGCCACATAGTGACTTTCCTTCGGTGCTGCTTGAAATCGTGCACACATCCCCACACTCAACATGATATCCGGTCTAGATGCACAAAGGTAAAGCAAGGAGCCAATCATGGAGCGATATACCTTTTGATCCACCGCTTTACCATTGGGATCAATGTCAAGTTGGCACTTGGTGGGCATTGGTGTAGTAGCCGGCTTGACATCACTTAGCTTGAATCTTTTTAGCATGTCTTGAGTGTATTTGGCTTGGTTGATGAAGGTTCCTTCTCTTCTTTGTATGATATCAAAACCAAGGAAGAACTTCAACTCTCCCATCGAAGACATCTTGAACTTGGAGGTCATGAGAGCGGCAAGTTCCTCATTGAAAGCTTTGTTAGGGGAACCAAAGATAATATCATCAACATATAGTTGGCATACAAACAACTCCCCTTTGACCTTCTTAGTAAAAAGAGTGGGATCGATTAGCCCCACCTCAAATTCACGATCTTGTAACAACTCGGTAAGGTGGTCATACCATGCAAGTGGGGCTTGTTTAAGGCCATAGAGTGCCTTATCGAGTTGATACACATGATCCGGGAAGTAAGGATCCTCGAACCCGGGGGGTTGCATGACATAGACCAACTCATTAATAGGACCATTAAGAAAAGCACTTTTCACATCCATTTGTTGCAACTTAAGGTTGTGATGGGAAGCATAAGCAATCAACAAACGTATGGATTCAAGGCGAGCAATGGGAGCAAAGGTTTCACCGTAGTCGATACCCTCGACTTGGGAGTAGCCTTGTGCTACCAATCTTACCTTGTTGCGAACGATGTTCCCATGAGCATCTTGCTTGTTCTTGAAGATCCACTTGGTTCCAATGACGTTGTGGTCCCCCGATGGCCTTGGCACCAATCTCCACACCTTGTTGTACTCGAAGTTGTTGAGTTCTTCATGCATGGCATTGAGCCAATCCGAGTCTTCGAGCGCCTCATAGACCTTTTGGGGTTCAACACAAGAGACAAAGCGTGATGTTCACAATAGTTTGCTAATTGTCTACGAGTGCTTACCCCCTTTGTTAGGCTTCCAACCACATTTTCCATGAGATGGCCTTGGGTGGTGAGCTTGGAAGCAATCTTCGCGGCACGACGCTCTAATTCCTCCTCGGGTGTGGAAGGAGGAGGGTTAACTTGATTATCTTGAGCACCGTCTTGAGCTTGTTCTTGATCTTGAGCTTGCTCATGATCTTGAACTTGCTCGAGGGGGAGAACTTGACCTTGGGCATCATTTAGAGGTTCACCACCATCTTGAGGTTGATCTTGCCCTTGGTCTTGTTCATGAGGTTGAGGGCCTTCACTTTGTTCTTCGGAAGCGTGTGGGTCTTGGGGAGGTGATGGCTCCACTTGAGTGGAGCATTGTCCTTCTCCTTCGGCCACAAGGGGTTCCTCAATGGGTAGAATATGACCAATACCCATTCTTCTTATGGCTTGGGGAGGAATTTCATCACCTACATCACAAGTACCACTTTGCTCCACTTGGGAGCCGTTATTTTCGTCAAACTCCACGTTACACGTCTCCTCAATGAGTCCGGTGGACTTGTTGAGGACACGGTAAGCATGAGAGTTTGTAGCATAACCAACAAATATGCCCTCATGAGCTCTAGCCTCAAATTTAGACAAACGAACACCTTTCTTGAGAATGAAACACTTACAACCAAACACCCGGAAGTACTTGAGGTTGGGCTTGTTGCCGGTGAGTATCTCATAAGGAGTCTTGTTCAAGCCTTTGCAGAGATAGAGCCGATTGGATGCATGACATGCGGTGTTGATGGCTTCGGCCCACAAGTTGTATGGAGACTTGAACTCCGCCATCATGGTCCTTGCCGCATCCATCAACGTCCGGTTCTTCCTCTCCGCAACACCATTTTGTTGAGGGGTATATGGAGCAGCATATTGGTGCTTGATCCCCTCATCACTAAGAAATTCATCCAAGGTGTCACTTCTGATTGTCAAGATCTTTGCATTATGTTGACGTTGAGCTTCATTTGCAAAGTCGATGACGGTTTGCTGAGTCTCACTCTTCCTCTTGAAGAAGTATACCCAAGTGTATCTTGAATAATCATCCACAATCACCAAGCAATACTTTCTACCTCCAAGACTATCAAAAGATGGAGGCCCAAAGAGATCCATGTGAAGGAGCTCCAAGGGTCTCTTCGAGTAGATGGTGGTCGTGGGAGGGTGAGCCTTCTCATGAAGCTTTCCTTCAATACAAGCACTGCAAGCACGATCTTTGGCAAAACTAACATTTGTTAGTCCACGGACATGGTCCCCCTTGAGAAGACTTTGCAAAGATCTCATATTAACGTGGGCCAAACGGCGATGCCAAAGCCATCCCATGTCAACTTTAGCCATTAGGCATGCCGCGGTCTTAGTGGGTCGCTCCGAAAAGTTAATCACATAGAGACCGTTCTTGACATGCCCAACAAAGGCTACTTTAAGAGTCTTGCTCCACAAGAGGGCCACGGTATCAATGTCAAAGAAGGTAGCAAAACCCATGAGTGCAAGTTGACGAACGGAAAGCAAATTGTATGCAAGGGACTCAACAAGCATGACTTTCTCGATCGTTAGATCATGAGAAATGACAACCTTGCCAAGTCCCAATACCTTAGAATGTGAGGCATCACCCCAATCAACATTGGTGGGCATAGATGGAATCTTTTGCACGTCCACCACCAAGTCCTTGCTTCCGGTCATATGATTTGTTGCTCCACTATCGAGCAACCATGATCCCCCACCGGAAGCAAACACCTACAAGAGATCAATGCTTGGTTTTAGGTACCCATTTAGTAATGGGTCCTTTGATGTTAGTAACAAGGGTCTTAGGAACCCAAATATACCATTCAATGTACTCATAAGGAGAACCAACGAATTTAGCATAAACATGTCCATCACTAGCACGACACAACGCATATGATGGGTTAAAATCGCCGGCTTTGTTGGAGGAAATGCTTTTGCCCTTTTGGACGTCAACTCCCTTCACTCTTTCTTTCTTATCCTTAGGAGCACCCTCTCCCTCTTTCACAAAAGTTTTCTTGAGAGGAGGAGGACGTTTGGTCTTGTCGTTCTTCTTCTTCTTGCTCTTGGACTTGGGTGCAAACCCAATTCCTTCCTTGGCCACAACTTCCTTTTGATTGCTCAAAAGGTCGTTGAGGTTCTTCTCACCTTGAATGCATGTCACAAGGCCTTTCTCAAGTTGATCCTTCAATTTGGCATTCTCCTCCACAAGATGCACATGCTCACAACAAGGGTTAGTAGCACATGCATTATCAATTAATATCATGTGTGGGAAGGTGGCCTTTTCCTTGGTTAGCTTAACTTGGAGTTGAGCATGAGACTCCTTGAGGTTAGCATGAGCACCCTTCAAGACCTTGTGGGCCTTGTCAAGTATCTCAAACTCCTCTTTGAGTCTAGCATGATCAACCCCAAGTTTAGCCTTCTCGGAAGTTAGCGCACGAGACACAACAAGAGCATGATCAAGATCTTTCTTTAACTTAGCATGGTCATCGTTGTGTGACTCCTCAAAAGTCAAATGATGCAAACGATCTTCCTCAAGAGCATTAGAGAGATCCGATATCTCATCGGCATACTCACGACTATGACCTTCCATCTTAGAGATGGTTTCTTCGTGAGCCTCGATCATGTCATTGGCCTCACCAAGTTGTTCCAAGAGAGCAACAAATTGCTTCTTGGACTTGCCCTTGAGCTTACTCATAAAAGACTCCAATTCATTCACTTCATCATTAGACTCATCATGTTCATCAATGCAATCCTCCAAGGAGGGATTAGTAATGATGGTGGTTGTGATGTTGGGGGTTACCTTGTTTTGAAGCTTTAGCCATGAGGCACTTGGCGGTGATGTTTTCGTTGGGTGAATCAAAGAGAGACACCCGGGGAGTAGTAGCAATGGCAATGGATGCCATGGCCATTGCTTCTCCATTTTCATCATCATCGTGATCCTCTTGGTATTCTTCTTGAACCAAAAACCCACGAGTGGGAGTCTTCTTGGCGAAGTTGTTCTTGTTGGGGAAGGACTTGGCTTTGTCTTTTCGGATGAACTTGCCACCATTGTCTTCCCGCTTCTCGTAAGGACAATCCGCAACGAAATGGCTCACATTGCCACAGTTGAAGCAAGTTCTAACTCGTTGCTTGCCCTTGACGCCACTTGAGTTGTTCTTGTTGAAGTTGGGTCTTGTATTCTTCTTGCTCCAAAATTGTCTTGAAGCAAGGGCCATGTGCTCATGATAATCATACTTGGTGTCTTCGGGTTGCTCTCCTCATCTTCCACTTCTTCCTCTTCTTCCATAATAACCTTGGCGTTCAAAGCAACGTTGGGCTTCTTTGCCTTTTGAGAACAGAGCACCACATTGTCGGCGGTCTTGTCCAAGATGCTCATAGCAACGAACTCATCCAACACTTCACTTGAGGTCATGGAGTGGAAGTCCGGTCTTTGACGAATGACGGGGGACATGGCCTTGTTGTAGGGCATCATGGCCTTGAGGAATTTGCGCTTGATCCAATTGTCATCCATGTCCTTGCTTCCATGATCTCGGAGTGAGACCGCGAGTTTGGTCACTCTTCGAAAGAGCTCACGAGGTTCTTCATCTTCTTTCATTGCAAACTCATCGGCTTCATCTTGCACCACTTCATAGTTGGAGCGTTGAATGCTAGAACTTCCTCGATAGAGAGACACAACACATTTCCATGCGTCTTTAGCCATGGCATGAGGTCAAATATGAGGGAGATCTTCGGGAAGGATTGCATCTTGGATGATGAAGAGATCACTCTCATTGAATTGATTATCCACGGCTTCTCGAGGGGTGAAGTTGCTTGGGTCATGAGGATATAAACCTTCTTCAATGATTCTCAAAAGGTTAGTATTCACATGTTTTAAATGACGCTTGAAGCGATAAACCCAAGAATCAAAATCTTCATGTTTCTCATACTTAGGAGGAGGACCGGCATGATTTAAATGAGTAGAGGGAATCAGCCCTCCATAAATTGGAGGTTCCACATGGGCAAAGATGACGATGCCATTTCTACCACTAGTAGAAGGACTCTTTTCACTGTGGGCTTCCTCCTTGTCGGAGGTAGCATCCGTCACCTTGTTAGTGGGATCACCCACTTTCATAGGCGAGGTGGATGGTTTGAGTCCTTCAAGAAATTTAGTAAGCATGCTTTCAACCTTGGTCGTCATGGAGTCTCTCAATGTGTCTAGAGCCACATTGAGATCCTCACGAGAGACCGAGGTTCCCCCATCGGCCGTAGACGAGATAAGATTCACACCGGAGTGCTCCTCCACACCGTCTGTGGTGTCAACCATAATCTTCAGACGACAAAGTCCTAAATAAAGAGACGAGGCTCTGATACTAATTGAAAGGATCGATATGGTTGACTAGAGGGGGGTGAATAGGCAACTAACAATTTTTAAGCTTTTCTTTACCAATTTAAACTTTGCAACAAAATAGGTTGTCTAGATATGCAACTATGTGAGCAACCTATATGATGCAATAACAACTAGCACATAAGCAAGCAAGGGATACAACACAAGTAGGCTTGCAAAAGTAAAGGCACGAAATAACCAAGAGTGGAGCCGGTGGAGACGAGGATGTGTTACCGAAGTTCCTTCCTTTTAAGGGGAAGTGCGTCTCCGTTAGAGCGGTGTGGAGGCACAATGCTCCCCAAGAAGCCACTAGGACCACCGTATTCTCCTCACGCCCTCACACAATGCGAGATGCCGTGATTCCACTATTGGTGCCCTTGAAGGTGGCGACCGAACCTTTACAAACAAGGTTGGGGCAATCTCCACAACAATTGGAGCTCCCAAAAACACCACGAAGCTTCACCACAATGGAGTATGGCTTCGAGGTGACCTCAACCGTCTAGGGTGCTCAAACACCCAAGAGTAACAAGATCCGCTAGGGATAAGAGAGGGAATCAAATTTCTCTTGGTGGAAGTGTAGATCGGGGCCTTCTCAACCAATCCCGAGCAAATCAACAAGTTTGATTGGCTTGGGAGAGAGATCGGGTGAAAATGGAGCTTGGAGCAACAATGGAGCTTTGGGGGAAAGAGGTGGGTCAACTTTGGGGAAGAAGACACCTTTATATAATGGGGGAAACTATCCAACCGTTACCCCACTGAACAGCCATGCACAGAGCGGTACTACCGCTTGGGAAGGGCGGTACTACCACTGAAGAGCGGTACTACCGTTCCCACCCAGCGGTACTACCGCGCTGACGAGGAAGGCAGGGTCCTGGCCCCAGAGCGGTACTACCGCGGGAGTAAGAGCGGTACTACCGCTTGGAGCGGTACTACCGCCACTACTGCCGCTCCTAGTACCGTAAAACCCGACACGAAAAAACATCGGGCTCGAGTCGAGGCGGTGGTAGCCCGGAACCACTGCGGTACTACGGCCGAAGACCACAAGCGGTACTACCGCTCTGGGAGCGGTACTACCGCTGGGAGCGGTACTACCGCTGGGAGCGGTACTACCGCTCGAAGAGCGGTACTACCGCTTGGCGAGCTTCGGCGGTTCTACCGCTGAGGACCACGGTACTACCACTGGGACAGGACGGAGCAGATACGGAGGGAAAGCCAGCTCCAATGAAACGGAAGGAAAACATCGGGTGATACGGATGTGTACGTGTTGATTCCACCCTAGCCTTACCAAAGCGGATCCCCTCTTGATAGTACGGTGACTCCTACGAAACTAGTCCACCAACAAAGAAACGAAGGAGCTACACCGTCTTGAAAAACACACCGAGGGGAGGTAATCGTCTCGTGCCAATGGATGAATCTCTGAAAGAACTTAAGGCACACGATTAGTTCGCAAAAGCATTGTCATCAATCACCAAAACATCTTGGGGATAAATATGTCCTTACAGTACTTGTTGAGTTGGCGTATTTCGAGATTAGGATTTGTCACTCCGATTGTCGGAGAGGTATCTCTGGGCCCTCTCGATAATGCACATCACTATAAAACTTGAAAGCAATGTGACTAATGAGTTAGTTGCGGGATGATGTATTACAGAACGAGTAAGGAGACTTGCCGGTAATGAGATTAAGCTAGGTATTGAGATACCGACGATCGAATCTCAGGCAAGTAACATACCGATGACAAGTTGTTATGCGGTTTGACCGATAAAGATCTTCATAGAATATGTGGGAGCCAATATGAGCATCCAGGTTCCGCTATTGGTTATTGACCGAAGACGTGTCTCGGTCATGTCTACATAGTTCTAGAACCCGTAGGGTCCACACGCTTAACGTTCGCTGACGATTTATATTATGAGTTATGTGTTTTGATGTACCGAAGGTAGTTCAGAGTCCCGGATGAGACCAGGGACATGACGAGGAGTCTCAAAATGGTCAATACGTAAAGATCGACATATTGGACGACTATATTCGGACATCGCAAATGTTCCGAGTGATTCGGGTATTTTTTGGAGTACCGGAGAGTTACGGGAATTCGCCGGGGAGTATATGGGCCTTATAGGGCTTTAGGGGAAAGAGAGAGGGGAGGCTGCGTGCCCCGCAAGGCCTAGTCCGAATTGGACAAGGGGGAGGGGCTACGCCCCATCCTTCCTTCTCTTCTCTTTTCCCTTTCCTTGACTCCTACTCCTACTACTTGGAAGGGGGGTAATCCTACTCCCGGTGGGAGTAGGACTCCTCCAGGGCGCGCCATAGGAGGGCCGGCCCTCCCCCCTCCTCCACTCCTTTATATACGGGGGTAGGGGGGCACCTCTAGACACACAAGTTGATCTGTTGATCTCTCCCAGCCGTGTGCGGTGCCCCCCTCCACCATATTCCACCTCGGTAATATCGTAGCGGTGCTTACGCGAAGCCCTACGTCGGTAGCATCATCGACACCATCATCATGCCATTGTGCTGACAGAACTCTCCCGCAAAGCTCAGCTAGATCGGAGTTCGTGGGATGTCATCGAGCTGAACGTGTGCTAAACTTGAAGGTGCCGTACGTTCGGTACTTGGATCGGTCGGATCGTGAAGACGTATGACTACATCAACCGTGTTGTGCTAACGCTTCTGTTTTCGATCTACGACGGTACGTGGACGGCACTCTCCCCTCTCGTTGCTATGCATCACCATGATCTTGCGTGTGCATAGGATTTTTTTGAAATTACTACGTTCCCCAACACCTGCAAGCTTAAATAATCCACAAACTTCATCCACATAGATTAGGTGTAAATCGGGATGCAATGTTCCATCTCCTGTAAAGGGATTAGCTAGCAGTTTCTCTACCATACCCGAAGAATTTCGAAGTAAACATTGTCAGTAGGGTCAGTAGGTTGAGGAGCAACTCTTTGCTCTACTGGTCGGGGTGAAGATACCCCGAACAAGCCCCTCAAAGGATTATGTTCCATAGTAACAAGTGACAGTAAATTTCAGCACACTATATAAATTTTTCCTTACCAATTAAGTTCCATTTACCAAAGGCGCTTCACTTCCCGGCAACGACGCCAGAAAAGAGTCTTCATGACCCACAAGTGTAGGGGATCTATCTTAGTCCTTTCGATAAGTAAGAGTGTCGAACCCAACGAGGAGCAGAAGGAAATGACAAGCGGTTTTTCATAAGGTATTTTCTGCAAGCACTGAAATTATCGGTAACAGATAGTTTTGTGATAAGGTAATTTGTAACGGGTAACAAGCAATGAAAGTAAATAAGGTTCAGCAAGGTAGCCCAATCCTTTTTATAGCAAAGGACAAGCCTGGACAAATTCTTATATAGAGAAAAGCGCTCCCAAGGACACATGGGAATTATCGTCAAGCTAGTTTTCATCACGTCCATATGATTCGCGTTCGTTACTTTGATAATTTGATATGTGAGTGGACCGTTGTTTGGGTACTGTCCTTTCTTAGACAAGCATCCCACATATGATTAACCCCAATTGCAAGCATCCGCAACTATAAAAGAAGTATTAAGGTAAACCTAACCATAGCATGAAACAAGTGGATCCAAATCAGCCCCTTACGAAGCAACGCATAAACTAAGGTTTAAGCTTCTGTCACTCTACCAACCCATCATCTACTTATTACTTTCCAATGCCTTCCTCTAGGCCCAATTAATGGTGAAGTGTCATGTAGTCGACGTTCACATAACACCACTAGAGGAGAGACAACATACATCTCATCAAAATATCGAACGAATACCAAATTCACATGACTACTAATAGCAAGACTTCTCTCATGTCCTCAGGAACAAACGTAACTACTCACAAAGCATATTCATGTTCATAATCAGAGGGGTATTAATATGCATTAAGGATCTGAACATATGATCTTCCACCAAATAAACCAACTAACATCAACTACAAGGAGTAATCAACACTACTAGCAACCCACAGGTACCAATCTGAGGTTTTGGTACAAAGATTGGATACAAGAGATGAACTAGGGTTTGAGAGGATATGGTGCTGGTGAATATGTTGACGAAGATTGACCCCCTCCTGATGAGAGGATCGTCGGTGAGGACGATGGTGATGATTTCCCCCTCCCGGAGGGAAGTTTCCCCGGCAGAACAGCTCCGCTAGAGCCCTAGATTGGTTCTGCCAAGGTTCCGCCTCATGGCGGCGGAGTTTCGTCCCATAAGCTTACTTAGGTTTTTTCCAGGGTAAAAGACTTCAAAGAGCAGAAGATGGCCACTGGAGGGCTGCCAGGGGGCCCACGAGGCAGGGGGCGCGCCCCCCACCCTCGTGGCCAGGGCGTGGACCCCCTCTGGTACTTCTTCCGCTCAATATTTATTATTAATTCTGAAATGACTTTCGTGGACTTTCAAGTCTTTTGGAGCTGTGCAGAATAGGTCTCCAATATTTGCTCCTTTTCCAGCCCAGAATCCCAGCTGCCGGCATTCTCCCTCTTCATGTAAACCTTGTAAAATAAGAGAGAATAGGCATAAGTATTGTGACATAACGTGTAACAACAGCCCATAATGTAATAAATATCGATATAAAAGCATGATGCAAAATGCACGTATCACACAACAATAGAAGCAAGACCAATTAATTCATCCTTACTAGGCAATTCTTTTTCATGATGATTTCCACTAAACTTGGAAAAACTAAACTCATGAGATTCATCACCAAATCTAACACCTACAGTTTGTTTCTTACAATCTATTCTAGCATTGACGGTGTTCAAGAAAGGTCTACCAAATATAATGGGACAAAATTTATCCTATGGGGTGGTAAGAACAAGAAAATTAGTAGGGTATTTTATCTTCCCACACGAGACTTTAACATCTCTAAGAATCCCAACTGGTGATATAGTATCTCTATTAGCAAGTTTAATAGTAACATCTATGTCTCCTAATTCAGCAAGTGCTATTTCATCTCTAATTTCTTCATATAAGGAGTGGGGAATGGCACTCACACTAGCACCCATGTCACATAAACCATGATAACAGTCATCTCCTATTTTAATTGAAACAACAGGCATGCCAACAACTAGTCTATGTTTATCTTTCCCCTCGGGTTTAACAATTCTAGCAGCTTCTTCACAGAAGTAAATAACATGCCCATCCATATGTTCTTCCAAGAGATCTTTAACCATAGCAATGCTAAGTTCTACTTTAATTTGTTCATCATGTTTAGTTGTTCTAACATAGCTTTTGTTAACCACCGTTGAAACTTTAGCATGTTATTTTATCCTAACAGGGAAAGGTGCTTTCTCAAAATAAGCTGAAGTAATAACTGGATCAACATTATAATGTATAGTTTCTTCTTTAACTGGTACTGGTTCTTTAATAGGTGGGTGATATTTAACCCACTTCTCTTTAGGAAGTTCAACATGAGTAGCAAATGATTCACAAAAAGAGGCTACTATTTCAGAGTCAAGTCCATATTTAGTGCTAAACTTTTGAAAAGCATCGGTATCCTTAAAAGGTTTAACACAATCATACTTAAGCTTTATACTCGACTCTTTACCTTCGTCAAGTTCCCAATCTTTAGAGTTGCGTTTAATTCTTTCCAAAAGATCCCACTGGAATTCAATAGTTTTCTTCATAAAAGAACCAACATAAGAAGTATCCAGCATGGTTTGATCATTACGAGAAAGTCGAGCATAAAAATTCTGAATAATAATTTCTCTTGAGAGCTCATGATTGGGGCATGAATATTACACCGACTTAAGCCTCCCCCAAGCTAGAGCGATACTTTCTCCTTCACGAGGTCAAAAGTTATATATATAATTCCGATCAGGATGAACTAGATGCATAGGATAATTTTTTTGATGGAACTCCAATTTCAAACGATTCCAATTCCATGATCTAATATCATCGCATAGCCTATATCATGCCAATTCTTTTCCCTTCAAAGATAAAGGGAAAACCTTTTTCATCACTTCATCTCTGGGTAAACTTGCAAGTTTAAACAATCCACAAATTTGTTCCACATGTATCAAGTGCATATCAGGATGTTCAGTTCCATCTCCTGCATAAGGATTAGCTAGCAGTTGTTCTATCATATCCGAAGGGATTTCTTATTCAATATTTTCAGTAGGTGCAGTAGGTTGAGGGGTAACTAATTGTGGTTCCGGACGAGGTGAAGATACCCTGAACAAACCCCTCAAAGGATTGTTTCCCATAGTAACAAGTGACAAAAAAATTTAGCACACTATATAAATGTTTCCTTACCGAATTCCACTTACCAAAGGCGCTTTGCTCCCCGGAAACGGCGCCAGAAAATAGCCTTGATGACCCACAAGTATATAGAGTCAATTGTAGCTCTTTTCGATAAGTAAGAGTGTCGAACCCAATGAGCAGCAGAAGGAAATGACAAGTGGTTTTCAGCAAAGTAATGTCTGCAAGTGCAAAAATTGTAAGTAGCGGAGTAGTTTGGTAGCAAGATAATTTGTAACGAGCAAGTAAAAATAGTAGTAACAAAAGTGCAGAAAGGTAGCCCAATCCTTTTGAGGCATAGGACAGGCCAAAACGGTTTCTTATGATAAGCAAAGTGTTCTTGAGGGTACACGGGGATTTCATCTAGTTACTTTCATCATGTTGGTTTGATTTGTGCTTGCTACTTTGATAATTTGATATGTGGGTGGACCGGTGCTTAGGTGTTGTTCTTACTTGAACAAACCTCCTACTTATGATTAACCCTCCTGCAAGCATCCACAACTACGAGAAAAGTATTAAGAATAAATTCTAACCATAGCATTAAACTCTAGGATCCAATCGGTCCCTTACGGAATAGTGCATAAACTGGGGTTTAAGTTTCTGTCACTCTCGCAACCCACCATCTATTTACTACTCAACAATGCATTCCCTTAGGCCCAAATATGGTGAAGTGTCATGTAGTCAACATTCACATGACACCACTAAGAGAATGGCAACATGCATACCATCAAAATATCGAACACATATCAAGTTCACATGATTACTTGCAACATGATTTCTCCCGTGACCTCAAGAATGAAATTAAATACTCACAAATGATAAACATGCTCAAGATAAGAGGGGTATTGAATAGCATAATGGATCTGAACATATAATCTTCCACCAAATAAACCGTATAGTAATCAACGACAAGATGTAATCAACACTACTAGTCACCCACGGGCACCAATCTATAGTTTTGATACAAAGATTGAACACAAGAGATGAACTAGGGTTTGAGAGGAGTTGGTGCTGTGAAGATGTTGATGAAGATGGCCCTCCCCAAGATGGGAGAGTTGTTGGTGATGATGATGACGATGATTTCCCCCTCCGGGAGGGAAGTTCTCTCGAGACGACGGCGCTTTGTCCCGAATGTACTCCCCTTATTTTTTCTAGGTCAAAATGACTTATATACCAGAAGATGGGCACCAGAGGTGGGCCGAGGAGGGCACAACCCACCAGGCGCGCCTGGGCTCCCTGGCACGCCCAGGTGAGTTGTGCCCACCTGGTGGCCCTCCTCTGGTAGTTATTTGCTCCAATATTCCTTAAATATTCCATAAAAATTCTCCCTGAAGGCTCAGCTTGTTTGGAGTTGTGTAGAATAGGTAGCCTGACGTAGCTTTTTCATGTCCAGATTTCCAGCTGCCGGAATTCTCCCTCTTTGTGTGCACCTTGCAAATTATGAGAGAAAAGGAATTAAAATTACTCTAAAAAGCATTATTATGGATAAAAACATTGTAAATAACAGTAAGAAAACATGATACAAAATGGACGTATCATGCATCAAAGCTTTCCGGCATTGTCCTCCTGTTATGTTTGGGGATGTTATTACAGTTACATTTTCAAAGAGACTACAACTGATAATTAAGATACAAGTACATCTGAATTAAATGGTTCGGCTGAACTTAAAAAATATAGCTTACATACTACATGAAGTCATCATCGTCATCCTTCATTGGTGCAACCCTCTTGCCCTTCGACGTTGCGGTCCTCTTGCCCTCCGTTGATGCAGCATTCTTGCCCTTCGACGACGCGGCACTACTCTTGCCCTTCGACGATGCAGAACCTGGAAGCGGCAGCATGAAGATATCATCTTTGTCCTCGCTGTCGTCAGTCCATAAATATGGATTCTTTGTTGCATTCCTTCTGAAAGTTTCACTCTTGGGCTCCACTACCTTCTTCCACCTTTCATGCAACCTAAGAAGTTCTTTACGTACCTCCTCATAGGTCCTTTCAGGCCACCTAGACCTACGTAATTTGTGAGCCAACTCATTCACTATGGTGTCACTACCGGTGAGTTCGTTCCATGGAACTATCCTATTGTCCATCCTAAAATCTGTGGCTAGCCTCAGAAGACATCTGCTCATACCAGGGTGAAAACTACAATCGAAAGGATAATGGGACATCTCGACTACACTACACTGGAGTGCTTATCCACCTCCGTGTGGAGGGGGTTTTATAGGTAGAGAGGAGAAAATGGCAGGAAAGAATGACTACGGTATGGCGGGAAAGGGTTGGCGGGAACGGGTTGGCGGGAAACGGGTAGCGGGAACATATGGAGGGAAAGAGTTGGTGGGAAAATATTGAGGGGAAAGGGTTGCGCGAATATATTTTTTTAATGTCTAAGATGGGCAATGGTTGCACAATCTTCATAAGCCAAAATTAAAAAAAGAAATCATTTCGGCCTAACGTAAGCCGAAGAGTGGAGCCATGTAGCTTCGGCCAACCGTTAACGTGAAAAGGTGGGCCCAAGGACTTTTCGGCCTACTGCTGACCAAAATGGTCTTTTCGGCCTACTACTGACCAAAAAGGCCTTTTCGGCCCAGGTACGCACCTCTTCGGCCAAGGCAAGGCCGAAAGCCCTTTTCGGCCAAGAGGAGGCCGACGAGGTGCTAGTTTTGATATATTTTTTGCATTGCATGCTATAGTTTCTGAATTTGCTATAAAAAGCGGTAGTTTTAAAATAATCAATACAAGGTTCGCAGATGCTGAAACTTTTTGACGGTGTGAACTGCCTTAGCTTCCTCTGTTCTAGATGATGTCATTGTAGCTATTTCTATCACTTTCTATGCCCCATGTTCTATTTAGATCTGCTAACTCTCAGTCTGTTAAACCTGCTAATGACAGGATTTGTTCATGACTGTATATCTACGTACTTTCTGTCAGTTGGAATATATTATCCTTGGTGATACCAATGTTTCTAGCTTTCACTGTGATAATGAAGTTATCTTTGGCAGTCGCAACAACCTAGGGTGCACCGGCATTGTAACAGCTTGGATTTTGGCCCTTTTTCTTTTTCTTTTGATTTATTTGGTTTTTTTGCTCTATTTTTCTTTTTGGAGTGGTTCCGTGGCCTTGCCACCTGGGAAATCATCCTCATTCCCCCTCCCAAGTGGCTCATAATTCTCAAAACCTTGCCAAGATCATGTCCCTTCACTCCTTGACCAAACCCTAAAATCTTTTTTCTAGGGAAAATTCCTTTTTCATTAAAGGAATAACCCTATCTGCCCTAGGTTGTGAAGCAGCCTATATTTCTGTCCATACAAAAATTCCCAAATAATTTTCATAATTCCTTTGGGTCATATATAGCTCAAATATGCCCAAACATTGCCTTGGCCAGTTCAAAAATAATTCCCCAATAATTATTCTTCCGTTCTGCCCTGAATGGCACTTTGTGAAGGAAGTGTAATTTATATTTCTCCTAGTGCCTCCCAATCTTTTTGGGCATGATTATATGTCCAAATAATTTCCCCATGCACAAGTTCAAATTTATTTGCCTAGCCAATCTTGCTCATTGAATTTTCAAAGTTTCTGTCAGACAGAAGGCTTTGTGAAGGAAGTACTAGCTAGGAGTACCCAAATGAGTTGAACTTTTTCACACTCCTTAATGTTTTCTTATTAATCCCCTCCACCCATTTGCAGCCCTATACAATCATCTATGTGAGCACAGGCGCACATCTTTGATTCTGGCAATATTTTCAGGTTGTGAAGCAAGTGCATTATATATTTCTTCAAAAATCCTGATAAATTATCAGATCATTCTTATACCCAGAAAACATCTGTCCACCCAATTTGGCATCATTTCAATAAGCCATTTGATCACCAAAATTATTCCAAGTTTCTGGACAGAAATGATGTTTGTGAAGCAAGTGCCATTTTGGCTTGTCCATTTGGCATGAGCTTTTTACAGCATCATCATATGTACAAATAATCAAGCTTTGCCCAATCTTAGTGCAAGTTGACACTCTATGTGAGTGCACAATCATGATCTAGTTTCTGGACTATTTTGGTCAGTTGTGAAGCAACTGCAGTAAATCTTGGTCCATTTCCCCTCAAAACCTCCAGGATGAAAGTCCTTCTTACCCTAAACCTCTCGGACAAATTATTTACCGAGTTACCTAGCTGGTGTCCCCACTGCACAGCACAAACACTCGACTGCTGGTTTACTTTGGAGCTAAGTGCAAAACTCTTCTTTGCCTCTGGAGCGATTTGTTTCCCAATTTATACTAAGGTCACTAGGGTCATTCCACTAGACATGGTCGGCCCAGCCAGAATGCGCCATTTGCACCAGAGCCCGTGGTGATCACGATGTCGTCACACACATTTCGTGCTCTGGCTGGTTCTTGCCACTCTGCTCGTCTCCTCCCTCCTCGTCTTGACCACCAACCATGTCTAGTAGCTGCCCCGTGAGCCTCTGCATCGCCCTGCGCCTCTGCCTCGTCGCCGTTCGCCATAAATGAGTCGCTAGCTCCACGCCCATGCCACGTCCAGCCTCTACCCGCCATTAAAGCTTGGTCGGGAGCTCGTCCGTGAGCTCTAGAGCCCTCCTCCGCGCCTATATAAGGACCACCGAACCCCTCCGCACCTCCCCAGCCTCTCCCCAAGCCTCCTCGACCACCGGAGTCGCCCAATCTCGCCATTTTCTTCTTCGGCCACCGCAGCCACCACCGGAGTTCATCTCCGTTCCAGCCACCGCAGGCCCCCTCTCCTCCTCCCAAGCCCTCCACTAGCTTCCCCTCATTCCACTCAGCCGCCCCACCCCCTTGCCCCTTGCCGGAGTACCCCACATCACCGAGAGCCCCCTCCGCCCGAAGCTCTCTATAGTCTTCCATCACCGTGGCCTCCCCTCCGTTTTGCTCCTCCCCGGCGCCGATTCTTCCTCTCACTGGACACGGCGTGGTTCTCTGATCCCGCCGGTGTCCTCAGACCAGCCGGAGCCCGCCGGATCAGCCTGCGCCATCGCCGCCCATCCACCCCTGTCTCCTCCTATCACCGTGCGCTGCCGCGACCTCGAACCTCCCCGACGCCTGCTAGCCTCCGGGATGGATGCGGGAGGCCAGGCCGCAGCCGCCGGTGGTTGCCGCTCGACCGGAGGTGGCCTGAGCGGGCCGCCACGTCACCGGCAGCTCGGCCCCTCCCCTACCTCTTCTGTCCTGCGCGGGGGAGCAGTGAGGAGGAAGACTGTTGAGAACCGACATCAACGAAGCAGCTTTAGCGAATCGTCGTTAGGAAACGTAGTTAGCGGTTATTAGGCGTCCCAAATCTTGTATAAATATGTGATTAAAGCATCAGATCATTCGTACAATCACTTTTATCTTTATACATTATCAGCACTGCTCTACCGAAAGAGAGATAGAGCCATCACCGGGAAGGACAAGAAAAGGTAGGTCATGGCAGGGAGAAACCTGTCATCAGCGGCTTTTGCTTTCGCTCGCTTTATCCAAAGAGAGAGCCGTCGCCTTTCCTGCACTCCTCGCGACCGTGCCGCACGTCGCCGTCATGGCCTTGGTGTAAGGAGCGGCCCATGTCGCCGCTTCTTCGCCGGGAACCACCGCCAGAACCGCCGCCGTGGATATGCATGCCATGGCAACCACCCTGTGCACCAGGCTGGGCCTTCCGCCACGACCACTGCTACAAATGGAGAGATACCTGCAATGCACCAGGCCGGGCCTTCGGCTCCGGCAGTCGCCAACGAGTACGTCGGACACGCGACTATACCAACTGTCTTCTCCATCCCTCTGATGGAGTGGTTGCTTGCAGGGCCATCGGCGCCATTTCTCGGAGAAGAGGAGATGTTCCCTTGTGAACTCGCGCCGCCACCGCTGCCCCCGTACTGCCTGCAGCACGAGTTTGGACCGTGCCCAACGCGTACGGGCGCACAACTGCGGCTGCCGTCACCGACGCCGTTGGATGAACTGCCGGAGCACTTCTTCCCTCCTGGATACGGTCCTTCCCGGATCTCCCATCTCCGACGCCGGCAGCAGTGGAAGTCCACGCCTACTCCACCGTCCCCGATCTGAACATGGCCATCAAGGAAGAAGAAGAGAAGATGGAAGGATAGGGCTCGTCGTCGACGCCGCCGCCGCCTCATTCATCACCGGCGACACCACCCCTGCCTCCAGCGCCACCCCTCCCTCCCACGCCTCCACCAGAGGCGCGTCGGATACTGCGGCAGTTCGCCGCGGCCATGGCGCAAAACCGCGCAGCCGTCCGGGGCGCGTGGTCGCCGACGGCCCTCGGCCTCACCGGCGCCCCCGGGGCGTGCAGCAGCGGCGGGGGCCGTGCGGAGATGCGGGGCACACCCCGCCTCCCTTGACGACGACGCCATGAGCAGGGAAGAGACGGTGTGGTGAGGTGTTGTGCCAGATCGAGCACAGAAGTGGGGAACGGGAGAAGCGGCGCTGTGTGGGAAACCCTCGTGCGTGCTATCATTATCCTTCTCTCTGTCGGTGCATGGGCCAGCCCAAGTCACGTACGTTCTCACCAAACAGGCCTACAGGCCAAGAAATCCAATAAATGGCTGCTGGCGCTGTGTCATTTCCAACAGGAAATAGCCATAGTGTATATATTGTACAGCAGCTTGTTCTTTCTATTTGAGAGTAGTATTTTATTGTATTAAGAACCTCTGCTTATCATATTCAGTACTATATTATAAGTGTGAATATTTAGACTATGTATCGTCTAACATAAAGTCTCAGACTATGTGTACATATTCTATATGATTGCTTCAGCATTTTTTTAGAATATGTAATTCTTAACTGCAACAATTTTATTTTACAATTCAAAATTTGGGATCACAAGGCAGATGAGGCATCTACTGCACTTTGCAGATTACCCTCATCGTTGAAAGATCTACATTTTGCCTTTTCTATTTTGGCAAAATGACTATCTTCAAGTGCTCTCCCAAATATACAAAATTGATGTGACTACCTCGAATTTTATACTTGCAAATCACAAGGTAATTGTGTGATCTACTGCATCAAATTGCAGACTATCCACTCTTGTTGTAAGGTCTACATCTAGTATTTTGACAGATGACTACCTTCAAAGTGTTTTTGTAAAATGTAGTGTGACACAAGGTAATGGACATATGAACATCTACTGGTCAAAACCAGATTATGCTCTACATTATTGTGAGATCTACACCGCAATGGTGACTATCTTCAAAGTGCCATATACATAAAATGAGGTCTACACATATAAGTATAAAGCATCTATACTTGAAAATTTTGCTTCTTCGAAGCATTTGTTGTACTTATATTTTACTCTCATAGTAAAACTAAAATTATGCATGATAATACCATGCAGGAAATGGCTGGCGTCATGAACAGAGAATTTCATGAACTTGAACTAGATGGTAGTAACTATTTACCATGGGCTATGGATGCAAAGATAGCCCTTGAAAGTCGTAAACTCGGTTCCACCATCATCACACCCATTGAAGGCGCCGGAGAAATCCCCACGGCAACCAAATATACCGCTTTAAGTTTCTTAAGGCACCATCTCCATCCGGACTTAAAGTCGGAATATTTGATGGAAGAAGATCCACTAGTTTTGTGGAACTCTCTCAAGGAGAGATATGACCAACAAAGAGCAGTTATGCTGCCAGAAGCACAGAGAGAATGGTCCCTCATAAGGTTCCAAGATTTCAAATCTGTGGCAGCATATAACTCTGCAGTTCACAAGGTTAACTCAAAACTAAGGTTTTGCAATCAAGCAATTTCCAAAGAAGACCTTATTGAGAAGACCTTGTGCACTTTCCACCCCTCAATGAGAGTACTACAACAGCAATACCGTCAACAAAAATACAAAAAGTATTCTGAGCTCATATACACTTTACTTCAGGCTGAGAAACATGATGAACTTCTCATGAAGAATCATCAGACACGCCCAACAGGCTCAATGCCACTCCCTGAAGCACATGCTAACACTCAGTTTACTAAAAAGTATGGGGGCAACAAAAAGAATTTCTCGAAATTCAATGGAAAGTGGAAAAGGAACAACAAGCAGAAAAGCTTTGGTCAATCTAAAGGTAAAGGTCACTTCAAGAAAAATGACCGAAACACCAACTCCGAGATTTGTCAAAGGTGTGGATGTACTAACCATCGTACTAGCAAATGCCGAACTCCCAAGCATCTAGCGGATTTATATCTCAAATCCACCGGGAAAGGCAAACAAGTTCATGGAAAAGCAGAAGCTTACTTCAATGCTTTACAACAAGAAGAGAACCTTGAAGCTAGCACCTCTCAAAGCGCTCCCCAGGAAACAAGGAAGAAGGATGAAGATCTTCTTGATGTCGACAACATGATGGTGGAATACACCCAAGACGCATACGGAGATCTCATATAATCTCCACATCACTCATTTGATGTTATTAGCTATTTTATTGTAATAATGGAAGTTATAATTTGTATAACCCTGAGTAGAATAAAGTCCTACGGACCAATCATATATGTAATTCACACACAATGTCATATTTATATTTGTAACTGTAATATGAATACTTTGTATGTATTTATATGTGAGTAATGAATAAAATTTCATGCTAAAATATTCTCTCACTCTATATAGATTTTACGGGAAAATAATCCAATGGAAGAAGAATTATGTTTGGTGGACAGTTGTACCACTAACACAATATTAAGGGAAATAAAATATTTCCAAACTCTAACTAAGAGAAAAGGGAATATTATGACCATCGCCGGTCGCGATGCCTCGATTATTTGTTCAGGACGAGCCACACTCGTTCTACCTATGGGTACTACAATTGTAATTGAGGATGCACTCTTGTATCCTGAATCTACACGCACCCTTCTAAGTTTCAAAGACCTCAGATCAAATAATTTCCATCTAGAAACAATTTCTAAAAATAATTCTGAATATTTACTTTTAACAAAGAGTACTGGGTCTCAGAAACAAACTCTTGAGAAATTCCCCTCGCTTCATCTGGATTATATTACAGTTATACAAAACCCGTTCCACATGTTGGGTACAAAATAATTTTTCAAGACCTTGATAAATTCAAGACTTGGCATGATCGCCTAGGTCATCCTGGCATAGGGATGATGGGAAAAATTATTGACAATTCTATTGATCACAGCCTTCCAACTAAAAACTTCCCTAAATCATCAGATTTTGTGTGCACTTCATGTGCAACTGGGAAATTAATTATAAGACCATCTTATCTTAAAGTAAAAAATGAGTCACTTAATTTTCTTGAACGCATTCAAGGAGATATATGTGGTCCAATTCAACCACTATTGGGACCTTTTAGATATTTCATGGTACTCATAGATGCATCTACTAGATGGTCACATGTGTGTCTATTGTCCACACGAAATCATGCTTTTGCCAAGATAATTGCTCAAATTATCAAATTAAGAGCAAATCATCCTGAAAATAGGATAAAAACAATTCGAATGGATAATGCCGTTGAATTTTCTTCACGTGCATTCAATGACTATTGCATGGCTATGGGCATTCATTTAGAACATTATGTGCCATATGTTCATACTCAAAATGGTTTGGCTGAATCTCTCATCAAAAGAGTAAAATTAGTTGCTCGACCCCTATTACAGAATTGTAATTTACCAGCATCTTGTTGGGCACATGCGGTATTACACGTCGCCGATCTAATACAAATCAAACCAACTGCATATCATACAACCTCCCCGATACAGATAGTACGTGGCACTCAGCCAAGTATTTCCCATCTGCGAAAATTCGGTTGCGCAGTATATGTACCGATATCACCACCGCAACGTACAACCATGGGCGCCCACAGAAAACTAGGGATCTATGTGGGTTATAATTCTCCGTCAATTATAAAATATCTTGAACCTCTTACAGGGGACCTATTTACTGCCCGCTATGCTGATTCTATTTTTGATGAGGACCATTTCCCGACATTAGGGGGAGAATCAAACCACAAAGAATGCCAGGAAATCGATTGGAATGTAACAGGCATCCAGTCCTTAGATCCACGTACTAAAGAATCTAAAACTGAAGTTCAGAGGATTATAGATTTGCAACACATTGCAAATAACCTGCCAGATGCATTTGCTGACCATAAAGGTGTCACTAAATCACATATTCCCGATGTTAATGCACCAGAACGAGTGGAGGTGCCAAGTAAAACCACTCAAACCCCAAATGAGAGTAAGAGGGGGAGAAATCTGGTTAGCCGGAATATAGCTTCTCAAAAGCCTCCGCGGAAACAGAGGAAATCAAATCCTCTACCAATAAATGCAATTCAACCTCAAGTTGAAGGACACCAATCAGATGCTCAAAATCTAGAACCCAGCATAAATGCGCATACAAATATAATAGCTGGGACATCGGAACACCATGACTCTATTGTTGTGGGAAATCACATAGAGTCCGAAGGTATAAAAGAAATTTCCATAAACTATATAGAATCAGGAGAATCATACAACAGAGAGACTACAATTGTCGACATATATTTTGCCTCCGAAATTGCCGAAACCCTTCAACTGGATCTAGAACTAAAGACCGTCAGGGAGTGCCTCAAGCGTCCTGATTGGCCTAAATGGAAGGAAGCAATTGAGGCAGAACTACGCTCGCTCAATAAAAGAGAGGTATTTTCCTCAGTAATACCTACTCCTCATAATGTCTTCCCTGTGGGAGCGAAATGGGTTTTTGTTCGGAAAAAGAATGAAAACAATGAGGTGGTGAGATACAAAGCAAGGCTTGTAGCACAAGGGTTCACGCAGAGACCCGGCATTGATTACGATGATACATACTCTCCTGTTATGAGTGGAATAACGTTTCGATATTTAATATCTATGGCAGTACAAATGAGTTTATCTATGCAGTTGATGGATGTAGTGACAGCATACTTATATGGGTCACTCAAATCGGACATATATATGAAAGTCCCTGAAGGACTTAAAATGCCGAATCCAAAATCAAATAGCAACGCATATTGTGTAAAATTACAAAATTCACTCTATGGCTTAAAACAGTCGGGTAGAATGTGGTATAACCGACTAAGTGAGTTCCTTATTCAGAAAGGCTATTCAAATAATGATGATTGCCCTTGTGTATTTATAAAGAAATCCTCAAATGGATTTTGCATCATCTCTGTGTACGTTGATGACCTCAATATCATTGGGAGTACACCTGATATAGAAGAAGCACGCAATCATCTAATGGCGGAATTTGAGATGAAAGATTTGGGAAAGACCAAATTCTGCTTAGGCTTACAGCTTGAGCACCTTCCCTCAGGAATTTTAGTATACCAACCTGCTTATATTCAAAAGGTTTTGGAGAAATTTAATATGGATAAATCATATCCAACCAAGACACCCATGGTTGTCAGATCCCTTGATATGAATAAAGATCCTTTTAGACCTCGGGATGATGACGAAATATATTAGCACCTGAGTTCCCATATCTCAGTGCCATTGGTGCGCTAATGTACCTTGCAAATTGCACCAGGCCTGATATTGCATTTGCGGTAAATTTACTAGCTAGACATAGCTCAGCTCCAACAAAACGTCATTGGACGGGAGTAAAGAATATCCTTAGATATTTACATGGCACAAAAGATCTTGGTTTATTCTATCAGAAAAACCAAGATATGACTATGGTAGGATATACTGACGCTGGCTATCTATCTGATCCTCACAACGCCAGGTCACAGACAGGTTTTGTATTCTTATATGGTGGAACTGCTTTTCCATGGAAGTCAACAAAACAGACTCTTGTAGCAACTTTCACTAATCATTCTGAAATTATTGCATTATTTGAAGCATCAAAGGAATGTGTATGGCTTCGCATGAAGATTAACCACATTCAAACTGCATGTGGTGTTGGTTCATTAGGATCACCAACTATTATTTATGAAGATAATGCAGCTTGTGTTGCTCAAATGCAAATGGGTTATATAAAAAGTAATATCACAAAACACATTTCTCCTAAGTTGTTCTATCCTCATGCATTACAGAAAAATGGAGAAATTGGTATTTTGCAAACTAAATCATGTGACAATCTAGCAGATTTGTTCACAAAGTCTTTACCAAATTCAACATTCCAGAAATGCATTCATGGAATTGGTATGAGACGACTTCGAGATTTGCAAAGTTTGGGGGGAGAAATCTCCTGAAAATATAATCCTTTTAGTTATCAGCAGATAATGAATATTGTACTCTTTTCCTTTTGAGTTTTTCCAATAGGTTTCTCATAAGAGGTTTTTAACGAGACAATTAAATACAAGCGTTAATGTATGCCATATCATATTTCTCCTTATATTTTTCCTACTAGGTTTTAAAGGAGTTTTTCATGGCACATCTGATTGCACTCTTTTCATTATGAGTTTCTTTGAAATTTTTCTCATGATGTTTTTAATGAGGCAAATATCTTCATAAAGATTATATGCTATACTTTCTATTTTTCCTATGAAGGTTTTTAAAGGAAAGTGTCTAAAGCATGTTTATTGTTCTCTAACTCACTAATAATTTTCTCCTTCTTTGAAGGTTTTTCTCATATGAGTTATCAAGAGACAATAATCTCTATATGTTGCATCATTTTCTCCTTATTTTTCCCACTGGGTTTAAAGGAGTTTTAGCAACATATCTATACCATTCTCCTCATATTTTTTTCCCACAGGGTTTTTGGAGGAGACTCTCAAGAGATGAATGATAAATATACAATAAGCTTTCAAAGATGAATCAAAAGAAGAGACGTTGTACAAGGGGGGGTGTTGAGAACTGACATCAACGAAGCGGCTTTAGCGAATCGTCGTTAGGAAACGTAGTTAGCGGTCATTAGTATCCAAGCGTCGTACGGACGCATCTGTCCGTACAGGCGCCTCTTTGTACAGATGCCTTTACAATGCGTCCCAAATCTTGTATAAATATGTGATTCTCAATCAATGAAAGCATCAGATCATTCGTACAATCACTTTTATCTTTACAAAGACGACGACGACCGGCCCCCCCTCCAGCTGGCTGATGGGCCCTGCTGGTAAGCCCCTCAGTCGTTGACCCGGCTGACGCTGACGTGGATAAGTGGAAGCGTAGTTCCCAGAATACGCTTTCAGTTTTTTTGTCCAGGCCCCTGTTTGAAAATATTTTTCTTGCAGAAAGGTCCCTGGCAGAAAACACCTCATAACTTTTTATCCGTAACTCCAAATGAGGTGATTCCAAAGCCTACTTCTTCGTTTTGTAGATCCCATTCTGTTGGTTTCATTTTGATTATGGTTTGACACTGTGAAAATGACCATTATGCCCTTGCCCTTATTCAGCCCCCTCCGAGAGAGAACGTTTTCCGGCGATTCGTTCCACGAGTTTCTTGCACTTTCTCCTGCTGATTTCTTCCACCCCAGGCAAGCCACAATACCCACTTGCATGATAGTCATGCAGTAGCCATGGTTTTCAACTTGAATCTTTATTAAATGTTTGCCTGTTGAAAAGATGGTTATCGTTGTTCCAGTGATGTTTAGATTTGCATGTTCACTTTTGTGCTATGTTGTCTTGTACTCTGTTATCATGTTCTACCCGCTAGTATTTCCTTTCATTTGTTTATGCTTGCTAGTAGTAAATGTTGATGATTAGTGATGGTCTTTGGTGCATGATTGCCGTCTGTCCCGATTACCGTTGTTATGCATGTTCCATTGCATCCAGTTGGTTAAATGCTTGCACGATGGCATTGTTGATATGTTCTTGCATGATATTTATTGTTGATGCTAGTGGTTATGTTATGTTTCAGACAAGTATGTACTGGTGATGTTCATGCTAGTCAGTATGCCATGCTCAGTGGATATGATTCATTGTTGATATGGTGGTAGTTATGTGATACCGTTATGATTATGTTGATATCATGTTCATGCATTGTAATTTGCATCATGTTATTTTATCATGGCTCAGCATATTTGCATTCAAGTTTAACCAGATTAAAGTGAACTTGAACAACTGTTGGCTGAGTCATGGTGCCACTGAATCGAGCTGACCAGTGCAACCACGCTTGCCGGTATGGGATGGCCCTAACTGGGTTTATTGTTGTGCCTCTCGCTGGTGCCTCCAACGAGGGAAGGTTATGGGCGCGCGCTACCCTGATCAGGTAGGCGGACATAAGCCTTGTGTGCCCGTTGTTGTTATATGGATCCGGGTCCCTGTGTGGGATCGTTTATGTTTTGGCCATGACGGTGGTCATTGTGTCTTTGGTAGACACGGGGCCACCCAGGACTAGCCTAGTGGGGAGTGAGTCGAAGTGGCCGGGAGAGTGTCATGGCAGTAGGACGGTTTTGTCGGAACGCCATTGGTCCACCCGAATGGGAGTGCGAGGCCATGGGTTCCATAGTGTGGGTACAGTGTACTAACCTCTATAGAGTGTATATTAAATCTATCGATAGCCGCGCCCGCGGATAAGGGCCCACTTCGTATCGGTCACACTGTGAGTCAACAGTATTAATAATAACTTGATTAATGACAATCCCGGTTCGATGATGAGATAAGTTGGTTGTGATCGTCATAAGGATCGCGGTTTGAGGCCAAGTGTTGGTCGTGGTTGTGATCGCCGTAAGGATCACGGTTTGAGGCCAAGTGTTGGTCGTGGTTGTGATCGCCATAAGGATCACGGTTTGAGGCCAAGTGTTCGTTGTGGTTGTGATCGCCGGAAAAATCACCGTTTGAGACCAAGTGTTGTTCGTGGTTGTGATCGCTAGAAAGGTCACCGTGGTACCAAGGATACCGAGTTGTTGGATATTCGTGATGTTGTGCGAGAGTCGTGGGTAAAAATCAAGCTCCTTGTGGTCATTTAATGATCGCTACGGTATTGTTCATACCAAGCTTGATTTGATCCTGAGATGATCGTGTGATGTCCGAGGTTGGTATGTGATGCATGTGACGGTTACCAGGTAACCCGAGCAGAATAAGTGGTGCATATAGTGTCATCATGTTGCATGCTAGTATCGTCAGATTCATATGTTCATGCCATGCTCATATTATTCTAGCTGTATCATGTTTATGTTGGTCATGCCATGTTATTCTGATGATCTCATGATAATTCATGTTTAACCTGTAATTGCCATGTTGTTTTGAATGCTTCTGGTTATTGTGAGCTGCAAGTACATTCAATGTACTGACCTGGTGTGTCATGCCAGTTTGCAGGTCATGCTGGATTTGATTGCTTGCTTGTCGTGGTTTCCGTTCGTGCGAGCTAGGATAAGCGTTCCAGCCAGAGTCCCTGCGGAGTGGAGTTCACCACTGTCGTCATGGTTCCGCTGCTAGAAGTTTTTCCGTTGCATCGTGTTGCTCTGCTGCTTGCATAGAGCAACTGAGGATGGCGTAGTGTCGCCGTACCGATGTTATTCATTGTAATATTGGAGACCTTGTAATCATATCCGTGTAATAATAGAGAGCTGATTTGTTCTATGCTAAGCAGTTCTGTATTCCAGAAGACTTCTCCTCAATCTCTAGGCTGAAATATGGGGCGTTCCGGTTTGTCTAAGCCGGGGTGCCACAGGCTTGCTATTAGAGCAGGTTTGGCTGTAGGACACTCTAGTCAGCGCGAGCGGTAGAAACTGGTAGAAATCGATAGTATAGAGTCGGATTTGTTTATTGCATTTGGTTGCTGCATTTGTTTGTTGCATAGCATGCATATTAGCCTTAGTATTTGTGATAACGGTTTATCTGGTGAGTGTATCTGGCATCGGTTCGGATCCACTACAGCTCAACCTTTGCATTTCTCCAGTTCCTTTTTCTTTCGGTGTTTGGTGTCATTTCTGTCCTAGCAGAGTGATGCCAAGTGATCCCAACACTATTTGCAAAAATGGTGCTCAGGTATCGCGCCGATGTCTTTCTTTCAGTCTCGTCTATCGTTTCGGTGATGGACATGCTTCTATCCCGAATCGTTCTTTTATTTTGTCGTGTTGGTAACCCTTAATGATCTTAGTTATCAAGAAAGGGCAATGTCAACAACCTCAGTTTTTCCCCGCTATCCTATTTCTTGGACGAGTACGGATCTTTTTCCGTCCGCTTGATAATAATGTGGGTGCGACCTTCGTGTCCCACTACATGATTACCGAGTACGTCCTCGCCTCCGAGCTAGTCCAGGTTGCTACCTGACTAAGCTAGCACTTGGTGTAGCGCTGTTTACACTAATTCTTCCACACATTTATTCGTCCTCGTGCACATCGTCACAGCATGTTAGATCGTAGTACCGGATATTCCGTGAAATTTGTGTGCTTAAGTAGGCATGCATATTGTGTGACTAGCAGAAATATGTGACATTGATTGTGTGTGAATTGATTGTTGTTGTGTGTTTTTGTTTAGTTGAGTTTTCTTTTGCCTCTTTCTTTTTGGGCCCCGGTGTTACATTATTTTTCCCCTATAAAGAATTGCTCATCCACCAACACCAGACTCAAAGAAGCAATAAGGATTTGAAATATTTGAAAGAAGCTCAGCTAGACATTATTGGCTACCCCGTCAACTGCATTATGGGATTAAAATCTGCTTAGAATACCAATGGTGTATTGAGTTGATTATCAGCATCGAGTCTACCTCAGTGCAAAATCCTCACAGCAGTTATGATCCAGCCAGCAGAAAGACAAGTCAGGTACAAGATCAACGGTATATCTCCAGACAGAGGTATGGATCATATACAAAAATTTGGCTCAGCAATGCATGATGCTTGAAATATGTTATCATCTGAAGTAAAGTCAAAATGTGGTATGCTCAATAAAGAGAGTCAAACCATTTTTCTCATGCAAATAATCAGCCTCATAATATTATGGGCGTGTGTACGGATTTCAATCTGCATATCAGTATGAAGTTTTGGGTATAAGAAACTCAGTCCTCTTCCACACGCTATCGGAAAAAAAATATGATGCAAGGCTCCTTTTTCCTCAACATGATATGTGAACCATTTCCGGCCCATGATACCCAGTCTTTCTCAGCAAGATATCTTAGTAAAGGCTGCTGACAAACGGAAATGAAATTTTCTAAACAAGCAAACCCGAGGAGAAGCTTCTCAAGTACGGAACTCAGGCTTCTCCAGCACAATAATCAGAGCAAGCTTTGTGTGTAAGCCATAGAGCCTTCTTCTGCACGATACCCAAACAAAAGCTTTGAGCAGAAGTTAACAAGTCTTCCTTAGCAAGCTACTCGGATGGCTTCTCTCATAAGCTACCTAGTCCACGTCAGTACCACAATATTGCACCATCCTCAGAGATTATATGATGAGTTTTTGATGTATGGCAGTACTACTCAAGGACCAGACTTGCAATAATTTTTGTCAGAGGTAAAATTCGGTCAAAACATATGCCTACCGCAAGGATCGAGTGATTGGTGGCATATCCTTATTATATATGGTGAGCATGTATCCCCAGTCATATCAGTAACTCATACGTGATGCGACAGTGATCCAGCAGATATACCTAAGGAAAGTAAGGATTCAACAACCTCCCCAGTCAGGCAAAGGAAAAATAAGCAGAGATACATCTCCTAAATTGCAAGGATCGACAAGGTCTGGAGATGACATCACAGAATCCACAGTCTTGACAGTGGTCATCAAGGACATTATTTCCCCAACTGACAAGGAGATATTATAAAACCTTGTCACCTTCTTGTATGATTGGCCTCAGCAATGAGCTCCGTATAGCTACAAACCCCGAATATATGCCATATAAGTGCGAACCTAGGTCGGAAAAACAAGCACAAGGAATAATGCCAAAAATATTGCACTAATCACATTCATGGCCATACGAAGAATCAAGGACATGTGTGGCCAAGTTATTTCTGTAAGGTATCCTGACAAAGAAAATCATGACCGTAAAAAGGATGAGACCGACCGCAAAGGTATGATGATTTTTGCACGACCATCAGGGTCCGGATGCCCAAATCAGTTGGAGGCCATAATTCCATATGGATCCACAAAGGCATACTCTCAGCGGCCTACTCTATTTACAAGGATTTTTAATATCCCACTGACCCGCTTGACATGGTTAGTGTGGAATATCTAAGTCTGTTATGTCAGATCCAAGATTCCTTTGCAACCTCGGCAATTTGACTTCAGCGGCAGTGTTAAAGCATATCACAGCCTATTACCACAGATGGGTATATCAACAAAATGAGAAAGTCAAAAGCCAAACAATCAGCTCAGACCCGGTATACTCACCGACGAAATCAAGTACACGGTCAGTCGGTCAGGAAAGCATTTGTCCGTCAGCCCCTGTCGAGCCAATCTCAAGATGTAAATATTTGAGGTATGACACTCTATTATATTGCTCATGACAGAAGGCAGTCAAATCTTTGGTACATATCTCATGCTCGAGCCAAAGAAATAAATCAAGATGAATCAGTGCCACCTGTGAGCAGTCAGATCCCGTCAGAAGATGGCCATGATTCTCAGCATTTATTGAACCTAGAAGGCCTGCATTTATTTGAAGCAACCCCATGGCGGAAGTAAAAAAAGTTTTCATGACCAAGGGAAAATTTATACTCATATCCATTGGATATCACCACAGATATGAGAAAATTCACGTCAACAAAAAGATTTGGTATATGAGCAAAGACCTGTCAGAATTTGGGAAAGGTGAAGCAAACCACCCCAGAGCAAGATAAGTTGATCATCTGAAATTCTTGTGGGGACAATAAATAAAGGAACAAGGATACCCGAGTTGGAAACGCTGTCCTCAAGTCATACTTGTTCCCTGAGCAATCGAATCTCGAGGACGAGATTTCTTTAAGGGGGTAAGAGTTGTAATAGCTTGGATTTTGGCCCTTTTCTTTTTCTTTTGATTTATTTGGTTTTTTTGCTCTGTTTTTCTTTTTGCAGTGGTTCCGTGGCCTTGCCACCTGGGAAATCATCCTCATTCCCCCTCCCAAGTGGCTAATAATTCTCAAAACCTTGCCAAGATCATGTCCCTTCACTCCTTGACCAAACCCTAAAATATTTTTCCTAGGGAAAATTCATTTTTCATTAAAGGAATAACCCTATCTGCCCTAGGTTCTGAAGCAACCAATATTTCTGTCCATCCAAAAAATCCCAAATAATTATCATAATTCCTTTGGGTCATATATAGCTCAAATATGCCCAAACATTGCCTTGGCCAATTCAAAAAAATTCCCCAATAATTACTCTTCCTTTCTGCCCTAAATGGCACTTTGCGAAAGAAGTGTCATTTACATTTCTCCTAGTGCTTCCCAACCTTTTTGGGCATGATTATATGTCCAAATAATTGCCCCATGCACAAGTTCAAATTTATTTGCCTAGCCAATCTTCCTTAGTGAATTTTCAAAGTTTCTGTCAGATAGAAGGCTTTATGAAGGAAGTACTAGATAGGAGTACCCAAATGATTTGAAATTTTGCAGACTCCTTAATGTGCTCATATTAATCCTCTCCACCCATTTGCAGCCCCATAAAATCATCTATGTGAGCACAGGAGCAAATCTTTGATTCTGGCAATATTTTCAGGTTGTGAAGCAAGTGCATTTTATATTGCTTCAAAAATCCTAATAAATTACCAGATCATTGTTATACCCATAAAACATCTGTCCACCCAATTTGGCATCATTTCAATAAGCCATTTGATCACCAAAATTATTCCAAGTTTCAGGACAGAAATGATGTTTGTGAATCAAGTGCCATTTTTGCTTGTCCATTTGGCATGATCTTTTTACATCATCATCATATGTCCAATTGATCAAGCTTTGCCCAATCTTAGCCCAAGTTGACACTCTATGTGAGTGCACCATCATGATCTAGTTTCTGGACCATTTTGGTCAGTTGTGAAGCAACTGCAGTAAATCTTGGTCTATTTCCCCTAAAAACCTCCAGGATGAAAGTCCTTCTTACCGTAAACCTCCCAGAAAAATTATTTACTGAGTTACCTAGCTGGTGTCCCCACTGCACAGCACAAACACTTGGCTACTGGTTTAGTTTGGAGCTAAGTGCAAAACTCTTCTTTGCCCCTGTAGCGATTTGTTTCCCTATTTATACTAAGGTCACTAGGGCCATTCCAGTGGACATGGTAGGCCCAGCCAGAATGCGCCATTTGCACCAGAGCCCGTGGTGATCACGATGGCGTCACACACATTTCGTGCTCTGGCTAGTTCTTGCCACTTTGCTCGTCTCCTCCCTCCTCGTCTTGACCCCCAACCATGTCTAGTAGCTGCCCCGTGAGCCTCTGCATCGCCCTGCGCCTCTACCTTGTCGCCGTTCGCCATAAATGAGTCGCTAGCTCCACGTCCGTGCCACGTCCAGCCTCTACCCGCCATTAAAGCTTGGTCGGGAGCTCGTCCTCGGGCCCTAGAGCCCTCCTCCGCGACTATATAAGGACCCCCGAACCCCTCCGCACCTCACCAGCCTCTCCGCAAGCCTCCTCGACCACCGGAGTCGCCCAATCTCGCCATTTTCTTCTTCGGCCACCGCGGCCACCACCGGAGTTCATCTCCGTTCCGGCCACCGCAGGCCCCCTCTCCTCCTTCCAAGCCCTCCACTAGCTTCCCCTCGTTCCACTCAGCCGCCCCACCCCCTTGCCCCTTCCCGGAGTACCCCGCATCACCGAGAGCCCCCGCCGCCCGAAGCTCTCTGTAGTCTTCCATCACCGCGGCCTCCCCTCCATTCTGCTCCTCCCAGGCGCCGGTTCTTCCTCTCACTGGACACGGCGTGGTTCTATGGTCCCGCCGGTGTCCTCAGATCAGCCGGAGCCCGCCGGATCAGCCTGCGCCATCGCCGCCCGTCCGCCCCTATCTCCTCCTATCGTCGCGCGCCGCCGCGACCTCGGACCTCCCTGACGCCTGCTAGCCTCCGGGATGGATGCGGGAGGCCAGGCCGCAGCCGCCGGTGGTTGCCGCTCGACCGGAGGTGGCCTGAGCCGGCCGCCACGTCGCC
>NC_041383.1:182290678-182304655 GCF_002162155.2 Triticum dicoccoides
CCTCCAGCTGGTTGATGGGCCCCGCGGGCCCTACTGGTCAGCCCCTCATCCGTTGACCCTGCTAACACTGACGTGGATAAGTGGAAGTGTAGTTACCAGAATACGCTTTCAGGTTTTCTATCCAGGCCCCTGTTTGAAAATATTTTTCTTGCAGAAAGGTCCCTAGCAGAAAACACCTCATAACTTTTTATCCGTAACTCCAAATGAGGTGATTCCAAAGCCTACTTCTTTGTTTCATCAAGCCTGTTCTGTTGGTTTCATTTTCACTATGGTTTGACACAGTGAAAATGACCATTATGCCCTTGCCCTTATTCAGCCCCCTCCGAGAGAGAATGTTTTCCGGCGATTTGTTCCGCGAGTTTCTCGCACTTTCTCGCGGTGATTTCTTCCACCCCAGGCAAGCCACAATACCCACTTGCATGATAGTCATGCAGTAGCCATGGTTTTCAACTTGAATCTTTATTAAATGTTTGCTTGTTGAAAAGATGGTTATCGTTGTTCCGGTGATGTTTAGATTTGCATGTTCACTTGTGTGCTATGTTGTCTTGTACTCTGTTATCATGTTCTACCTGCTAGTATTTCCTTTCATATGTTTATGCTTGCTAGTAGTAAATGTTGATGATTGGTGATGGTCTTCGGTGCATGACTGCCGTCTGTCCCGAGTACCGTTGTTATGCATGTTCCATTGCATCCAGTTGGTTAAATGCTTGCACGATGGCATTGTTGATATGTTATTGCTTGATATTTATTGTTGATGCTAGTGGTCATGTTATGTTTCGGACAAGTATGTACTGGTGATGTTCATGCTAGTCAGTATGCCATGCTCAGTGGATATGATTCATTGTTGATATGGTGGATAGTTATGTGATACCGTTATGATTATGTTGATATCTTGTTCATGCATTGTAATTTGCAGCATGTTGTTCTATCATGGCTCAGCATATTTGCATTCAAGTTTAACCGGATTAAAGTGAACTTGAACAACTGTTGGTTGAGTCATGGTGCCACTGAATTGAGCTGACCTGTGCAACCATGCTTGCCGGTATAGGACGGCCCTAACTGGGTCTATTGTTGTGCCTCTCGCCGGTGCCTCCAACGAGGGAAGGTTATGGGCACGCGCTACCCTGATCAGGTAGGCGGACATAAGCCTTTTGTGTTCGTTGTTGTTATATGGATCTGGTTCCCCGTGTGGGATCGTTTATGTTTTGGCCACGACGGTGGTCGTTGTGTCTTTGGTAGACACGGGGCCACCCAGGACTAGCCCAGTGGGGAGTGAGCCGGAGTGGCTGGGAGAGTGTCACGACAGTAGGACGGTTTTGTCAGAACACCGTTGGTCCACCCGGGAGTGTGAGGCCATGGGTTCCGTAGTGTGGGTACAGTGTACTAATCTCTGCAGAGTGTATATTAAATCTATCGATAGCCGCGCCCGCGGATAAGGGCCCACTTCGTGTCGGTCACACTGTGAGTCAACTGTATTAATAATAACTTGATTAATGGCAATCCTGATTCGATGATGAGATAAGTTGGTTGTGATCGCCGTAAGGATCACGGTTTGAGGCCAAGTGTTGGTCGTGGTTGTGATCGCCGTAAAAATCACGGTTTGAGGCCAAGTGTTGGTCGTGGTTGTGATCGCCGTAAGGATCACGGTTTGTGGCCAAGTGTTGGTCGTGGTTGTGATCACCGGAAAGATCACCGTTTGAGACCAAGTGTTGGTCGTGGTTGTGATCGCCGGAAAGGTCACCGTGGTATCGAGGATACCGAGTTGTTGGATATTCGTGATGTTGTGCGAGAGTCGTGGGTAAAAATCAAGCTCCTTGTGGTCATTTAATGATCGCTACGGTATTGTTCATACCAAGCTTGATTTGATCCTGAGATGATCGTGCGATGTCCGAGGTTGGTAAGTGATGCATGTGACGGTTACCAGGTAACCCGAGCAGAATAAGTGGTGCATATAGTGTCATCATGTTGCATGCTAGTATCGTCAGATTCATATGTTCATGCCATGCTCATATTGTTCTAGCTGTATCATGTTTATGTTGGTCATGCCATGTTATTCTGATGATCTCATGATAATTCCTGTTTAACTTGTAATTGCCATGATGTTTTGAATGCTTCTGGTTATTGTGACCTTGCAAGTACATTCAATGAATTGACCTGGCGTGTCATGCCAGTTTGCAGGTCATGCCGGATTTGATTGCTTGTTTGTCGTGGTTTCCGTTAGTGCGAGCTAGGATAAGCGTTCCAGCCAGAGTCCCTGCGGAGTGGAGTTCACCACCGTCGTCATTGTTCCGCTGCTAGAAGTTTTTCCGCTGCATCGTGTTGCTCTGCTGCTTGCATAGAGCAACTGAGGATGGCATAGTGTCGCCGTACCGCTATTATTCATTGTAATACTGGAGACCTTGTAATCATATCCGCGTAATAACAGAGAGTTGATTTGTTCTATGCTAAGCAGTTCTGTATTCCAAAAGACTTCTCCTCGATCTATGGGCTGGAATACGGGGCATTCCGGTTTCTCTGAGCCAGTGTGCCACACGCATTTTGTGGCAGTGGCAAACAGATCATAGGCCATATAAAGCACCATTAAAACTAAACACATCTTTGGTCGTGGCACCTAGGAGTATTTTAGAAGCAGGCCGGTTTGTTAGTTTCAGCTTAGATGTGCATGAATTTACCTGTTGATTCTTTCTCATCTTGCACAATTATTAAAAAAACACTCATTTGCATGCAACAAGACACATGAGATATAGTTTAATTGGCTTCTTTCGCCCCATACAGACGCATCTTGGGGCTTATTGGTTTCTAGCCACACTTTACCACACCTCACCTTAGGCAAGTTTGACCAAGTTAGGTGGGTGTTTGGTTCTAGCCACACATAAGGCAAGAATTCTTTTGTGAGCAGTGAACCCCACATATCATAGACACAAAAAGTGTGGCAAGATTCCCTTAGGCAAGCCAAAGTGTAGCTATCAATTTGAGCAACTCAAGTTAATCAAGTGTGGGAAAATATAGTGGCAATATAAGGCAAACATAGTCACAATCCAAACTGAACCATAAAGCAAATTTTCATCAGGTGAAAAATAGTCGTCCAGATAAATTCATCATTGTACAAGTAGGTGAAGAAATAAAAATAGGAAAAGTAGGAAGGAAACAAAGTGTTGGTCCGCCTCAACAGTCTTACTTATTACTCCTTGTAGGGTCGAGGACGTGCCCCGCAAAGACAACTGCTCCGGTCGCCTCCTCCACTATGTACTCCCTCCGTTCCAAAATAGATGACCCAACTTTATACTAACTTTAGTATAAAGTTGGGTCATCTATTTTGAAACGGAGGGAGTAGTAGGCAAATGGATGGTCGGCGATGAAATCCACATGTGGAGGTGTTGGAGGTGATGGCATTGTGCATCCAAGACCCTGGACGACCATGGTGACAGCGGCGGCTTCAGTCCCTTCCTCGTTTACCTCGACGATGGCCTTGTGAATGACATCATCCACCACTATCGGCAAGCCAGAGCCATCATCCTCCACCATGTCCGACAGGTTGCCCTGCTGGCAAAACGAGAGCTCAAGCCCAAGCTTCTTGAGGACGGCGGCAATGCTGCTGTGGAAGGACAACTTGAACTTTAGTATCCGGAACTCGTGGAGGGCGATTCTCTGCTCCGGCAGGTGGTCGTGCAGGAACCCAGGCTGGGATGCCATCGTGTCCAGCAGCCCCCACGGGACGTCATGGGCGTCCTGGAGGAAGATGCACATGGAGAACTGCATGTACCCGGTATGATCGGAGCTAGAGTGCGCCCATGAAGCAGCACCCTGGGATGGGTAGGCATTGCCTGTCCATGGATCAGGCGCGTAGCTATTGCAAAATGCATTATGGCGGGGGAAATATGGGTTACGAGGGTGGCCAATCAGACCAACACGACCAAATGGAACCTGGAGGGCATATGATGGATTAGGAAGGTAGCCAAACCGACCAAGTGCGCCATATGGATATGGCCTAGGATGGGCGCACGAAGAGAAGGTGATGCCGGCCCAGGGAGGAGGATCCTGACGATGGTGACGGAAGTATGGTGAGGGTCCGGTGGGAAGATAATTTGGAGACGGACCCCCATCGTTGTAAGCAGCACTCACATGGCGATGGGCGTAGGGAGCACCATGGCCATGGGCGCCATGGTCACCATGGCCCAAAGGAGGAAGAGGCGCATGTTCCAGTGTCGTGCCCTCATGATCTAGCTCCGCCATCTTGTACCGGAGTTTGAGGACCTTGAACCCATCGTGGACGGCGACGAACAATGACTTAAAGCTCTGCATGAAGGGCACGTTAACTTGGATGCGGTCGAGCCAGCGGAAGGGTTTGTGCGCGGTGTGCCTCCTGTTTTTTTAGAAAAGGGGGAGATCCCCGGCCTCTGCATCAGAATGATGCATACAGCCACATTTATTAAAAAGCAAATAAGTTCAACATAGGTCCTCAAGTCTCAGCATGAATGAAACAAAAAAGCTCACAAAGAGCATGATGGTGAAAATAAAGCCACAACTGGCTGGCAAAAGAAAGATAGGAAAACTAATTGCCTATCCTATTACATGACCGCCATCCAAACCGGTTGAATATAGCCCGAGCTACCATCTCCCATAGGATAGATCCAGTAACTAAACGCTCCTTGGCCTCCGTCTGAGTGAGTAGCGACCACATACGGATCAACACAGTGGCTCGGAAGATAACCTGCAAAAAATGAGTATTTGTTGTTCTGTTAAAAACCAAATCATTCCTGCAGTTCCAGACTGCCCACAGTAAAGCACATACTCCTACACGAATGTGTCTTGCTGTTTCAAAATCTATCCCATCAAGCCACGTCCCAAATAACGTGTTGATATTATTCGGAGGAGTAATATTAAAAGCAATGTGTACAGTCCACCATAAAATTTTCGCCATCAGACGGTCAAGAAAGAGGTGTTTGATGGTCTCATCCTGGTCACAAAAACTACATCTAGAACCAGCCCAGTTGCGTTTTGCCAAATTGTCCTTAGTTAAAATGACTTGTTTGTGTACAAACCACATAAACACATTAACCCTCAAAGGTACTTTGACATTCCAAACATGTTTCAATCTAGGAATAGACCTAGAGTTGATAACATCCAGATACATGGATTTAACTACAAACTCTCCATTCCTGGTTAGTTTCCAGCACAACTGGTCTGGGAGCTCAGAAAGCTGCACGCCCATCAGTCTTCTTACTAGATGGAGCCAGGCTTCCCAACGGGCACCGGCAAGTGTTCTCCTGAAATGAAATATTAAGAGGAGTGGACTGAAGCACAGTTGCAACGAAAGCGTCTCTTCGTTCAACAATGCTATACAGTGAAGGATACTGAAGCGCGAGGGGTGTTTCCCCTAGCCATGTATCCTCCCAGAATCTCGTAGATGTACCATTTCCGACTTTAAACTTTGTCCTGTTGAAAAAGACTGATTTAACTCTCATCAGACCTTTCCAAAAAGGCGAGTCCGTCGGCCTCACTGTCACCTGGGACAAAGTTTTGGAATGAAGATACTTATTACGCAGAATCTGCACCCACGTGGCCTTCGACTCTACAGATAGCTTATACAGCCACTTGCTGAGAAGACATCTGTTTTTTACCTCAAGATTTTCAATACCTAGACCCCCTTGGTCTTTTGGTCAACAAATTATATCCCATTTAGCGAGTCGATACTTTCTTTTCAGGTCATCACTCTGCCAGAAGAACCGGGATCGATAGAAATCTAGTCTTTTCCGAACTCCAACTAGCACCTCGAAAAAAGACAATAGAAACATAGACATGCTCGTGAATACCAAATTAATGAGAATTAATTGGCCCCCATATGACATCAGCTTGCCCTTTTATCAACTCAGTTTCTTTTCAAATCGATCCTCAATACACTTCCATTCTCTATTTGTTAGCTGGTGAATTGGTATACCCAAATACATGAAAGGTAAAGCCCCCCAGTTCATAGCCGAACAATTGTTTGTACGCCTCTTGTTCCTCTTTGGCTCTTCCGAAGCAGAACAATTCGCTTTTGTGAAAGTTAATTTTTAACCCGGTCAATTGTTCGAATAAGCATAACACCAGCTTCATGTTTCTCGCTTTTGCCAATTCATGCTCCATGAATATAATAGTATCATCAGCGTACTATAGGATAGACACCCCTCCATCAACTATATGAGGTACTAGTCCACCTACTTGACCAGCATCCTTTGCCCTTCCTATTAGAATTGTCAACATGTCAACTACAATGTTGAACAGACTAGGTGACATTGGATCTCCTTGTCTGAGGCCCTTATGTGTTTGGAAGTAGTGACCTATGTTGTCATTCACTTTGATTCCAACACTCCCTTTTTGCGTGAAAGATTCAACCTGGTGTCTCCAGGCCTGATCAAAACCTTTCATGCGCAATGCTTGTTGCAGAAAGGGCCATTTGACTTTGTCATACACTTTTTTGAAATCCACTTTGAAAACAACCCCATCTAGTTTTTTCGTATGGATTTCATGGAGCGTTTCATGAAGGACCACAACTCCTTCCAGGATGTTCTGTCCGTCATGAAAGCAGTTTGGGTCGGCTGCACCACAGAGTGCACAATCTGTGTGAGTATTAGTCCCAACCTTGGTAAAAAATTTGAAACTAACATTAAGAAGACAGATAGGCCTGAACTGCTCAATTCTCACAGCCTCTATTTTCTTCAGAAGCAAAGCTATAGTTCCAAAATCCAGGTGAAACAGGTGAAGCTGTCCGACGAATAGATCATGGAACATCGATAACAAATCCCCTTTAATTATGTGCCAGCATTTTTTATAAAACTCCGCCGGAAATCCATCCGACCCTGGAGCTTTACTATTCTTCATCTGTGAAATAGCTTCAAACACCTCTTTCTCCGGAAAAGGGGCGGCTAACACATCATTCTCCTCCGCAGCCAGCTGAGGAACATCCTCAATTCGAGACTCATCCAAGGACACAAAATTATCCTTTGGAGGTCCAAAAAGCTGCTTGTAGTAATTGGTTATGTATAATTTTAGGTTTTCATGTCCTAAACTCATCCCCTCGTCTTGCTCAAGCTAAAGATTCTTTTATTTCTATGCTTGCCATTGGCGGTCATATGAAAGAATTGAGTGTTGGAATCCCCTTGGACAACTTTGCGAACCTTAGCTCGCAATTCCCACTTCAACTCCTCTTCTCGCAGAAGTTCTTTTAGTCGCATCTCCGCGTCTACTTTAGCGTGGAGCTCCGAGGTTTCTAAATTGTGGACTCGGCTTTCAAATCTAGGGCCTGAATAAGTGTATGGAGCCTCCTGTTGAATGGCTGGCCCTCCCACTTGCCCTTGAAGTACATGGCGTTGCCGAGCATGACCCAAGTCGTTGCCGGATTTATCGATCCCAGGGGAAGGCCGGAGTCGATGAGGTTCCTCGTCACCTAAGCCGCCCACGCATTGATCTGGTGGCAAGCTTCCTCCAGCGTGTCGCAGAAGTTAACGGTGCTCGCCTCGGCCTTGTACGTTCCCACGACGGCTGAGCAGAAGGCCGGCTTTGGCGGCCGCGTCAGGTCGCTCCACACGGCGCACGCGAACGCCACACGGGGGCCGCCTGAGGCCAACCTGTCATGGGGCGTGCCCGCCGCCATGCGAGACATGAAGTTCTCGAGCTCGCTGCACGACCACATGCCGAGGACGCGTAGGATCTCGTCCAGTGTGGCGTCCCTGGCGCCGGCGGCCAAGAGCGACAGGGCTGCGTAGATGGACAACAGTGAGAATATTAGGTTGTCGTTCGTCCTCCTATCGGCGAGGCACCTCGCGAGCCCGACGGCAAGCGCTGCCAGGACGCTAGAGCCAGGATTCCCCATAGGCCCTACTACGTCGAACTGCGCTGGCAAGTTTTTGGTCACCGGCGAGTTTCTGGTCATCGGCAACTCGAATCCTCTATCATGTAGTCGATGCTCGTTAAGTGCACGCCGTTGTTTCTGTTGCACAATCCGCGTCGGGCTGTTACCATTGCTAGGGTCGACGACATGCCCTGCAAACATGATCGCGCCGAATGCCTCCTCGACTATGAAATACATGAAAGGATGGTCGGCGAGGAAATCCACCCTCGACTTCGGCATCATCATGGGAGCACATCCAAACTCCGCACTCATCATGGTGACAGTCGCAACTTCCATTCGTAGGACCTTGAGAAGAGGTGTCTAGAGGGGGGGTGATTAGACACTAAGTATCAAAGTTGCAGTTTTTAACTTCTTTAAGTTTAAGTGGAGTTTAGGAACAAGTTTAACATTCACAATACATAACAAGCAAGCATGCAAAGAGTATATGAGCAGCGGAAAGTAAAGCATGCAACTTGCAAGAATGTAAAGGGAAGGGTTTTGGAGGATTCAAACGCAATTTGAGACACGGATGTTTTTGTCGTGGTTCCGATAGGTGGTGCTATTGTACATCCACGTTGATGGAGACTTCAACCCACGAAGGGTAATGGTTGCGTGAGTCCACGGAGGGCTCCACCCACGAAGGGTCCACGAAGAAGCAACCTTGTCTATCCCACCATGGCCGTCGCCCACGAAGGACTTGCCTCACTAGCGGTATATCTTCATGAAGTAGGCGATCCCCTTGCCCTTACAAACTCCTTGGTTCCACTCCACAATCTTGTCGGAGGCTCCCAAGTGACACCTAGCCAATCTAGGAGACACCACTCTCCAAGAAGTAACAAATGGTGCGTTGATGATGAACTCCTTGCTCTTGTGCTTAAAATGATAGTCTCCCCAACACTCAACTCTCTCTCATAGGATTTGGATCTGGTGGAAAGAATATTTGAGTGGAAAGCAACTTGGGGAAGGCTAGAGATCAAGATTCATATGGTAGGAATGGAATATCTTGGCCTCAACACATGAGTAGGTAGTTCTCTCTCAGAACTGGTAAGTTGGAAGTGTAGGTTTGTTCTGATGGCTCTCTCCACGAATGAATAGGAGGTGGAGGGGTATATATAGCCTCCACAAAAAATCTAACTGTTACACACAATTTACCAAACTCGGTGGGACCGAATCAACAAACTCAGTTGGACCGATTTAGTAAATCTAGTGACCGTTAGGGTTTTCGGTGGGACCGACATGCAACTCGGTAGGACCAATATGGTTACGGTTAGGGCATAACGTAATCTCGGTGAGATCGATTACACAAACTCGGTGAGACTGGTTTTGGTAATTACCTAACCAGAGAGTTGGTCAGGCAAACTCGGTGGGACCGATTACTCAAACTCGGTGGGACCGATTTTGGTAATAAGTTAACCAGAGAGTTTGCATTGTAATCTTGGTAGTACCAATTGCTCAAACTCGGTGAGACCAATTTTGGTAATGGACATACACAGAGAGATTACAATCCCATCTCGGTGAGACCGAGATCCCTATCGGTGAGACCGATTTGTCTAGGGTTTGTGGCAGTGGCTAAGACATTTGAACTTGGTGGCGCCGGATAGAAAGAATCGGTGGGGCTGAGTTTGACTTTAGGTTTAGGTCATATGTGTGGAAGTGGGAAAGTAGTTGAGAGTTTTGGAGCATATCACTAAGCACTGTGGAGCAAGAATCTCATTAAGCAACACCTCATCCCTTCTTGATAGTATTGGCTTTTCCTATAGACTCAATGTGATCTTGGATCACTAAAATGTAAAATGAAGAGTCTTGAGCTTGAAGGTTGAGCCAATCCTTTGTCCTTAGCATCTAGAAGGAGTTCCCACATCCTTTAGTCCATGCCACTCCATTGTTGAACTTATCTGAAACATACTAGATAAAAGTGTTAGTCCAACAAGAGATATGTTGACATTAATTACCAAAACCACCTAGGGAGCACTTGTGCTTTCAATCTCCCCCTTTTTGGTAATTGATGACAACATACATCAAAGCTTTAGATAAAGATATAAAGAATAGCAAGTAAAGCTTTGGAAAGACATGTAACAAGCATAGGCTCCCCCTACATGTATGCAATCATGTGAATATGGAATATAGAAGCATGTGAGAGCATAACCATGATAGAGTAGGCAATGTGTTACATGTATCTTGGCCATATGCATCAAAGCAAAGAATATTAAAGAAAATACCTTCATGCCCATGAGTCCTTCTTGCAAACAGTATGTACATCAGCAAGAATTCCTCATACACATGATTGTGATGCATATACTTACCTTGTAGTCTTGAGTTGGCTTAGGATGGAATGAACCTGCGTAAACAAGGTTAGATAACACAGGTACATCTACTAACCAGAGCAAACAGAAGAAACCACAAGAATACCAAGGCTGGGATGACATGTAGAGAGTGAGTACTAAGTACCACATTGGATTAGACATGTCCCCAAGAGTAAAGATATGCAATGAATTTAAATGATTTCTTTCCCTTAGATGTCTTGCTCCCCCTGAATCTAGCATGGGATACTGGGAGAAGATAGGGAACAGAAAATCAGAGCTGAAAGATATAAATGAAAAGAGCTAATGCAAATAAGCACATATGAACATGTCTTTCCCCTCAAGAAGACATGTGGCATCTATCCTCTTGAACACCAAGCATCTGGGATCCTTGAGAAATACTTTCTACTTGAGTATTCTCTCCCCCTGGAGATCTCTTTCTCCCCCTGTGGAAGTAATGCTCTCTCCCTTTTGGAAGTAATAAGCTTTGATGTGATCTCTCTCTCCCCCTTTGACATCAATTTCCAAGAAGGGTTTGATCCTTGAGTCACAACACAAAGCATTTATATAAATGTGATGCTTGTAGAGGACAAGATTCATTGAGTGGAGGTGGATCAGAAGAAACACAGAATAAGTGGCAAACTGTTTTTTCCTGTTGTGAAATCGGTGGCACCGAGTGGTATGCTTCAGTTGTACCGAAAGGATTCAGTTGGACCGAAAACAGCAAATCAGTGAAACCGAGTTCATCGCAGAGAAAACACTTGTCACCTCAGCTCACTAGACTAGTAAGATCTCACAAAGATTTGCAAGGAATTTACTGAATGATATGCAATGAATTGGATGCAGAAAATGCAGAGCAAACAGAAAGAAATCTAGATGAATTTTTTTTTGAAAGGGGAAATAAATATGCATGAGAAAAATGCAAAAACACAGAAAAGAACACAAGAGAACTTCATCTAGAGATGGTCGGCGACAAAGTCACCTATGTTAGAGTATATTGACTTAGGAGTCAAGTGAGATCACTTGATCATAGGTCATACTCATCATTCAAGCTCAAAATGGGGTTGCCATTTTTCGTTTAAGCATCTTGATGTATTCACATCTTGTCGAGTTGCTTTAGCTCATGACTTGGAGTAAAGCTTCTCTAAGATGGAATAACATACCTTGGTTGGTGGTGTTGAACATGTAGTTGAACTTGTGTGGGTTGCTCAAGGTTGATGTAGCTCATCAAGAATTGGGAGCACCACTTGGAATTTGAGTCCATCTACCTACATGGGGTAGTTCTTGCAAGGAAGAGCACTTGTGTATCCAAAAATGACAATCATGAAGCTCAACATAGAATTTGTCAAAGGATATGTTCGAATGGTTCCGTGCTTCCTTGTCTTCAACCACCATAGTGTAGAAACTTGGTGATGTAGAGATTGCTCAAGATGTGAGTAGATCTCAATCTCATGGAATTTGATTCAACCAAGTACCTACATGGGTTATATAACATGCAAGATGCAAATATATCCAAGACATAAGATCTTCATCATAAGAGAAATATCAAGGATTAGTCATAAGCTCATGTCTTGCATGTGTCCAATGGAGTTTCTACTCCAAGTTTGAAGCATCTATGATGTTCAATTCTCCTCTCAACCTGCAAAACACTTTCTCATCAAGAGGTTTAGTGAATATATCCGCTAATTGCTTTTGGGTGCAAACATGCTTAAGATTAATGTCACCCTTAGCAACATGATCTCGAATGAAATGATGACGAACTTCAATATGCTTAGTTCGAGAATGTTGTACGAGATTATGAACAATTTTGATAGCACTTTCATTGTCACAAAGCAATGGAACATGTTTCACATATATCCCATAATCTTTAAGAGTTTGGGTCATCCAAAGTAACTGAGCACAACATGAACCAGCGGCAATGTATTCCGCTTCGGCGGTGGATAAGGATACCGAGTTTTGTTTCTTGGAGGACCAAGACACAAGAGATCTACCAAGAAATTGACAAGTACCCGAAGTGGACTTTCTATCAACCTTGTCTCCAGCATAGTCCGAGTCGAAGTAGCCAACAAGATCGAAAGAGGCCCTCTTAGGATACCAAATGCCAAAATTTGGTGTATGGATTAAGTATCTCACTATCCTTTTCACGGCCTTAAGATGACATTCTTTAGGAGCAGCTTGATATCGTGCACACATGCACACACTTAGCATGATATCGGGACGTGAAGCACATAGATATAACAATGAACCAATCATAGAGCGATAAACCTTTTGATCAACCGGTTCACCATCTTTGGTCAAGTCAAGATGTCCACTAGTAGGCATGGGTGTAGTCATACCTTTGCATTCTTGCATATTGAACTTCTTGAATAGGTCCTTGGTGTACTTCGTTTGAGAGACAAAGGTACCTTCCTTAGTTTGCTTGATTTGCAAACCAAGAAAAAATTTGAGTTCACTCATCATAGACATCTCAAACTTCTCCGACATTAGCTTCCCAAACTTTTCACTAAAATGAGGGTTAGTTGAACCAAATATAATATCATCAACATAGATTTGGCACACAAATAGTTCTCCATTAACCCTTTTAGTAAAAAGTGTGGAATCAATTTTCCCAATTTCAAAGCCTTTTTCAATGAGGAACTTGGTCAAGCATTTATACCACGCTCTAGGAGCTTGTTTAAGACCATAAAGGGCTTTGTGAAGTTTGTAGACATGATTTGGTTTCTTAGGATTGACAAAGCCGGGAGGTTGCTTAACATAAACTTCCTCCTCTATTTCACCATTTAGAAAAGCACTTTTAATGTCCATTTGGTACAAGGTGATATCATGGTGATTAGCATAGGCAAGTAAGATGTGAATGGACTCAAGTCTAGCAACGGGAGCGTAAGTCTCACCATAGTCCATACCTTCGACTTGTGTTTAGCCTTGGGTGACGAGACGTGCTTTTTTGCGAACTACTTGTCCATCTTCATCTTGCTTGTTGCGAAACACCCATTTGGTACTGATGATATTGTGGTTGTTGTCGGGCTTCTCAACCAATGTCCAAACTTGGTTCCTCTCAAAGTTGTGTAGCTCTTCATGCGTAGCATTTATCCAATCCGGATCTTCCAATGCTTCTTCGACCTTCATAGGTTCAATGCTAGAGATGAAAGAATAGTTTTCACAAAAGTTAGCTAAACGATTTTTAGAGCGAGTGATTCTCCCGGTTTGAATATCATTGTAGATTTGCTTGATGGGATGGTCTTTAGCAATTCTTGCTCGAACTCGTGAAAGCTTTTGCTTGGTTCTTGGTTGAACTTCTTCTTTATCTTGTTCTTCTTCTTGGCCTTCTTCATTGTTGGCATTGGCGTTCTCTTGTCGTGGTGGAGAAGGAGGTTGTTGACGTTCATCTTGATGCACTTCCTCGTTTTCTTTATCTTGGTGTGTCCCACTTGTGGATGCTTCCGTATCAACTCTTGGTTCACCTTGTCATGAAGTAGAAGCTTCCACTTGGACGGACGAGGTACTCTCCTTCACCTCCGTTGGACGGACCTTGCCAATAGACAAGTCTTGGATTGCTTCCGAAGGATCTTTGTCTCCTACATCAATTGGCAATTGCTCTACTTGCGAGCCGTTAGATTCATCAAACTTCACATCTACCGTCTCTTCAACCTTTCGGGTGAAATTGTTGTAGACACGGTAAGTGTGAGAGTTTGAGCCATAACCTAGTAGGAAACCTTCATGAGACTTAGGAGCAAATTTAGAACGACGATGCTTATCAAGAATGTAGCACTTTGAGTCGAATACTCGAAAGTATCCAACTTGGGGTTT